>NC_134749.1:11200000-11529459 GCF_050436995.1 Anticarsia gemmatalis | reverse complement strand
AATGAAAATCATCTACGAATGTCGGATGTTGATCAGAAAACAATAACAAATTTGATGTCCTGGCCAAGACATAGTGCTATTGAATTTCACACAATAGTCATTTAATTTGACCGATATCTACTTCCTTACATTCTGGCCTCTTGCTTTGTGGAGGTATATGGAACATTTATTTTTTATAACATTAAAATATAACTGCAAAATTTCATTTCTTCTCGCGCAGTGGTTAAGATGATCACCAAGCTTTTTGTAGGTTTCATGAGTTTAATTGCATTCATCAATCAATTACCAACATATCCCGCAAGATTAAAGGTTTAAAGAATAAAATATAATTTAAAAAAGAAAAATGCACTGCACCTAATACAATTTCAAGCACAGATCGTAGAAGATCCGTCTTTTACAAAAAGCATTTATTAAAATTAAACTTAGTTCCTGTAAGAAAAACGAAAGTATCATTGAATCTATCAAAGTTTTTACTTAAAAGTAAAAGTTTAATCGTTGTTTTAGACCTTACCCGCCCACATGGCTATTTACTCCACGTAATACGGCCATCTACCACCGAGATACGAGTATCATCAATCAGACTTTCTGAATTTGCGTGCAAACACTACTTGCAACAATCGGGTCGCTACTTTGGATACCAGAAGATTCTATTACATTCTAACTAAGAGACGAATATGACCTTAATCGTTATAGAAATAAGGTTTATAATCTTTTAGTCGTGATGTTGCTTTGTGCCATATGGATTATCTAAAGTAAGTAAAGCTTTGTAGTTCTAAAAAAACTACATGCAATTCAGTCCACAATCGATTTTGAACTTATTTCTCATGTAGATATGGTTTTGTTTTCCATGCGCTTAAATCAGTGATATATTGTACGTGTGTGTGTAATAAAACAGATTTACTACTTTTTAAGGTTTTGTGAAAATATTTTTCGGTTTTTGTTTTTCTAGCTTTTGTAAATGGTTCTGTCGTGTTTGTGAATTTGTTGCTTTTTATTTAACTTACTGTTTCTCGTTTTATTTTGTGTTGTAGTTATTTGCTGTATTTACCTGTAACAAAAAATAAACATAATTTGAAATGTGACACAGTAATTAAAAAATCCAAATGTTACTTTTTATAATATTCTGATAAATGTTACTTCTTCGAATTCTACTAAGTAATCTTTTTGCGAAAGTTTTTTACGTCTAAGATCATCACGCCTATATTACCCGAAGGTGTGGGCAGGGAACAGGGGTGTACTAAAACGCATTTAGCTATTTACAATGTTACTAACATTGTAAATAGCGAAATGTACGAAAGTTTAGTTATCATGCCAGAACAGAATTAGGCTAGGTTGTTGATTGACAATTATTTATTGAAATATAACAATGCGGACATAACTACGGAAATAAACAATAACGTAATATAAAAGGAATGCATTTAAAGCCAAAAAAATACCACCCAGAAAAAAATCCGTTCTCAAAAAATCATTTAACAACTTCTCACACTTTCAATTCATTAACCGTTAATAAAAAGTAAACGATATTAAAATAAAACTCTTACATTCCTTTAAATTGTATAATTTCTCATGAACTTATGTCATTTTATTTGAAAACGATCTTCGGTAACCCACTTCTCACAGAAATTGCACTCGGTGTTACACAACGGCCTACATAATAACGACTATTATTGATAATATAAGCGTTTTGCTTTAATAAAATCACTGAAACTGGTGTAAAACTGTTATTTAATATATTTATAAAAATCTGTTAATATACTTGCGATCTTTTCTCATAAAGACATCGGATGTGTGAGAAATTTGCTCTTCCGAAAGAAGTTTTAATATGACATAATATTTATAAAGGGATTGTGTTTCTTTTGTATAATTAAATTACGGAAAAACAACCTGTAGTACTTCGCCGTGGGAATGAGAATACTATACCAAAATCTTTTTTTTTTAAACGCCGTAGAATTTAGCGTTTAAATAAAAAATGTATGGCTATGCTTATCAGAAGATGTAAGATTGTTTGTACGTAACCAAAACCAGCCCTAGATCAACATTTTTGTTACGTATATAAGAAACTAGTCTGACCGTAGTAATTGATTGAATAAGATTGCCGAAAAGAAGCGGCATAAAAGTCTGCATATTTGTGAAAATTTACTACCTTGTGTACTCAGTCTCACACCCTATTGATTATTTACTGTATATCCTTTCGCAGTAAACTATAATAGCAAACAAACTAGTATTTCTTATCCCGAATGAGTATATGGAACTATGACTATAGTAGTATACTATACTACTACTGCTACTACTACTAATAGTACTACACTATAGTGTAGTAAAGAAGTGGTACTAAATAAAATTATAAAAAGTAAATTTCTCGTTATTTCCCTTTTTTAATTTCACGCCTAATTAAGAACCTTTTTTGTTGAGGTCAGTTAAAAATAATTACCTCATATAACTCAAATTACACGTTTAAATGTTAAATCATATTGTTATATTCAGCTACATAACAAAACAACGAAATCTTTCTTCTACTAAGTACTTTATGTATAAGAAACATTCTTTACCAAATGTTTTAGTCCAAATCCGTTCGCTTTCTCACTTTATGTCCGTATATCGTGTTACAAGTCGTAATGAACACACCTTAGCACGTAACATTATTGTTTCATATGTAATAATATGTTTTGTACTATATTGTATCGAAATATTCCGACACGGACGTAAACTGAAGCACGATTGCGAAGTTTCGATAATATTGATGCGTTTGACATTTGAAGGTACTAATATTACTTTGAAATTAGTTAAGGATGTGAAACAATATCAAAATATTAATATAGTCCATAGTTAGTTCGTTAGTTATAGATAATTTCTGAATAGAACGAAGTTAGGTTCGATATTGTCAAGATACTATCGTAAAAATGTCAAACGCTTACTTTACAAGCGTGTGATAATTTTTCTATACTTACATTTGCCCAAATTCAAAGTGGAAGAGCCTTTGTAAATAAAATTAAATGAATCCTAGCTTCAAAGTAGGAGATCCTTTTTGAATACAAATAAATCGATAGCTACTCGCTTACATTTGCTTAATTACAAGACTAAAGACACTAAATAAATAAAAATCGTGTAATGCGATTGTAATAACTTTACATTGGTGACTAAACCGTCTATTAATAAAAGAGGTTATGCTATTTTCATCTCAGCTGTATAAATTGACAGGACAATTTAATAGCAAGGTTCGCAGAATCACGATATTCATGATAGTTAGATAATCATAATAAATTGATCAATATAACTGTGATATACCTTATAAGGTCCTAGGCCATAAAATGTTATATTATGTAGAGCAAATAAATCTTGTTTTGACATTAATAAAATTATTTCTATGATTTATGTCTTGATTTTCATTCGTGTTTTCATCACTGATAAACTCATTTCTAGTCACTCACTTACCTTATTCTGCAAACTAGGAAGTTACTAGTCTACTTTTAGAAGATGAATGTCATAGAAGACAATATCACGCGAAAAAAATTAACGTAATAGAAAAAACCTGGGAAATATTAGCGCTTTTGAAAGCAAAAGGTCTTAAGTTTCCAAATAGATCTAAAAATCTTTCACGACCTAGCGTAATTATCGAAATTGCTTGGAGCCGACTGTACAATTAATAGAATATATCAAATGATTATTTATTTTTGTATGCACATAAAATTTTAAAAAATAATGAATAGTTGTAGAACATTGCTTATAATTTTAGCTACTTAGTCCTGCGTTTCGGGTGTTTAAGTTCTTCCTAAAATCCAATTACTTAAAGACTCAGAGCATAATATTACAAAAAACTAGCAACGAACATAATAAGGCGTTATTAAATACATTGTGTCAGTGTTGTCACAAAGAAAAATTGTTTTGTAATAAAAAGAGGCCGGTTGGTAGAAATAATGCAACTGGCGGAAATGTTATGGCGAGATTATAAATGTTATATGTAATACTATTAGAACATAACGCCATGATATTTCTCCATAAGAATATGAAGAAAATGTTTTTCTTTTGTCTTATATCGAATCGGACATTCTTTACTATATTTATGCATCGTATTGTGGCCTAGTGTCAAAGTTTTTCAAGCCGCTAGAAGACTTTTGACATGGTCAACAATGTTATTGATCGGCTTGTAGAATAATCTAGAAGATTACTTGTAGATTTAATAAAATAAATACTCCTTTACACAGTAAATATTCTTGATTAACAAAAGTAGTACATCCAGTCTTATTACGAGTATGTAACTGCCTCTGTGGCGCGGTCGGTACTATATGCGACTGCGGTGCGAGAGGTCTCGGGTTCGAATCCTGGGTCGGGGCAAAAAGACTTTTCTGAGATTTTCTGTTAAGAATTTCTTAGAGATTGCCCGGAGTTAGGAAGATGAGGTCGAAGACCTCCGTGCCTCGGAGAGCACGTAAAGCCGTCGGTCCTGCGCCTGACCTCTCACTGGTCGTGTCGGTTATCCGTCCCACCAAACTATGAGGGTGATGGAATAGAGAGTGTACCTGTGTATTGTGCACACACTTGGACACTATAAACAAAGTCCTGCACAGATGGCCAGTTTCAATGAAACTGACCGCCGTAGCCGTATATCGGCTAGGAGGACATTATGTAATAGGTATACTATGGGCAATAATTTTATGCCCAAGAAATCGTAGGAAAACTAGTTTCTAGTTTTGGAAGACAATAAGTAGTCAGAGCATTAAAATACAAAATTATAATTTAACTCAAACATTATTTTATAGTATCTGTCTCCGAATAAAGTGAATGAATGCACTTCATCTAATTTCAGTGCATTAAAATACAAAATTATAATTTAACTCAAACATTATTTTATAGTATCTGTCTCCGAATAAAGTGAATGAATGCACTTCATCTAATTTCAGTGCATTAAAATACAAAATTATAATTTAACTCAAACATTATTTTATAGTATCTGTCTCCGAATAAAGTGAATGAATGCACTTCATCTTATTTCAGTGCATTAAAATACAAAATTATAATTTAACTCAAACATTATTTTATAGTATCTGTCTCCGAATAAAGTGAATGAATGCACTTCATCTTATTTCAGTGCATTAAAATACAAAATTATAATTTAACTCAAACATTATTTTATAGTATCTGTCTCCGAATAAAGTGAATGCACTTCATCTAATTTTATAAAAGCGGTGTGTTTAGAAATTCTTTTGTTCTATTATTTACATTTTAAATAAATAAAATACGTAACGTACGGTAATTAAGTCTATCTTATTCTTTCTGACCCTAGTTAATGATATAAACGTTAATTTCTCGATTTTATCCTATATTACATATTTTAAGAATGTTTAAATAAAAAAAAATTTCGTTTGTACATATAAAATTATTATTTAATGTATTAATTTAATGTTTAGTTTTAGTTAATTATTAATATATGGTGCTTATTACAATGATAATAATACCCAAAAAAATAAAAATGACAAACAATTGTAAGTAATACGCAGGTGAGGTGTAAAAGTGAAAAGTTTACAATGTTTAAAAATATAATTATGGTAGAGACAAGTTTTTGTCGCCTGAAGTCTTTGATCTCATAAAAATAAATTCATGAGCCATTCATGTAGTATTAACGGTATATAGCGGTGCACTACAAGACTTCTGTAAAAAAAAACTACTTTTACTGTAAACCTGAAATTTGAGCCATAAAAAGACCAGTATGAATACTAAAGTAAGCAAATAACTGTAACAAACCGACAGAACACTAATAAACCGATTTTCAGAAGCCTTAAAGCAGCGTCGGGAGAAAATAAGGCGCAGTTAATTCGTGTATCGATGTGTAAGCTACTTTTTATACATTAATTTCATAATTGATGTTAAAAGATATACATTTACGCAAAGTATAAGATAAGATTTTTAAATGTAGCATTTTAATATCCCAGCCGCCTCCCATGAGAACAAGATGTGATTATATGCAATCTAATATAATGTAGACGAAGTCGCGAGTCAAAACTAACTCCAAAAGCTGCTCTAAAGTCTTCCATCGGAGTTTAACCGACATGAGACACATAGCATGAACGTTACGTGTTCGTAGCGATGAAAAACGTTTAAAACAAGTACAGTTATACGGTTTACAAACTTAATTGTATAATACTACGTTTGTTATCTAAAACTCATCTTTGTACTGAGAAATTTTGCGCCGTTTGCACTCGCTTTAATTGTTTTATTCTGTTTCTTTTGCTGTCTCAAATGTTTTAGAGCGATTGTGATAGTTTTTTGTTTTAGGCGACTCTAGAAAGAGTTTAATGTATACGGCTTTTTGAAATAGTTTTATGCTAGATTGTACATCACAGGTTCCCAGCGGGAGCGATATCGTCCCCTAGTGGGGGCTGGAACATTTAGTAAGGGGCGGTGGAGCAGAAATCTTGAATGAAGAAAAACTCGTACCAACATCAGTATCGACGTATCAAAACATTTTGAAAAGCATGAAAGCCTTGTTGCAAAACATTTTTATAGCGAATCTATACCTAGCACAAATAGACGCTTATAGCCTTTCCCACATAATGAAAACCCAAATAATGGTAAGAATCAAAATACAACAAATTGCAATTCAGAAATATCATATCATTACAAATACGATCTAACGTCTCAATCTAGATTCACAAGAGTATGATATAACTCAATTACTCTCGATAAAGCAATTTACTATACGCGAACATAAACAGCACATAAAAGTTATTATGTACAAATGTATAACACTAGCGGCCCGGCCCAGCTTGTCCCAATTAAACAGTCATTTACAAAAAATCTTAGCACCTTTTACACATAAACCTTTCACTTGAATCAGTGATTGTTTTTGTTTAAAGATGGGGTGATTCAGAAGCACCATTATTAAAAAAAAACACTATTAACAAAAACCGCATCGAAATCCGTTGCGTAGTTTTAAAGATCTAAGCATACACACATGTATACAGACATAAGGACAGACGCGGGAAGCGACTTTGCTTTATACTATGTGATACGTAACAGCCACCGAATCAAGTCAATAAGCGTTATAAATTCGTCTAAATGAAGTCATTAGCCTCTCGGTCGTAATTAACGACTGACCTTTAAACAATAGTGATACAGGCAGCATGGAAAGCCGCCATTATGAAGTAACACACGTAACTCGCATTACATGTGAATTATCGTAATTATCTCAAAGTCAAGATGTTAGAGGAGGTACAGACGGATTTAAATGCGGCACGTACAACGTGAAAGGTAGTATTGTAGCGTCTGTTTTAAAGGTGTTATATTAACAGTTGGTAATGGAAATTTTTTTTTGAGATACATATTATTTTTTTAATACATACTTGACTCAAAACCACGTAGAAAGCTCAGTTTTTTTTAGTGAAATTTTTGTGCTTAGTACTTGAGTTAAAAATTATGTCAATATCTTGAGAAAAGTACATTGTATCAAATATTTATGAACACGTATTATGGTCGATTACCGAATAATTTCTTGGCCAAATTAAAAAAGAAGCTACCCATATCAATAAAAATCTCATCATCTTCTTTGAAGTCGGTTAAAAAGACATAACTTTACCATAAAAATCTAACGATAACACTTATATTCTATATTACAATCTTCAAATACATCTGTCAAAGCAATTTAGACATAAAACCAATATAAATAAACAAAACTAATTTGCTTCACATTTAAATTAGCAGCTACAAAATATACAAGTATAGTATAAAATTGTCCCGGTACGCCCACAGATGTTCATTAAGTATTCATAGACTGTCAGATAAAGGGGTAGACAATTTCTTCTCGCAGTATTACTTGTTACAGTGCTTTACGTAAGCTAAGGATGCTGGGACGTTTATTTTATCTCGGTTTTATAACGTAATGTTGTGTGTAGGATGATGAATTGTGGGCCAACAATTTTACTAATTAGACAAATTTTTATAAATATTTATTTATTTTACTGAAAAATATCTTATTATTTGAGAGTACTAGTGTTTTGTCATTCCTCTAGCGTTAATCTGTGATGTCAGTAGTCTTAACTCTTGAAAAATTGAAGAGAATAGTATTTTACATGCTATTTTGTTCTAGGTTTTGTACTATAGACTTTATTATTTCTATTAAGACAGACTTTTCAAAACACGCCGTATATGAGTCAAATATTAGCAAAATTCATACTCCATCAGGCACGCGCATTACAGCGATGTAAAGCTCTTAAAATGAACATAAAAATCAGCATCAATTTATTCAACATTTTAAGTTTTTACCCAATTCAAAATCTGTTTATTTCTTGCGCTGCGCATTCGCCACACGTCGCCGCACCGCGTCATCAGTATGACGCACCTTAACTCAAACATGATAGTTGACTCAAACTTAACGGTCCTCGCACATCGAAGCCGGCTCTTGCAATTTTTTCTGCTAACTAAATTACGTATGTACTGTTATTTTTACTTTTGTATATACACAAGTATAATTATTACAACAATGGTATAAAACGACGCAATTTTGTATGATACCGCTTATTTCTATTATTTGTTATGTAATTCGATTAGCTATGGTACTTTGTGAATGGGTTTGTATGAAGATGAGAGAAAGAGAGATTTGGGTACTTGGTGTCTTAAGACAATGTTAAGATTGTTAATACGTTACGCGTACGTATTCTTCATCTGATTGGTATTAAAGTTCAGCTTTAAAACAACTATAAATATAACCTCACCGTTAGTCAACAACAAATCCTTGCTTGCTCAATTGCATGAGCATATAAGACGGGAAAAAATGAAGAAAGACAATCGCAATCGTCGTACGAATGCTATGGATAAATAAAAGAAATGATATCACAAAAATGGATGAAATGTGACAGCGTAATAGAAAATAGGTAACATAAATAGTACTATAGTACTCTTCGCGTATTGCTTTATTAAATCTGACTCTACCCTATTACAGTCAAATTACCCCCGGTTTCTGAGGTACATTTAGCAGTCGTTTATCTATTCAATAGCGTTGAAAGTCATATAAAAAAACGCTATTGAATAGATAAACTACCGCTAAATGTAATCAGAAACCGGGGGTTAGTAATTTAGCATTAAAACGATGCGATATTTAATTCAACCTGTCTCATTTAAATCCGTCACCACAAGCGGGATTATTCACGTCAGCAATACTGAACGATGACGTCACAACTCACAGTTTCAGTAACCTAAATGTGTGAAGGCAACGGCCTAGAAATGTGATGTTTTTCGCGAGCCTTATGTAACTCGCCGAATGTGGATGTGTTATTTTGTAATAGGTGTCTTAAAATTAGTACTTATGTGTTCCGTTTATAGAATACACGTATGAGTAGAAAAATACACCCGGGTGTATAAAAATACACATATTTGTAGACTATCTTAAACAATGTTCAAGGCTTGCCCCTTGTTATGTGTGGTTTTAAAATTTTGTTAATGGCGAGACGTAGGTATATATTATACCCCTCAATTTAAACTTGTGGGTATAACAGGCGTGATATTATGTTTGTATTTAAGTAGGTGTTGCTTGGGTAGCTATAAAATCTAACCAACGAATTATTTTTCGAATAAATAAATAAATAAATATCATTGGACAACTCACACACGGTCATTTGATTCCAAACTAAGCAGAGCTTGTACTATGGTAACCAAATAACTGATAAACATACTTATATACTTCTAAATACATACTTATTCCGAAATTCGGAGAGTTTTCGGAATCAGTTGAAAAGTTATGCGTTTGAAGTTTTCGTACCGTTTTCCTTTGTTCAAATCCCAAACAATTTTACAACTATTCGTTTCTGTTTAAGGTTTAACGAATTGAAAGTTAGGAATCGGGAAATCTTCATAATGATACAATTATCAACGCTGAATTTTAAAAGGAAGATTCTCACCTGCCTTCTAAAATACTAGGTAAAAGAAATACAAAATTCATTTACGGTAAATAAACATAACAATAATAAAAACAATTCTTAAAATCCATTCATATAACTGTACAAGAGTGAAAAGGACAGCGCATATTGCGTCACTATACACTATGTTTTCACACGATTTCGTACTTTTTATAAGAATATTTTAATGAATATTTACACAACGCTTGTTTTCGCCCGCGGCTTTACTCGTGCGTGTGATGTGTACACTAATTTAACAATTATAAATAAACATTGGCACTTTGTTTAAAACAACTTAATTATTTACTTATTATGTAATGTAGCATGATTTACTTGCGTGGAAATAGATTGTTCGGGACTAGGAAGTTTAAAAATCAAAAGAAGGCCTTTACCCAGCAACCGATAGATAGTAGCCAAATCTCAGACCTACTCAATATGTTCATGAGAATCGGTCAAGCCGTTTCAGACTACGGGAACGAACATTGTGACACGAGAATTTATATAAATACTACAGGACCCGACAGACGTTGTCCTGTCTACACGTCCAAAAAAACATCGTCCAGTGGACAAAATTGTTAATCTAAACCATTCTCAGATCTCCTTGAACACACACAAAAAAATTCATCAAAATCGGTCCAGTCGTTTAAGAGAAGTTCAGTGACATACACACTTACAGAAGAATTATATATATGTTACTGTAAAAGCCCGAACGGAGGTAAATCCTAAGATTTTCCGGTATAACCTAAGATTTACCAACTCGCAATGGTAAAAGTCCGAACAATTCATTTATTTCGAACTTTTACCTATTTTCACTTGATGATGTCGAGATGTCGCTGGAGCCTCGCTTCGCGGGGCTCCTCCTTCTGGGTGGTTAAAAAAAAATAACCACGAAGGCTAAGGTGGGAGCTTCGCTTCGCTCGCTCCCACCTTAGCCTTCTAACCTAACCTACCCATGTCGCTTTGCCCAAAACTCCTTCTTTATAACTGTGTCACAGTATATAATTATACCGTGAAATAGTTATAAACATAGTTATGAAGGAGGATTTTTTTATATATCGTAACATAGTTTTTAAACTCTGGCTTGTTCGGACTTTTACCATTGAGAGTTGGTAAATCTTAGGTCTTACCGGAAAATCTTAGGATTTACCATAGTTCGGGCTTTTACAGTAACATATATACAGATTAGAATTCTATGTCTAAGTCCGTAACAATATAGAGCTTCATCATAACAAGTTTAGTTGTTTAGTTAAAAAGTTGTTGTCTTTGAATAAAGTATTTAACAAGCAAACGCCGAATAGACGGACAGACAGACTGTCAAACTCACTTCCACATTGATACTTTCAGTTTGTTAATATAAATTTAATTTCACACAGTTTTTAGCACTTACGATAATATTATTAAAACTTGATTTTCTTTAGCGGTTTCATTGAAGTTTAACTGTAAGGTGTTACAAACGATTATTGTTTTTTTCCTTTATTTATATTCACACGGTGTCAATAAACTTAACTGAGTTTTGAGTCAAATAAAAATATTATGTGTGATTTTTCCCTCTTCTCAAAAGATGGATATGTTGTTGAAATACTTGTATTGGGAAAAAATACGTCTGAGAATTTGTTTTTGGATATTGCCTTATTACATCACTAGTTTCAGTCCGTTACTTTGTTCCAGTGAAATCATTTCGTGGGGTAAAAAGTCCTATGTTCTCATCCAGCTTATAAACTACTCAAAAAAACCAAACGTGTGAACATTTGCATTTAAAATATCAATACATTATAAGAATTTAAAAATAGAACTAAATATAAAACACATTAAATGATTTTGTAAAAATTGATCTTTTCAGTCATGACCCTTTTCTCAATAAGTGTACTTATATAATAATATCATCTCAGAAAAAGAGTAGGAAAGGTACATATTTATCCAAGAAAATCTATTTTTTATATTTAATTTCCATATAAATCTCTAACCCGATGTAAAGGCCAAACTATAAATATGTTAAGAGCTATTAGTCGAAGAAATGCGGTAAAGTACCTGTTACCTAATATTTTATTCAGTCGTCTAAATATTCCTGGAAGTTAGCCAATAAAATAAATCTGACAAGGTCCATACTTCGTGGTAAATATATAAAATTGATAAAATATACTCCACGTAATAGCAGAATCAAATTAGGCGGAGTCACGTTTCGCGTGAATTATGATAACAACAAACGATTTGTGGTGTTTAACACGTATCTGTTAATTTAATATCACGCTTGTGGACTTTAAAGGAAGGCAGAAAAATGGAGAATATGCTAATGGAGAAAAATACCAAGAAGTTAAAAAATAATCTCTATTGTACTGATCGAGAATCAAACATAAAACTTTAAGTAAAGCATAAGTGGCAGCAACATGACGCTATAACATGTTTTAGTGTAGTCTCTGAGAAATTAATTAACGTATGTCACTGTTTACACAATAAACATAAACCTCAAAATTTTAGTGTGTTTTAATTTTAAATAAAAGTCCCTTTTATGTAATGAATCCCTGCCATATTGTGTTAAAACCTCAACATTTATAATGTAGGGATTTTAATAGGTACTGTCAACTCAAATTCAATTCACCCGGGATTGCTGATAATGCGGATTTACCACTGACTATTAATTGACGTTAACAATTATTTGTTCATACTTTTATTAATTAGTTATGAAACTAACGAGTGTCACACAACCTGTTTCGGCTCTTAGCTGGTTTTTGTATACTAGCAATGGACAAAAATCGTCGCATCACGCTTGTCTAAAAGATGTTTTAGAAAGACGAAAAGAAGTCTATAATCGTAAAAAATGGCGCACGGTATCTCAGTTCTCTATTACTATTGACTACCGACAACTGACCTGTCATCGAGAAATTTTGTTGAGCCCTATAATACTAAACAGTGGTTAGAAATAGGCTGAATAGATAGACAGACAGTCTATAGTAACACTACTATCATTGCTTGCTCAAAAACTTTATTATTAAGACACATTCATACACCATTAACCTCGGTTTTTTAGATACATTTAGCGGTAGTTTATCTATTCAATAGCGTTTAAACTCATATATAAATGTCAGTTTCAATGAATAAATAAACTACCGCTAAATGTGCCTCAGAAACCGGGCATAAGACGTTATGTCTTACACACACATTACAATTCACAAGTGACGCAACAGATCAATATAACAATCTCCAGTTCCTTCCGCTCTCCTACGCACAGAAGGTCGTGCAAGAATACCTGTACATTAACACAAGTATCAATCAGTAGCTACTGAGGTCGGTACTGCTGACTCATGGTCTAAAACGACTCTATTCAGACAGATTTAAAGCTAGACTTATGCAATGTTTTTTTTTTCTTAGTGTTTCATTTGTAGGTTTTTTTATCGTTTGGACTGTTGAAAGTAATTTAGACTTTAAGGCTTAGGTTTTAAGTTATTACTAGTAATAAGTTCTTCTAATAGTAAATAAGTTGTTCCAAGTAATACTACATTGCTTTGAAGATGGTAGCAGATTTGGAGGTCCTGGATTCACTTCTAAGTATTCAATCGATAAGCTTGCTATTTTATTGAAAATCAGACGAAAGTTTGATACACATAAGGCCTCGTAATATCATGGCTTTAAACTTGTCACCTAGTATTATCATAGATATTTGAAAAAATGCTTATGAAGATACTAACACTTCTTACTCTATTTGACAACTCATTTATTATTATATGAATAGTAGGTACCTATTATTGTATGAAATTATCAAACGTATATATTTTATCCACCTTATCTCCAATCTATCGATATTCCATATATTTTAGGCCAGCGATAATGACGTAATAAACTTTTTAATAAATACATAGTAATGCGTGTGTAACCGAGTAATTAGGTCACACGGTAGCGTTCTCTGTGCCGGGCTCTCCGATAATAATCTATATTAATGTGTTTACTTAGTAAAGGTATTTCACGATTTATACGCAGAAATGGGCCGTTAATGTGAAAAATATAAGTGAGAAGTCGAAATATAAACTTACAAGTAGGTAAAATAAATATAGAGGTAGTACTAACGAAATTAAATCCGAACTTTTTGACAACAAATTTCGTCTACGTTGAAAGGTTTTCTATGTCTTCTGACTTTGTCTATACTTCCTTCCGTTTTCTTACCGTTAGAGCAAGTAATAATATTTTTTAATACAAACGTAACTTCGGAAAATCTTTAATGTATTGCCTCGGGTTCGAACCAGCCACTTGCGTGGGAGGTATCAACTTATACGCTATCACTGCTCTTAATATTTTTATCTTTCAATCTTTCTTTCTTGTTAAATAATATTTATTTATTTATGTTCATAATAAATATTTACAGTAGTTTATTGATGCTTACTCGATTCCTCTTTTAAGAAGGAGAGAAATTTCTACGTAACCAACTAGCTACCTGCATAAGGCACTCAATATTATGGTAAAAAAAGACTGCATCACTCACTAAAAGCCTCTTGCAAAAGTTTCATTCAATTGAGCGAAGACGTCCAATAAAAATATCATATAAACATTGTACAGGCGAAAACAATCTGCCTAGTATCTCGGGGGACAAACTTGGATCATTCGCAGGCCGAAACTTAACCTTAGTTCATTAAACTTGTACAGTAGTGTACCAGTACCTAATACCTAAGTTTCATAAAGTTATGTCTAGCCGAGAAGGCGAGAACTAAAGTTTCATAGTTTGTGTATTGTTTTGATTACGTTTTCGTTTTCTGTGGTGGAGGCAATTTAAGCCACATGTTTTTTTTGGTGATTTATGGAATTTGCTCAAAATTTTAGATTCCGTAACTTTCTGGAAAGATCAAGGCTGAAATTAATTCAGTAAGTAGTGAATTCAATCTATGTACCAGTTAAATGATCCTGCAGAAGCCTTTAATTACTTTCTATATATATTTCATTTGGTCCAACCGTTATTGAAACTTTACGTAGCGTCAATAATACATATATGTTGACTATCGTTTTGGTGCATTTCTTATGACCTTTGTACTTTCCCTAGTTTCACTGATCAGGCACTGTTTTCACCTACCGTCTGTCTTTCATCTCCTTAAAACTTTAATTAAAGCTAAAACTCTTTTAAATTAATTAAAATGTTTTGCAATCAATCAGTGCCAAACAGTTTTGTGTTACATCCAATAATATTTACCTTAATAAGTTACTTTCATATCCTTACAAATACTGCGGTATCATCACGTCGCCCGTGGGCTAGGATGTATTGTTACAATAGAGAGGGAAGTATCACTTTCTCTTTCACACACGACGGCTCTTGTCAATGGAATGTCATTCAAAGTTTACGTGAGAAAATATTTCGTGGTAATTGAAATTATTTTGTAATTAACGAGTAAAAGTTAGGTATCAGCTTCAATGCTAATTGGTAAAAATGTTTAATTGTTAAGTTTTGGATGATATAACTTGGTTTGGATCTTCACACTCGTAACCCACGCTATCGTCTTGTATCTGCGATGAGCCGAAAGTATAATAGAAAAGAAACGGAGGGTCCCATATTGTTGCGACCGAATATATACCGAACATAGGAAATGTTTGGGTGAGACCATTGATGTTATTTTGAGTGTACATTTTTCCGCATACTTTCATACTGCCTCTAGTTACTCCGGTCAGTCTAGAGTGGCTTATATGCATTGAACAAAGATCATGAGATGGTAAATATGTTTCCTTAACCCGACTGCTAAATCATTTCTATCTCTTGTGGTCTATGCTCCAAGTGTAATCTGTCTAAAATTCGATTAAACTAGGGTGATAATGCGTGATCACTTAAATTTTTCTACAATAATAATGTAAAACAAAACTTTCAATGTTTCTTACATTTGTAAAGAAAAATAATAAAATATTACGTGCCACGGAATTATAACAAGGCTATGCTAGACAAAAAACGCAGATCATTATTTTCATACTTATAAGTTTTAAGCTAGTTATCTTAACTATTTAATAATACATATAACGCCTTGGGGCTAATCTTTATTTGTTTACTTTTCAAAACGAATAGTGCAAAGTTCAGACTTTCGATGGATATACTTGTTAATTAAAAACTATTTTCTCCATGATTATTTTTAATACTTTTCTTAATTTATAAACAACTTTTATTGTAAAGGCGAGACTATGCTTATCTTTAACACTTCTTATGCTGGTTCTATTAAGAAATGGTCAAGTCTGCATATTTATATCTGCTTTAGTAGCAACAGTTAACACCTTAAGAAAGTATCTAAAAGAATGAGAAGAAGAGCGAAAACTGTTACAATTTATTGATATTTATTTGAAAATTCTCCGTTCTGAAACATCAATTTATGACTGTTTTCCAATGGTACAATTTTTGTAAAGTAAACTAGATAACACCAATTTGATCACAAAACAATTAAACAATATCATTTTCACGAAGTCAACCACGCCCCTAACTTCATATCGTATCATAATTATTCAGTAACATTATCTAACATAACGAGGCGCCCGTAGCCAGTTGCGCTCACCGGTCGGTAAACGATCTGTGGGTTAAGCAAACCTTGGCGCGTTCATTCCATAGATGCGTGACCGCATAGTGGTTTTTGAACAGGGCGTCTCCGTGCTTCGGAGGGCACGTAAAAAGTCGGTCCCGGTTGTTGTCAATGAGATAACAGTCGTTAAGCCATGTCAAAGGCCTTCGGGCGGCTTGAACAACTTTGACACTAGGTTGACCACTAACCATACGATACGAAGAAGAAGAATCTAACATAACTAACCTACCACAAGCCACGATATATTAGCATTTAGACATAACGAAGTGTTCGCAGTGGCCCTGTGAATAATAACTATATACGCATTGCCGAGTGCGGCATGAATGTTATACATATTTGATGTTTTGCACATGATGTCACGCTTATGGAATGTTGAATTACCCACAAAGTAAAAGAACTTGGAAATGTTTTATTCAAAATACATATTATTATAACCCGATGAAACTGCTCCTGTCGTCTGATTGGTAGTCAATACCGAGATCTCCTATCCAAAATTCGACGCGGGCAGAATTTTGTTCCCGAATTCTAATTGGATATTTACAAATTTAATTTACTCTCTACCCACCTTTCTATCTATCTCTATCTCCCGGTTACTCTCTATTGCATGGGACCATTTTATTAAGCAGGCAGCATGAACATAGTCGGTTATGTTTAGTTATTGAAACCCATCACTGTTCCACTGCTGAGTGTGACTCTTTCCGTGATGAAATAGAGGCTGTGTCATGAGTCTACCTCACTGAACAAGTGCAATATGTATTGGAAATTAAAAAAAAAGTAGTATTAATATGAAGCCTAACCCCTCCCCTTCGTTTGGGAGGAGACTCTTTTCTGCAATGGGACAGCAAAGGGTTAAAAAAAAATTATGAGCACAATACCAAGCTCTGACTTGAAGTGAGAGCCGGAATTACAAAGTCAGCTTCTATCTGAGTATCAATACGTCTAAACACACATCAGAAAGTGTATAAGACAAAACAAACGATGTAACACGTGACCTTTTGTTCACAGAGCGATCTAAAGAGAGCCAAGAAGTTAAACGCTTGACCTATGACCGCACAGTAATTGAAAAAACTCTAAATAATTACAAATATTGCATAACACCTTTCTATAAAGCTTTGTCAATGACTATGATGGATAGTTGAAGTTTTATTTCTTAGTGTTTTGTTATATTTAGTTTTATATTGCCTCTGTGGCGAGTTTGGTAGTGAATCTGACTGCTCATCATGAGGTCTCGGGTTAGATTCCCCGGTCAGGCAAAGTCTTAATTAGTAGCCCGGAGTTTGGTAACGTGCCAAGTAAATGGCAATACGCTCACGCTATATTTCATGGGACGAACTAATTCTTCTGCGACAATATTTTTTTCCACGTCCTTCAAAAGTTATTCTCAAACTACTTGGCAAGGGTTCTTCAGAGGAATTTACATAAATGCTGCGTTAATTAATTTCGTATTTCCATAGGCGTTAATTTGACGATAAAATATGGCCAGTCTTTAAATAATTATGCACCGACAAGATGACAATCAAAGCCTTTTATGAATTGATTTTCAATTAAGATATAGGTACTTACTTAAAAGATGAAAGTGCGGAATTTATAGCTCGTAAAAAAAACAAAATATTTTGACGCTTGCAGGATTTTTTAAAGGTCGGTACTTGAAAAGAGGCTTCATAGAAATAAAATACTGAGAGGAAAAACTAATTTTAAAGCGTTCGTTGAAGGAAATAAATGTAACATAATATAGGTAGACTAGATAAATGTTATTTTGAGGGTGTCTCTGCTAGTAGATTGCTCATAGGAGCAAAAATAAATAGAATATTACAACGTGCGGCTGCTCACGTAGGCAATCTTAAGTTTTGTATACTTTGACAAATGCGCTGGAGATTTATGACAGATAAAGTGCTGTCAGGTTAATATTATCTACATGAATTTTATTTAGGAAGTAAAGTGACGTAAGATGCGAAATTATTAGAAAAAATAAGAATTAGAATTATAACAAGTATCGCGAACATTGACAGTCGGTACTATCAACTATCAAGAGCTTAACATGTATAAATTATTTAGTTGATTAGTTTTTCATAGTTGTTGTAGATAGTAGTAGGAAATTCGCTCTAAGGTAGATCGAAAGTCTACTTACAAATATCTGACGCCACCTTAATCATCATCATGATGAATACAGGACACTAGACGAAAACTTTGAAACATTCCGATTGGTTTACCCTTTGCCAAATCATCAAACTAGAGGCAACGAACGTTCGTTAGTCGCGTTCAATCGTTAGTCTTCGTTAGCACCATGTCGTAACCTCTATGATAACGTTGCGAATCTGCTTTAGTTTTGAATAGAACATTCGACTTTGTGTAAAAGGTGACGATGTGTACGCTGGTCGCAAATAACAAGTAATTATTATTATATAAGGAAAACTGTAAAAAAAACTATTTATAATAAATAGTACGCCTCTATATCTTTTTTTAACCCATTACTGTCCCACTGGGCAAGGGTTCCCTAAACTAGGGAGGGGTTACGCCTTGAGCCGGTACATTATACCTTTATCTATATAATCTTCTCTACAGAAACTAATTATCGTGAGAAAAAGGTCCATATTACATCTTCATTGATCATAAACACATGTTACCGGAAGCTTAGCCTTACAACAAACTCACGTACAAACTACCACGTAATTGTATAATTTGTAAAACAATACACTACCTTTACGGTATCGTAACCAAGTTGACGTTAACTAAAATGTCAAATGTAGCCGATTCCAATTAAATATTACATCATTACGCTGGGAATCGAATTATGGTCTAGTCACATTACTGACCTATCCGGTAGTAAAAGGTTTTTGACAATCGGATTAGCCGTTTCGATGTCAATGCTTGACAAATTAACCAAATCTCTTTATAATTGGATGATGGATTGACGTAAAGTATGTGTGACCTAAAAACTTGTTTGTAATAAGTTTTGTATGTTTTTCTGTATTTTTATGTAACTTTTAAGCCGTTTTTTTATCGTTGCAGTAAAAAATTAGTAGGAAAACTAAATTCAAGATAAGTTTAACCACAAAATATATGTAATATGAACATTATTTGGTAGCACGTTTGTATTATAATTTTCTTAATAAATCTTTACTTAAATTTGTCTTGTTTCTGGTTAGATTGAGACGTATGACACCTACGTTTCATTAGCAAATTATGATAATAAGTAGAAATTTCTTTGACTTCTGTTTCGACACATATTTTTTTATTACTAAGTAGACCATTTAAAAGATTTTATCAGAATAAACTAAGTAATAATTATACTAATGTAAGCAACTAGATCACGTATTGCAACTAAAACAAATCCCGATGAGATATGCTTTTTTTTCCAAAAACTTCACCATTGTCAAAAATCAAACCTTGGACTTACAAATCAACTGCACCAATTACAACTATTGAACCTAGTACCAATATTATGTATAATCATTGATTACATATCTTAATACAGTCAAATCGTGACCATAATTTGGCTTTCTATTCAATCCCCTATGTTTGACCGCTTTACAATTAGTTCACCATTCGTTCACTACTCATTCACTATTCGTTCACTACTCACTAAACAGTTACGCGTTTGTTATTTCACTTCTATAATCGACTTGGTAAATATTCGTAATTGTGTTTTAAGATGATTGCAGGGTTGCCACTAAATTTGCAGTTAATACAGAGTTCACTTTTAAGTAGGTGTCTCAATGAATTTAATATCATTGTCCAGTGTTTCGTAATAGTTAATTTTAATTGTTGTACTTTGGATAGCAGTTATTTGTTTTAAGTTTTAATAATGCATTGTAGTCTAGGATTACCTACATAAAAAAATACGCTGATATTTACTAGTGACAAAGTCAAAGTCAATCTTATTTTTTGGAATTTTGTAGATTCAGTTTCTAGTATAGGTACATTTTGAATGGGTAAATAGTCCCCAACGCTTAATACCAATAAATATTAATCAATCATCCCTACTCAACCCTTCTATATTTCAAAAGAAAAACAAATGATGAACATGCACACATACAAATTGCACATGTAAACTACTCACTGCAATACTTGTGACAACCCTAAATTCCTAATTAAACTGACGACTAAGCTTCCGGTTGTCTGCGCACATTTTAATTTTACGTTACAACCCATAGATATTATCTGTTCCTTTTTAAATATCATAATCACTCATTTGTCCGTTTAACAATTGTTTTTTTAATAGCTTCTAATTTGTACTTATGTGTTCGGTTAAATATGATTTCCTGTTAGACTTTTACTTTACGCCCCTTAGCGTAACAAGGATGAAGGTTTTGGTAAGAGGATGTAGAAATAATTGTGTTTAGTCAATTATCTAATGTTATTAATTGAACTGTGGTGGTCTAGTAACCATTCTCTGCCATTATCAACTATCGACAACCGGCTAGCTATTGAGATAATTTGTATAAAAATCTGATCAGCGCCTCTAGCGGGCACCGTAGGAACTACTTATGCAGTACATTTTAATTGTTAAACACTCGTTACAGAGTGTAGAAAATCGTGCTACTGTAAATGAAGTCAAATACCTATTTCTCTGTGTTAATTCTTGTTTATGTTAATTACTTATGGCATACTTACGTGATTTTTGCGGAAAGATTAGCCACAAATAGTATAAGATAAAGACAATTGGTTCGATGGGAGGCATTTGGCCTGCACTTGGATAGTATGGACTAATAATGACAATTAAATTCATATAAAAATACATGTGCATAATATACAGTGTGTCGCCTTAAAAAACCAACAAATTAAATATTACTTGAACATTAAAATTGAGAAATTTGCATATTATATTATTTAAGTTCGTGTTTCATTCATTGAAAAACGGTCACAGCTCAAATGAACTTTGAAGGCCGTTGTGAAGGACACAAACACTTAAAATTAAAACTGAATTGTTATCACACGCGACCTGTCATATTTAATAAATAAAACGACCATTACTTTAAGTTATACACTTTACATTTACTTTAACTTTTCACGTGACCAAGTCAGTCACCTTTTATCATACTTCACAGGGTTGATGGTGTCAAATTGTTAAAACCAATGAACTTCATAATTATATTCTCTTAACAGTATTTATGTGGCTTAATATAATACATAATTATAATAAGTCAATACATAGTAAAGTTTATATTCTTAAATACATAAATGGTAAAAACGACAATGAAAAACAAATACCAACATATAATACCTTTTTTTTATTTTAACAGACAACTCCCGCACTAAACCTGAAAAAGTGTTGCCACTTTTTCACACTGACTATCATGAGTTCATGTATCAAGTTTTTCACCACTTTCTAAGCACTAATAAGAACGAGTTTTGACCAATTAACAGCAAAACCAACGAGCAAAGCTGTATTTTCTTTAATTTACTCGAAAAGGAAGGAAAGCACCAGTAGCTTCACCGTTTAATTGGAACATTACACATTAAATCTTTTGCAATGAAAGTCGAAAGTAGATACAATTCGTATTAACTATTAAACCACCGAAAACAAGTTTGTTTTCTATAGAAAGGGCTCGTTATGTAACACGATTATTTCTTTTGTACAACACACGGATTTAGTCAATGCGTAATTGAGAACAAATTGATTGTGATGAGTTTTGGCGGGCTGTCAGCAAATTAAATTTTTGACGAGAGCTTCCTTATTACAATTGGGTAGAGTTCATTTTTGTACTTTCTAATATTTAGTATTGTCAAAGAAAGTTGTTGAGTAGCGGCGAGAATCGCCTTAAGATGGGCTGTAGCGTGTAAGTAATAAAATAATCGATAATATTTTATAACTACTAATCGAATGGTTTTGCAATCCCGTTTTTAGGGCTCGAGGCGAATGATAATCGATTTTCATTCGATTATCGATATTAGCCGTAACATAAAGTGAAACTGTTCGTGTTTTATTATTTATATTAAATTTAAATAGTTTATTCAAAGTATGTGTAATGAAAGTAAAGGTACCGCGAACGTTTAATCGATTAAAGTGTGACCGACTGTACAGTTATTCAACAAGTTTTAAAAGGTTTATCTTTACTTTACTTGTTATTGAAAGCGTGAGATAGAGATAAGAAATATTCAAAAAATATACAGTAAAAGAAGAAATAAAACAAGAATTCATTTTCGTTTAGAACAAAGCCGCAACATGGTGCTTTGAAGTTAACGATAAAATGCAAATTATTTAACGTGTGTACGCATTTTACTATTTCTTTTACAGTAATACTAAAAGTAATAACTGAAGTACGCATGACAAACGCATGAACGCATAAAAACTTCATTTAAACGATTTACTTTTAATATTTAACAGGTGAAGTTCTCATAGGTACAAAACGGATACGTGTCGTATTTTATTTATATTTTCACTAGCTGACCCGCGCAACTTCGCTTGCGTCACATAAGAGAGAATGGGTCAAAATTTTCCCCGTTTTTGTAACATTTTTCACTGGTACTCTGTTCCTATTGGTAGTAGTGTGATGATATATAGCCTATAACCTTCCTCGATAAATGGACTATCTAACACTGAAAGAATTTTTCAATCGGACCAGTAGTTCCTGAGATTAGCGCGTTCAAACAAACTCTTCAGCTTTATAATATTAGTATAGATTACAACTACATAAAAAATACGTCTCCAGTAAACTCGCCGATAACGGTGTGTTTTTGTCTAAACTACGCAATATTTCTCACACGTGAGCCGTTGGAAAGTGTACGGCTCGTACGGTTATCGTACATCGCATTGAACACGCATGATCAACTGAAACTATGACAAATCACTACGCAGTTAGGAGCGAGTTAGTAAACACGTTTGTACTACGATCGAGAATTATGTCAGTAGTAGTGGACTTTATTTATATTTTGATGAATAATGAGAATTCTGAGAGTAGTAAGGGCTTTTATCCATGTTTTGATATTCATATGGTTGGTTGCGTAATATGATGTTTCCATATAAAAGCCAAAATAATAAACAAGGAAATAATTAAAAATAAATTTCCTTAATACAACTAGGTCGTTTTTTGTTGACCTATTAGAAGAATAAAAAGCTTTAAATGACATTTTGTTGACCTATTAGAAGAATAAAAAGCTTTAAATGACAATCTCTGTTTTTTTGTACTAAACATAAATTAGCGACGTAATTTGTCATCTTAATTTTAAAATGACAGTCGGTTCTTACAACACTTGTTAACTACCTGCATTGTGGCTCAAATTGCACCGATGAGTTGCAAGAGAACAAAAAAGTAATAAGTCTATTATTCCTCAATTTTCCAATTAAATTCACGCGTCCAATTGCGAGAGTTTAGAAAAAACAACCTTCATAATTTGTAACATTCTTTCGATAAAAAAACAAAAGAATTTTAAAATGTTGGCAACATTACGTGACAATTATGAACCACAGATAATAACACCCAATTAGAACAAACCTTCATAGTTATATTTAATTAATCGATTAAATTATAATTTTCACTTCGTTTCGCCAATGTCAATGTCAAATGTCGCCATCTTGTAATGCGTTAAAGTTCTCGTTAACGTAAAATTATTTAATTGTTTGTTAAAATGTGAAACTTGTTGGTAATAAAAGTAAACGGTAGTTAAACTTAAACGACAGTTAACGTCCTTGCGACAGCGATAGTTAAGTGATGTAACTTTGTTGGAAGTACTTATGCCTTTGGTGTAGAGGAAAAATACTCACTCAAATATAAAAATTGAAAATACGTACATACTTAATATAAACTAAACTTAACTTACTATAAAATTATTACCTACATAGATAATATAACTGAAGGTGTTGGTAAAGTTGTATGAAATACAGCATTTCACCATTAATAGTGTTAGTCCCATGTACAACTTTATTATTTTCATGAAATATACCCTAAGAAGGCTGAAGATTCGGTTGAATACCGATTGCTTCAGTACTTCTATAACTACCATATATGAAGTTTTGAAAATTTATGCATTACATGCTAGAAATTGTCATTCATTTGACTATTAAAGTTATACAACCATGATGAAACCTCTGTCTAATATATATTAGAATACAATGAAACCTCTAATATCTCTGAACAAAACTTAATGCATCGTTAAACTTCAGTTTAATCACAAAATACTTAATAGCCGTAGTTAACTGTACTAAATTCTATACAATTTCAACATCAATAGAAGTTTGAAACACGCTTCCATAAAGGTTGATTTATCCAGACATAAATTCCTAATAAAGAAGAGAATCCTTCATATAAATGTGCACATTTTATTTGCTGAAGTGTCTGCAGCGGAAATTACCGGCCGCCAGCCATAGACAACGGACCATAGACAAAGGATTTCTGTCAGATTCATTTCTATTGTTTTACGCGCGAAAATGTTTCTATAGTGCCAGTGTTCTGACCATTGTGTGACCACTTGTGTTTAATTGTTTTAATGGTATATTGTTTATTATTTTGTAAGGTTTTACGTTCAATTACTTATTCTGTTGAATGGGTAATAGTTGAAAGCAGAAATCATGTAGATGCCGATATAAAATAAGGTAGCCTTGGAGATTTTGTTCTCAGATTAGTTTAGTGTTCTTCGTCTTTTAAGATTCAGCATTTAATATTTTATGTATAAGTAGAAGTGTCTCTCCTCTTTTTAATTAAAAAAAATAGGGATTCAGGACACATTAAGAGAAACCACAGCATAAGTGCGAAATTCACGGACTACGATTTGCAAAGATTTATTAATGTTCGAAACATTGGTCAAGTAGACTGAATTAGTGAGACACAAGAATCACACATCTTGAATTTAAATAAAGAACCTTCTTGATGTGCAATGAAATCTAGTGACCATACCGTTACAATATTATTTCAGCCATTTAAAACGTAATAAGTAGTTTAAATGCAACAGTTACAAACATTACAATCTTAAAACAAGGATCTACGTATTCTACGTGTATAACATCAAAGGCACCGCGTATCACCGTACGTTCGTCATGACATGACCCCTTGCAACTTTCTATGAAGCCGAGTAGCGTTTACGTGAGGTCACTTGCATTGCACCCAACTGTAGTTTACGATCCAAATTAATACTATACTTATTTATATAGTTATCTGTTTAAGTAAGTATATAAACAAGTGAGAGGGCACTACGCATTGATTAGTTAAAACTATGAAAAATAGTTGGCAGTAAGTTGCAACTTAGTGTAAACACGTTTGAATTACAATCGAGAATTATGACAAAAGTAGGGGGTTTTAGTCATATTTTGATAAATAAGTAATAAGAATTATGGCAGTGGTAGCAGTTATTTCGCACCTAAGTAAAGTTTACAGACTTAACTATCTGCTGAATACAGAAAAATCAATCAATTAGTGCTGCTTATAAGAATTTCCGACGCTGTGATAGGTGTCAGTGACCTTATCCTACACATGTTTTACTACTTTAAAATCACTGGATAGACTGATTTTGATCAATTTTACCATAGAGATAGTTGAAGACATGCAATCAATCGTGTGTAATTTGCTTTTAAAAAAACCACCCGTTTAGGGGCTGAGGGTATAAAAGTTTCAGCGCAAACGGAGTCGCGCGGTTCTGCTAGTAGCTATGAGCCGTTGACTAAAATTCTTAGATTTTTATCGCTTTGTTTATGATTATGTGGGTGCATATGTGAAATGTTTCGACCTACACGGAAGGTTTTGGGAACTTTCTACGTTTATTGTTGAAAAGTTATCGTTATGACTTTATCAAAGAAAACAAAATAAATTCATACGTTATGTAACTATATTTTGTAGTAACTGAAAGGCGAAAATTCATAATTTTTTTAAATGAAGACGACCCTACACATTGGTCTGTACGAATTCATTCCTTTATTCATTTTCTTATAATTCTAGTTTATCTATTATTGTAATTTACTTTACACTAAAAGATTCTTCAAGTATCACGCTGACTTTAGTTAAAAAATATATAACCTAAGAAATGTCAGTATTTTTTTAGTAGTTCGCGAACAAATAGACTGACAGACCCGACTGGAGATAGAACCTAAAACATGTATTCTTCATGAAATTTTAATGTTCTAAAGACAAAAAGCAAGACAGGGTCAGTAAACTATCACAGAATGTAGGCTAGTAACCCTATCACTCGATATCAGAGTAAATATAATCAATGCAAATTACATTCAATCGACTAGGAAATAAGGTGTAAATTTAAATGGGTAATGATAACTGTGACTGTGTGAACTTTGTCTCTGCTGACCGGGCTGTATCGCATAACGCGGCTTTGCGTTACATGAAGGCTTAAGTTATAAGCTTTAGCGGTAGCGATAAGCGATAATATGATGATGCTTCTGTATGTTAATAAACTTGTTTTATAGTAAACACACAGTACATAAATACTGGCTTAAAAACTCAACCCATAAATGTATTTTTTACTTTCCTATAAATAGTAGTGATATTATTTTTAGTCTTTCTTTCTATCTATATCCAAAGTTTAATATAAATATAAAAAGATATCGTAGTAACCTCTGCATTTCAGTAACTAGTCGCAATAACTTAAAAACGTAGAACGTGAAGTCAGTAAAATTTATGTTTTCTTTATTTTTTCTGACCCATAACGACATTAAATACTAACTGCCCATCTATTTCGTCCTTTAATCATCCTCAATAAATAATCAAACATATAGAGGCAATTCTCTCATAACTTGACTGCAAACATCAAAGAGTAGTGCAGCAGCTGAATTAGTTATATAGTCCGCTCGAACTAAATGAATGTCTTGCCTTGCCTTGTACGGCCTTTGATATTTTAGTCCATTTCTTTGATCCGCAGAAGGAAGTGACCACTATACAATTAACGGTAGTTTATTAGTCCCGTCGCGGTGGACTTTATTCCTTATTCGGACTTAATTTGCCTTTTAATATGTTTATTTTGTGGCTCTTAGGTATAAAGCTGTTTTATGTGAATTTTTGTGGCGTTTGATGTGTGAGTTTAATGCGTTATGAAATATTTTGATGGAACTTCTGGGATTTTTTTATTGATTTATGCAACGGTTGTATTTATAAACAGGGTAATGAAGCGTTTAAGGCAGGACTTGTTCATCATTTTGCTTGAATTTCAGATCAGTTTTGGTCGCACAAAATTGCACGAAGTACTTAAATCCCTCTGATTGTAACGATTTATGAAGTTTTTTTCAGTGTGTGATGTTATTTTAGAAATAATCTTGTGACCTAAATCTCTGTTGAAGATTAATACTATAAATATACTTCCTACCAAGTAAAATAACTACCGTCCTAGAAACAGCAAGTAACCAATAAACTGTACAAGCTATAAAAATGATAATTCTCGCATCAAATCGTTACTAAGCCTCGGTCAAGCGGATGCGATGTTGTCCATCGAGTGCGATACAAATCGATCACTGTACCGATGCTGTACTGATGCTGTATCGATAGTATCGATACCATTTGTAAGCTATCGGCGTGAGTTATGGCCGCCCGCGTTGCATCAGCTGCGACTAACGTAAACACAAGCTGTTTGCTGTTAGGATACGGTTATGGTGTGAGTGATAGCGGGGAGGTATAGACGAGGAGGTCGCGTGAGCGGTTTTTTTAGAAAACTGAATTATATTTAACACATTAAGTGTGTTGCTGTTTTTTATATAAGGCGAATTATTTTCGTTTTGAGAACAAAGATGTTGACAATATCTTTGTAAAAATAAGATTAAATTTGATTACTGAGACAGTAGAATAGTAAAAGGTTGTAACCATATTGACATGTAGCTCAGAGTCATGTATTTATCTAAGTAAGAAAAAGCAACATTTTCTACCGGAAAAGGTCCTTATTAACAAAATAATATAGATCTTAGTTCCTAAAACACATACCTGAAATAGCAGATATCCCGACTCATACATCCAGAAGTCATCTGGCGCGTTGCCGGGCTTGGTGAGTTGTATCGCGAGGCAACGCTGCAATATCAGCTGGCAGCGCTGCCCCCCCGCTCCGCGGCCGCTCATGCCTTACGCGGGCGGCGGCATGCTCTGCAAAGAAAATACGAACGTTGTAGAAAATAATACGAGAAAATAAATAGGCAACAATGAAAATGAAGTATTTGGAAATCACTACATAGTATAAAACAAAGTCGCCCATTTTGTCTGTAGTCCCTTCGTATGCATAAAACTTTAAAACTACGCAACGGATTTTGATGCGGTTTTCACTAATAGAAAGAGTATTTTCTCCGACAGGTTTTTATATATAATTGAAATACATTGAAACTATATTAGCTGAGTTATAGCGATTTATGTCCAAGAAGTCAGAAAAAAAATCTAATTGAAGATTGCATTTGTGCGTGCGCCGCTTATACCGTTGGATACAAGTAAGAACAATGTATAGCAAAAACATTGGTCTTTATTAGTTCTACAAAAAAGTCCGCGATGACAAATATCCAGCTTTTTTATTTAAGTCACAAAAACTACTTTTCTGTATTAAAAAAACATTTAATTCGTTGGGTGATGTTTAACTGGAGATATAACCAATAATACATATATCCTTATCAAAATAAGTAAGTTCATCATCACGAGCATTTAATTTAGATTATTTTTGCAGTTTACAGTGTGTTATTTAGACATATAGTTTAGGAGATATCACGATATTAGTATTGCGGCACGGTACGGGCCGGCCGCGGCGGCGGGGGCAGCGTCCCTATAATTACTTAAATATTTTTTCCAAAAACTGATAGGGGGGGCGATCAAAGAAGAGTCACAGAAACCAAAAAACATTTTAATATTTTAAACGCGGTTAAGGGAAAGAGAAGTTATTGTGAGTTGAAAATTAGTATCCAATATGTGTTGGTGCGTTGACTGTATTTGTCGAAGTAGCGGGATACACGCAAACGAAGTTGCGCGGGTCAGCTAGTCAATAATAAAACATACAAATAAAAAATTATACTAAATTTTCAAGTTGATTTTTGACGAAAATTCAATACCGTTTAAACTGCTTGTGAACATAACTTTCGTGAAATTGTACATGGTTAAAAATATTTTTAAGCACACAGTAGAGCACTGTAACACTATAAGTCCGTCAACATATTATTTAAAGCGACATAAAGCCGGCATTACAGTCTGATATATTTTATTTATCTTCAATACTGCGTAATACAACTACTATTTTACATTTATTTTCCCATTACTCTTTCGTAATCACTATAACACCACAACGGAAGCATAAACCACATTTTCCGCTCAAATAGCTTAACAACCAATAAATTAATTTACTTAACTACCTCACAGTTATAAATGAGAAATTAATACATATTTTACATCAGTAATCTATACTATCCATACTAATATTATAAAATTTTAGAGTTTGTTTGGTTTAACGCATTAATCTCAGGAACTACTGGTGCGAATTGAAAAAAATATTTACTGTTAGATAGCCTATTTATTCAGGAAGGCTATATGCTATATAACATCACGCTACGACCAAAAAATGTTACAAAAACGGGGAAAATGATGACCCATTCTCTCTGAAGCAAGCAAAATTACGCGGATCACCCAGTTCATTATTAATGCTGGCACTTATGATTTCCCGCTGTAAGTGAGACCACAAGTTTACGTCCCATTTTATATTGTTTGTTTTGGTTCGGGCCACTCGGAGCGTTTTAACTAATTTGGACTTCTGAAGACATGTCTCGTATTTTCTGTTAAAGTATTGAATTTAAGTTCTGAGAATCGAATATGTATTGGTTCTTAGAATCTCATGTGACTTGACTGAAATTTTGTCCCCCTGTATAGACGTATACAGGGGGACTACCTATAATGTTAATATGAAAATACATGTAATGACATGTATGTATCAATATTTTTCCCAATAAACTATAATTTAACTAACGAAGAATTACTACTACATAGATTATACATTAACGCTTTAAACTACAACTACAAAGTAGCCAAACGTCCTCTAAAAGTCCTAAGAATTAACCGTAACTAAACGCACTAACTATAGAAGAATAACTAGCAATAACAAAACGAACCCTTGACATGACAGTTTTAGAACAAGGTGACATTAGATATTGTTTACAATGTCCTTTGCAAAGCGTTTGCGGTTGTCATTATACCGGATACGTAATAGGGTAGGTATCAATAATGATAAGTTGTGACTTGTGGATAGGGTAATGTCGTGGTTAATGGTTAGGGTCAGGGGACCTCAACATTTTATTTAGCCGGTAAATTTTATGCAATCAAATTTTTTGGTATAGCAAAATAACAATAAGATTGCTGTACTTGCAATAAATGGTTTGTGGAAAACCGAAATAAGTAGTAGAAAAATCATAACTTTTTAAAGCCCGGTATTTCGTCCGTTTAAAAAAATGTCTGGGCAAACAATTTGTGTTAATCCAGATTCAATTTCGTTTTAAAAATTGTATCGAAATTCTTGTACTAGTTTTGATGTGATTGAATAACAATTATTTATCTAGTCATCTAAAGTTTCGCATACAGACTGTATTTCATAACTTTCAGTTGATTAGTCCGACATTTACTCCTATTAAACTTTAATAATTACCTATCAAACATAACTCTACTAAAAATGTCAAAACAAACAAGTAACTTATAAATAGCACTAATTATATCTATTAAAAATTATCACACAATATTTTGAAACATCTTTACAGCAGAATTACAGCATCCCAATTGTTAGTTACACCACGTTTTTCAAACATTACCTAAGAGAACCATCGTATTAACTTCTGAATGTACAGTCAGCCCCAAAAGTCGCTGAACATATTCATATTTCAAAAACTTCTTCTTTACGAAATTTTAATAAATACCTGAACCAAATCAAGTAAAAATTGATGAAATTGTACATAATAATAAATGTGAAATATTTTTTCCGTGGACTACAGGCTTTCGAAAGATTAAATATTAGGTCGGGGAAAAAGTCTTTTCGGATTATAGTATGTATGAACCTGTAATTAAATCTCTTTGGCTTCAAGAATCACAAATGAGGTGTACTCATTTGTGATTGGTTCATTAGATTTCTTTCAGTGAGATCGTGAGGTACCCAAATATCGAACTTTTTTGTGTAGAGAAAAGATTTTATTACAAGTTCATACACATTATAATGCGAAAAGTATTTTACAAATGTTCAGCGACTGTTGGGGCTGAGTGTACCGCTAGTTAGTTCAGATAGTTGAACGATACACCGATGACCTTTCCACCGGCCTGACCGTGTGTTAATGTGACTATTGTTAGCAAAAACTACTTTGAACTTTCACTTCTTCAGTACCCACGGGTATTGAGCTAAAACAATGTACTTTGATATAAAAAGAACTGATTTTTTTTGCTTAAATGTCGAACGGTAGAGACTTAAAGTTTTAAAGACTAGTTTTATGTTGCAATATTTTCAGTCGTAAGTCAGTTTTGATTACGAATATAGAAGTAGCTAAACAACTTACTAAATATTGTATTACAATCTACGTACTCAATGTGCAGGCCTCGTGCGTTTCTCTTGGCTTGTGTAAGAAGACATGCTCATAAATAATATTTAAAACACTAATGTACCTATCTATGTAAGACATCGTTTTCAAAATATTCTTATGGTTACGAATTCCTATTTCTTTATCACTACTCTTATATCATAAATGTCTTCTTCAAACATAAATGTCAACTTTTTTTAATCATCAACTTAAAGCAACTGTTCTGATTTAAACAAATACATTTTAAAAATTGCAAATTGTTTAAAACTCTTTACTTATTTCAAGACATCTTATACAGCGAACGAAAACGCTAAGTCTAACTTTTCTAGAAAATGTTTTCATTTTTAAGCACAAAATGTTCAATGCAGTTCATCGATCTCTTCACTCGTTCAGCCTTCATTCGTCTTTCGTCGTACATAACAACATAATCTATGATAGAATCTGTATCGTAGAAGTGGATTAGGGGAGAATTGATGGTACAGTTGTAGGCACGCGATAGGTCAACGAACTATCATTGTATCAACTACTATGAACTAGGTATAGCTTGATGTAAAAAATGTATTTACACCAATTGTAGGACTTGTGTTTCGTTTTAGTAAAAAAATATTTTCATGTGTCCCACTGCTGGGCAAAGACCTGTCTTCTTTGCTTCCAAATTTGTGACTTTTAAATCGCGCCAAAATAACGAGATGATCGTAGTGATTATCAATTGTTGTTACTGTTAGAGGTTCGTTATCAAAAACCGCTTTTGTTTATGAAACTTTTAATATATTGCTAGTCGTGAAATAGTGAACTATAACCACTTTTGATTCTATAATCGAGATTATCTGAAAACTAATTTAGGGAAACTTAAAGGATAATGATTTATGAAATTTATTATTATTCGTGTTTGCAACACTACCTAGTCGATATTAGGGCGACAGAAACTCGATACGATTGTATCGAAAGTTCTCAATCTCAAGATAAACCAAACACTTAATGTTAGCAAGTCCTCTATGGTAGTCTATGGTAATATTACCGCACTTTCTATCTGTCGGGTAACAATCCAAAATCGGCACTATTTAGTACCACAGTTTATTGTTGTACTTCAGATTGTCACTTAGCAAGTAATTACATAAGGTGACATAATTCCGACTAAACTAAGAGCTTTTAGCGAAAGCTTTTCCATAATCGTTCCTTGCCTCACTTGGCCCAAAATAAATTACGAACAGTATGTACTTTAAGACTAAAAACATAAGGATCAAAATTGTTTGTTCGTTGTGTTAGTTTAAAGTTGTTTTAGCAGAGTGTATGATAAATTCCGAGTGTACGACAATGCAGTTTGCATCATCATGTAAATTATTTAAAACGTCGGGAAGAGATTAAAAGTTCTTTAGTGATTTGTTACAACTATTTTGTTGGCTGAAGTGAAAACTCGTGCTATTAAATATTAAAATGAAAATGGGATTGGTTACTTGTTTAGATAACAAGTACTGTGAGATTAATTTCCTTCGTTACCTGGAGGTATTATGTGCTTTAACTGCCCAACCATTTCTTACAAAATTATGAATAATAAATTTAAATAGTTATTTTTTGCAAAAATATGGTTTTATAAAAAGTTTATCCGAAACTGGAAGGCAATAACGAAAACACTAGTAAGCAATGCAATCCAATAATTACTTTTCCAAAAAATGGACGTGCTTGATAAGATACTACTTGCTATAACGGTGAAAAAAATCTTCGCATATTTTTCTATTTTTTTTTATTCTAGCATTAACAAGTCAGCTCTGTAAACTCATCCCTATACATGTATTCATTTTGGGGCATCCAATAATATAGTGACGTGTTTATCTATTGTACAATTACCTTCGGCATTAATGACATATCGTGAGGTTTGTAAACTTTGCTAAAACGTCTTAAGTTAGCGTCTAGCGCAATGAATGGACATCCCCACACTAATTAATTATCACAGGCGGAAACGGGCCACACATGAACAGTAATAACATTAAACATAATTTTAATACAACACACGTACAACCAATATAATCTAAACCAACTTATAATCGTGATATCCTCAATGGATCGTACAAACGAACCCACTTCCCTCACGTCGCGTGCGCAGTTCCAGTCAAATATTAAGGCCGCACCACACCGGACCATTATAACGGCATCAACGACAATTTGTTCTTGTGTAACGTGTTACGATGTTGTTTACGTCATTGTAACTTCTTTTGAGCCTTTGAAGATATGATCGAGAACCTTTGTTTATTCTATAGCAAGATAACAGACTTTTTAGCGCGGGTTAAACTTTAGGTGGACTTTTTTAACGTGGATCTTCTCGTATTGAAATATTTTTAGATCAAAATATGTGCCTTTATTTTCCATGCAAATCATAATACGATTCAGTTCCAAACCTCGAAAAAAGAAACAAAACTATCAAAATTTGACAAAATAAGTACGGTTGTAGTTTAGTTAGTTTAAAGATTTAGCCATTAAGAAGTTATTCGTGTATCAAAACAGATACAAGTATTCGAGAAATATTATGTCAGCTAGTTATTATAATTATTTCATTGTAAGTAATGGTTCTATTTTCTATGCCCTTGTAATATATTTCCTTAAATTTCAAGTAAATTACCTCATTTTGGAAAATAGTTAACGTAACATAACTATCTATTAGAACTCGGAAAACTGATTTACATTTAAATAGAAAATGAAACTACGCTATTATTTGGGCCTAAGTAAGGAAAGTTACAATTGTTATGTTTGACAATATGACAGAAACACGGAAAAAACACTATAGGTAAAAAATCACTTAAGGGAACATTATGCAAGTAAAAAAACTTTCTTTACGAATATACGTGTTAAAAAGTATAAAACAACTCAGACTAAATTTATCATTATCATAACCTTTCAATACGCACTTCAGTTTGTTTGCTTTCAAAAATTCTAATACAATTCTATTCAATAAAAAAGTTTAAACAAATCATATCCAGCATGAACAGAAAAATATATAACATAACAATAATAGTTTTAGTCTGATCTTTTTATCTCTCTCATATGCAGGATTTAATTCCCGTGTCACAAGAGGCTTAACTGAAAACAAAATCATAACTTTTAACCTTGCTAGACAGAGGCTTTCGGGCAACCACATTGAAATATGGTAAAAACGACCAACATTCGAGGTAGAATATATTGTTTGTTATAAGATAATACTGTAGCTAATCCCACTGATCTCTAAATAAAAGCGTTTTAAAACCTAAATATTAATATCATAAATTAGACTGTTTGTGCAGATAATAACTTCCGTATGTGTGTACCATCTAGCATACTCGCTCTTTAAAACCTAAATAAATACAAGTTACCATACATAAAGTTCTTGCACACAAAAACTACTTACTTAGAAATACAATGTAGCCCATTTTTTAGCTTGCATGTTCATTAGAAAATGTCATTACGCAAAAACTTCAAGGAAGAAATTCAATAAACTATTCAATATTGAGGTGTCAGAACTTTGACAAGTCAATTTAACTATTTACTTATACTTGACTGATGATATACACACTTATTCCACATGATTGCTTATTCAATCATCTGCCTTCTTTATAAATCATCACAGTTTTTTATCACTATCACTTTTTTCATGTGGTTTAGAAATCAATCGTCACATTTAATTGTGATGAAGAATGGAGAGAAATCTCTATACAAAGTCCTTGCGTCTTGACCATAAGTTGATTTTGTGGGCAAATGTCATATTTCTAATTTTATACTATTCAATCTTTTACATTCTGAAGTGACAAAAGTGACAACGGTTGATCAACCACATCATTTATTAATTCTTCATTCCAGTTATTGAAAAAATATACATTTTACATAACGACGGAAAAGGCGAGCTATTTTGTACGTACATGAAAACATATTTTAGTCTCAAGAAACCTTTCAAGTTGCAACGTTAAAAATAGTATTTTTTGGATCAAATGATCTCGTTTTTCGGTAACGATGACTCAGTAACTGGACAGTATCACTTATTTTGAAAGACCAACCAATCAAATACTCCAATTTACCCAACTACCATCCATTGTTTGCTTATCTTCTTCAACCCGATCACACTATCCACCACCTATTCCGAAGAAAATAAGACTTTACAAACACGATAGAGTAATCATTGAGTTGAACAATAGCATTCATAGATGCTGATTTAGTCCTAGATGCAGGCAATTTGATACGTTCGTGAGACCGGGATCCGTTTACCAACTGTTCTCAAGTTATTACATAGAATTACTGTTTATTACTAACGCGTTTATGTCACGATTTTCCAACGTTATTGAAAGCTTTGGGTTCAGATATGATATAAGTTGATAACTTTTGAGTGGAACCTTTTGGAGTAGCAGCTGTTGGTTGCGACTTTTCCCGTGATCTTCCAATGTTAAAGTTATCTATCATGTAAAAGAACTAAATTATATTCCTTAATTTTCTTTTGGGTTCTATTACTAAACGGTCCTCATATGGTTATTTTGTTTGTACCCGACGGCGCAACGCTTAGTAAAGTTAGAATAAATTGAAAGAATTGGTTAAAAAAAGTCGTTTTCTATTTGTGTTACAGATAAAAATTTAAGACTGTTTCTTAACTTTTTTTAGTTTTGCAGTTAAAATAGAAAAAATGAAAAACCTGAATACAGTCAAATAATACTTTAAACTTTACCTCAAAAATCTTTTTATACGGACGAAGTTGCAAACAGAAGCTAGCAGTATAAAATAGATTATTATTCATATCATAAGTACAAAAGCCTACTAAGCATTTGCTCCACTTATCAACACACACACACACACACACACACATGCAATAAGTAAATCAATACTAGTTTTATCTGTAGGTGTCCTTTAATCAACATCTCGAAGTAGGTGGACGGGTTTTTGAGATAAACGCTGAATAGACGTACAGATGTGCGAATTAGACCGTAGAATTGATAATATTTAATTTGTACGACTGTTTTTTTGTATTCCAATAAAATATATCAATAAAAAAGAAATGGTAAATGCCGAATTAAATGTAACAGTTACTAGAAAATCAATGGAAGACATCTTAAGCCGGTACTAACCCTTAAAGGATGAAATAAAAGAATTGACGGACAGTTTTACGGCTAAAGGGTGAGGTCCCGAACTATCCGTTAGATATAGTGACAGTTAATTTATGAAATATCACCTAATGAGCTCACTGGTCCTATAATCAGTATAAGTGGTAAGCCCAGTAATTAATCATTTAAACGCGTAATATTTAAAACCGTTGGCATAAAATGACTGTTCTATAGGATTGACTCTAGTAGATCGCTTTATTTGGGAAATAAACCAGAGATTTTATGATCAACAGTTGCAGACACTACTGTTTAAACCATAAAAAAAAAGTTAAAAGCCTCAAAAATATTAACCAATCTGTTTCCAAGGTGGTCTAAGCTTTCAAACTTCTTAAAAATACAGTCTAATGAAGTTCTCAATGAACTGTAATCCTTCCCAAATCAAATGTATACAAATATAGACATGAAAAGTAATAAATCTTAAAGCTTTCGTTAAAATCACTTTCACCATGAATATTTTACGATATAATACACATACGCCATAGAGTACGATGCTCTATGCACTTTCATCTCCATAGACGTTTTACTTTTTGGTTATGGCAAAGACAAAGTATACAGCCAAAGATGGAACTCTTTGGATCACGTTGCATCCAAAAAGGTAGGATTTGAAAGTTTTTAAGCTATGGATTATTGATTATGATTAAGTTAAAGTTTCAAAATTATGTTTTCTAATTAAGTTATGTATCTGTCTTTTAAATGAATGTATGATTAGCGACTCGATTGAGTTGTACATTTTTATTTGATAAACTTATTGGAAAAACCTGTTTATTTACATATACTTAACTAATAGGAAGAAGTTAATGCAGACGCTTCTTAATATCTCCGCGGAAAAATTAACTTACTTCTCATAGTAGAAAGATATATTGCTATACTTCTTTATCAACTCGCGGAAAAGAATTTCTTGTATTAATCCATTTATAAACTATCTGCATATCTTATTTCATGAAAATCATAAAATTAGATATGCAATTTATATATTCGTAAATGTGTAGTAATGGTAATGAAATAATACAACCTTGGTTATTCAATTCTATACTGTATTGTTCATGTATACCCGTATGAAAGAGGTGATTGACCTGCCCATATGTAGGTAACTATTATTTAGCAATTACGACTAGCAATTATCAATTGGCAAAAATAACTGTTTGCTTGCTGGCTTAGAAATATATGTAGAGCTCAAATTGTATGGAGTCAGATTACTGGTTTGTTACTACCTACTCGCAAGTAAACTACAAAAGGTATTTTCGTATATGTATGTATGTTTGTGGGCATATCTGATTGGTGATGTAATTAAATTGAACTTCTCCCTGTTGTCACTACAATAACACGGATTCGAATCTAGCTTCAAAACATAAACGAAGTAATCTGTACCTCGATTCTCTACCACTATCGACTACCGACAACCGGCTAGCTATCGAAATTTTGACATTTAGAATGTACTGCCAAAATGTTTCCTACGACACCCGACAGAGGCGCTGATCAGATTTTCATACAAAATTTCTCGATGACAGTTCGGTTGTCGGTAGTCGATAGTAGTAGAGAATCGAGCTACGGCATCTTAAAATTTTTACCTAAGCAAAAATTCTTTCTTACAGCTTGAAATTGGTGACACATTTACCATCCCCTATCTGGCCTCAAACCACATAAATAAAAACAAGTCTAAGATAAAATCCTTATCAAAATAACTTCTAGTATCAAACAGGTAGCTTATCTACAAATCTATTCTCACGAAACATCTAAATCTGGTACAAAGCATCAGGTTTCATGTTTTCTAAGATGTAAATGATACAGGGATTCTGCGAAGAGATGTGATATCTCTAGGTAGAGATTGTGGGCCGGTTGTAACTCGATGATGTGTGGAAGTGGAGCGGCCGGTATATCAGTGTGGGCGATAAATATCGCTACGTTTGATAACTACTAGTTACTGTTTCCATTATACTAGTGATTAGAAAAATAAGCTTTAAGATTGAAGAAGAAGAAAAATAAAAATAGTATTAAAAATCTTGAAAATAAAGTATTTTACCCGTTTCTTAGGAGTGAATTTCCTTATTATCGTTTACTTTTTGTGTATACTTCAACATCATCATAAAATAGTTTACTACTTAGTTAAAAGTAACAAATACTGACAAATACCGTTTAAAAATATTGTTGTATTATTAATAATAGACTAAAACTCGATTACATCCTTCAAAATAAGTTTCAGTTTGAATATCAGGTGGAACTTTGACAGTGGTTTTTAAAATATTTGCTGTCATTTTATTAATCAGATAGTTCATTCTGCTCTTATTTAGATATCGTGAAACTCATCGCCCATCTTTCAACCAATCAATAAAAAAATACAATTTACAATTCAAACTTCATAAAATCGAATACAAAAAAAACTTACAAGCCCTTATTTCAAGTTAAAAACAATCAAGTGAAAGTGTCAAATCGTAGTACAACGAACACGCTATAACGATCGGAGCACGTGAATGACCTGCGTGGGTGTTCATTCACTCATTCACTCATTCATTCATAAACAATCACTACATAACCGTATTCGCGTGACATTTCTTTTATAGCTCTATTGCGAGTTGCTTCAATTGTTCGGTAATATGAGACGGTTTTACTGTCAATGACTTGATGAGTAAGATGTTTTTTCTTTTGATACAAAAGCATATTCATGAAACTGCCTACTAAAATGTCTTTATGTTTCTTTTCATATTTTTCAGAAACTCCGGCGCGTTTTTCTACAGTCAGTATTATCATACATCGAGAGTTTGACATTTAAAATGTCCAGGAAAAATAATTCCTACAGCTCTTGCTAGGGGCGTTGAATGAATAAATCAGATTTCCAAACAAAATTTCTTGATAGTTAGCCGGTTGTCGATAGTCAATAGTGATTTTGATTTTGATAAAGAATTAATTAGAAAAACGCTCAATTGGGCTATTTTTTATGGATACTAACAACTACGACAATACTTTGAACAGCTGCGTATAAGTACTGCGTACCAAAATCATTATTCTGTTATGCAAAGCGATATTTGCACTACAAGCCAAATAAAGGATACGAATTTATATTTCCGCAATTTCAAGAACACTGTACCTAAATAAGCGTGCCTATAACAGTACTATGAAATAAATAGACTCTAAATAAGTACTAAAGTATTGCATACGAATCTACAGTTTTACATACAGTTAGTGGATTAGCATAATATCCTTACATCCATACATATTATACAAGCGAAATATTGTATGTCTGTGACGCTTTCACGGCTAAACTGCTTCACCAATTTTGATAAAATTTGGCATGGAGACAGTTGAAGACCTGAGTTTAATTATAGGCTATCTAATTTGAATCAAAATCTAAGTGGTTAAAATAAAGGATGAAATATATGCGAGTGGAGCCGCGCGTCAGTTAGTTGCTTGATAATATAGCAACTTCCTAAAAATCATATCATTTAACGGTAATAGAAGTGATCATGCCTCGTGTAATAATTCAATTAACGTAGGTGTTTTAAATGGCTTTTAGTTGTCAAGTATCCGGTAATAGGAAAAAGTATTTCATTTGAAAGTTTAACAGAATATAACATATTACAGATACAGTTAAAAGAAATTAGTTACTTAAAGATGCAAATATTAGTATAGATCCATCTTTTCAGTGGAAGAAAGCCATAATAAAAATATTTTTTAAAAGCGCTATCGTTCTCTAAACTAATGCATTTTACACCTGACACATGACACTGAAATGGTCACACACATTTGCACAATTACGCAAACTTGTACAACATTTACTAATAACTATTAATTGACAAAATTATGTAAATGTGTGACAAAAATAACTTAAAAGTACCTACTAAATACATGCATAGATTAATAAATTTACATACACGTGCACTTGTGTGCATACAAGTTTTTGTGTGTGCATATATGTGCATGAGTGTGCTTTTGTGTGTGTGCAACCGGACACAAGACCGCTACATCCGACCGCGTCGCTCTGAATGTCAATGCCAAATACAAGGACTTGATCCACTGCGCACCGGGCCGCGACAACTCGATAATTATATATGGATATTAGAAAAAGTGTGAACTAGTTTAACTTGCAAGTCGAGTATGTAAAACTTGAATACATGAACTTTTATTAGTCTTTCGGTTGTGTATTAGAAATTTAAATGCGTTTAAATTGTTGAGAGTACGATTGACGTATTTATTTTTTGTTCTTTAAACAGATTTATTTGATTAACATCCAATACTCGCTTTTTTTAAGCTGGAAAAAACAAGTGAGAATATGGTTTTTGACATAGTGTTATAGCCTCTACCGTTAAATGAACTAATAAGTCAAAATTTATTTGAAAAATATTTCTTTAGTACAAGCGCAATAATGATATGAATTTGCTAACATTATTTCTGAATCATAAAAAAAGTAATATGAAATCTTTACATAGATAAGACACTTATTTGCATGACATTTGTAAATCTCTTTGTAGGAGGTCACTGACGTCAACACTGTCATGTCTGACATGTGATGTCGAAAATATGTAAAAATATCTTTAATCTTAAATTTATTTCTGACATTATCAGTTTATCAAACGTTTATCATGTCGATTACGATAGTGAAAGTAGAAATACAAAAAATATTTATGCTTTTAAACATGTTTTATACGATTTGATATGTACTACAATTTTTCTTGAAACACACAAATTGTCATAGTAAATTTGTAAAATAAATCACAAATCAGACTATTAAACAACAAAATTTTAATTTTCATCAAACATTTTAGGAATATAATTTACAAGCTGACTTATTTAAAGACGCTACAAACCAAAGAGCAAACAAGAAAATAGATCTTATAGAACTTAGACAATAAAAATAATATTAATATTGAAAATACCTCAAAAAGCTGTCGTAGAACGAATGCGAACTATTCATAGCTTTTCAACAGGCATAAACTGTGAGGAATTTAATAAAACCGACGTACAACCCGACGAAGTTTGACTTCACGAATATTCCACTTTTCCCCATTTATGGGGAAATTTAAGAGTTCATTCACTTCTTGAGACATGTCCTGTGTCAGTTGCGAATGATTTTTAGGGGTACAGTCAGAGTCAGAAATATGTATACACCGTCATAATTTCAAGAGCATTTTTATCAACGAAAATAGTAAAATTGTTACTGCATTTAAACTTCTAAGTAATCTTACAACCACTGGGTATTATCTTTTAACCAATAACAATAATAAAATAGATGTTTTGATTCAAAAAACTACGATTGAAAATGTTACAGTGTATACATAATTCTGACGTTGACTGTACTTCCTTTCCCCTCGTAGTTTAATTTGGGGGTAAAACTTGTATATTTGATTTGTCTACCAATTTATATAAAAGGAAAATCTCGGGATATTATTGTACCCCTTGTTTGGTAATATGTTTATTTTTTGTACCCTACTTTGTCAATTTTGATATTATCAGTGATACATGAAATATCCTTGTTTGTTAGATATTTAGTGCAAGGGTTTTTGTACTGCTGTAAAACTCTTACCCCCGGTTTCTGAGGTACATTTAGCGGTAGATTATCTATTCAATATCGTTTAAACTTATATAAGAAAATGCTATTGAATATATAAACTACCGCTAAATGTATCTCAGAAACCGGGTGTGAAACTGAACTTCTCTTAAACGACTGGACCGATTTCGATGAAATTTTTTGTTTGTGTTCAAAGGGATCTGAGAATGGTTTAGATTCACAATTTTGTCCGCTGGACAATATTTTTTAATTAATTTTTATGGCAAAACAACGTTTGCCGGGTCAGCTAGTAATATTATAATATGTAAAGCAAAAACTATTCGCGTCAAACAATACCCAACATCACTGATCATTTATTGATTGGTGATTGTGAATCGGTAACTAGGTGACGTAGCACGTAAAATACAGAAGCGAATACAAATTCGAATTTAAATGGTAACTGATTAGTTATATTATATTTATGTTATTCATTTAAAGTAGAACGGTACATGACAGTGCTTTTTTGATAGAATCACGCTTGTTATATTAGAAGGTGTGTGCAGAGATAGAGAGAAATAGATACACTTTTCGACGTTTAGAGTAGTCATAGCTAGAGTCATTGGCAAATAGTAGAACAAAACTAAAGTCCAGGCTACTATTGAAAATATTCAAATACCATTTTTCGAAAGTCCAAAACTTATCAAAAAATTTGGAAATCCTACTCAGGACTTCATGGATTGTGGAGGCCCGATAGGCAGTCACTCCATGAAAAATACTGATATGTAACTTCACACGGTGAGACTGGAAGGACTCTTACATAGTTGGAATAAAGACTAGTCTGATATATATAGTTTAAAAGCATCTTCAAGTCTAAGTTTCAATCTAAACAACTCAATCTATCATTCTGTCTCGCTCAGACTTTCGTCTACGGAAATAAAAAGCAAAAACAGTTTTGAACTGACATGGCAGCAATTTAAGTTGGCTGTAGACATCTTATAGTATTGTAACTTAATAAAGGACCAAGTTTATTGGCTGGAGTGAAGCTTGGCGAACATATCTTGGCTCCTTGGCAACAAACTTGACGGATTAACTACACCCTTGGCGAATGTTGGGGTTATTTTTAAAACTTTTATGACAGTTTTTAAATTGACTGCCATTGTAAATAATAAATCGTAAATTTACGCTGAAATGACTAAATACGTACTTCCGTAAGTACTCTTGTAAAATATATTGTATAATATTCTTTGAAGGCAATAGTAGAGAATAGAACTTATAATTTTAAAATCGTTTCTACATATCAGAATCAAAACTTTCAAACTTTCGTGATGCATGTTGCATGTCATATAAATAACAACATAAAATTAATGGTTCGCAGATTGAATTTCTAATTCAATACAAAATAAACACATATTTAATTACAAAACACTATTAAAACCAAGCAAAACAAAGAATAATAAACCAAGTAATCAGTTATAACATTAACCAATTGCCACACGAAATATTTATTTTTATTCATTTACACAACTGTATTGGTGTTGCCATCTTACGAAAGTTACCATCGACAATAAGTGCGTGCGAACAATAGGCTTTAAAGTAGGCTTTAACTAAAAATGAAGTCTTTATGGCCGTCGGATGTTGCAAATTGACTAACTATATTGTATTGCATAAATGTATGGAGACCAATTGAATTTATGGGCAATAGTTTGTCAATGGCCGAGTATTGTAATTAGAATGTAATTTGAATTTATGCTAACGAGAATTTACGTCACAAGCTTCACGCCCGAGTTTCCATTCTATCCATGTTATATTTCATACTCTGTTATGGCTAACTAGCTTTTCCGAAACGGTCAAAATTATATGAGCATTTTGAATGCTTGTACTAAGTTAACAAGACTATTTTTAATTACATTTGAAAGTTTGAATACTAACTCCACAAACCAGTATCATGCGCTGGACTTCTTATTCTCTCAATCAGATTGTTCCTATCCCGTCAAATCTATCAAAGATTATTCTTTCACTTGACCAGCAATATAATAGAAAGTTGGCATTAAATACACACATTTAATCAAGATTTATTAAGTCTTAATTAAACACAGTTCATAATACAACCAAGCTTTTCTAATACGTATTTAATGGCAACCCCGCCTGTTTTCCAATACTTATAACAAATAATACACTTAAAACACTTACAAACTCATTTCTAATTTCAATCATTGAATGAAAACTCAATTATTGGACGGAGTCTGTCTGGCTGGATGAAAGAAATTCATTATGAGACAATAGACTTTTATATGTTTAAAAAAGAAATGCATTTTGAATGTGGAATTAGTTAAAAAAAGAATAGAGATGTTTTGGATGCACACTGGGGTCTTGCATTTCAATTGACGTTTTTTTTATATACTTCTAGTCTGTAGCACGATCTGTATTTGATACTATTGAGCTACGAAAGTTTGACATTTAAAATTTAGTATACCTACTCCAAAAATAGTTCCTATAGCGCCCGCTAGATAATCTGTTCTCGATAACTAGCCGGTTTTGATACTAGCAAAGAATCGCGCTGTGCTCTTAAATAATAATTTTATTTGCGTATTTCTAACAAGCTATTTGAAAAACTCAGGTAGGTACCTACTAACTGGTTTTGATACAAGAAAAACGAAATACACCGATGGCTCAATAATGTCATTTAATGTCAACCAAAGTCAATATGGCGGTTATAAAGTTGTTACTAAGTGCAATAATTTAAAATACAATATACTGGCAATTAAATTACATTTAGAGTCATTTACCAGTCCATTTGACATTCGATAAAATAATTTAAGAATGGAACGTATTTGCATTCAGGTGACGACGAATGGCGCTAAAATTCAATTATAGAATGAAATAAGCGCGTAGAATGTATTGCAAGGTCAAAATTATTTATTGCTTATATCCTTTGTGATGTTAAAGATTATTTTTGTCAAGTTACACAAAACTTTAATACCTTACAGCGAAGGAATTGAGTTGAAGAGCGAGTAAGTCTGTACAGAATTACGATGGGTAATATTTGTTCTAGCTTGCTGTTTTGCTATAAAATTTGGATCAATTTATTGTGATGTGGTTAATGAGCATTTTATAAGAAAAGTATAAAATATTAGAGTTCAAATATCACAGTATATCGATTTACGCTTTGGTATAAACAGAATACGTAATTCTACCGACAATCGACATACCGGCTACCTATCGGGAAAATTTCTATTAAAATTGGATCAGCGCCTCTAACGGGCGCCGTAGAAACTATTTTAGCACTAAATCTTAAATGTCATATCTCGATAGTACCGACTGTAGAGAACTGCGCAACAGTATACTTAAATGATCATTTATTATTTATCTTCCTCCAAAATACAATATAAAGTATCAATAAACGGTACATAAACTTTACAGCGACAAAAAAGTCGTAGTACCTGACTCATGCGACGGAAACGTCGATTGCCAAGGTCTTGTAATCGCAGCCGCGACCACCGGCGCGCGACCGTCTATTGTTTTAACAGGACAATCGCGGTTTTTACTCCATTTTTCTATTCTGCGACCCTAATAGTTTAATTGAAGGCTTTTTAGACGCCGTTCTATGAGTTTAAACTGTCTTTTTGTTGTAAATTATGATGAGATGCGAGTTTTGTCGTAGAATTTGGTTTTGAGACATGATTTTACTTCTTTATTGATACTTTATCTATTTATTATCTGTTTAATGGAAAAAGACATACTACCATTCTAAATATATATTCTTATGCTGCTTATATAATAAAAATAGCTCGGCCTTAGTCAAAATAACTATAAATTTATTTTATATCAGTAATTTCAGTTTCGAACAACGAAATACTGATGAAATTTTTAAATGATAGGTTAAAATAAATTACACAGGTATAAAACCTATAATAGAACACTCTATCGATAGTAAATAACAAGTTTCTAGAAGAAAATTCCGGAAAATTTTGACGGCAAATATACTACTCATGATAAAACTTTCCAACCCCAGTTTGTATCAGTATCTAAACCAAGTTTATTCAACATCCGAAGTTAGTTCACCAGTGCTCTATTGCTATTGATCATCCGCTAAGGAAGTAGCGGTGTAATAACATTATGCTCCTCTGAGTGTTCGGTGTAGGGCAGTACATCTCATCTTGTTAGGGGATAAACTAATATTGTAGCTTGGTTTGTTAGCCTCTTATCTGTGGTAGAGTGTAGTTTACAAGAGTTTACTAAACATCTTGTGTTTTGGGTTTGATTGATGTTTAGTAACACCTGTAATTAGATAGTATTTTCTATTTTTGCATGTTTGTAAAAATACTTAGTTTTTGTACACTCTGGTATCTTCTACTTTCGCACGTAGTTTTTCTGGACTCCGGTTACTGATGACGCTGATAAACCTTAATGTTGTTGACATTAATTTGTAATTATACAACGATACTTGAACAGCATTTAAACTTGGCAATGATGACAATATTATTGAATCGATTCTGGCAGTTTTTTATTAATTTACGGTCACGAAATTGGAAATTTTGAGATCAACATAAAATACTGTCTTGCAGCTAAGAAAATAAGGAGGAGAATATTATTGATTCCATTTTAGCAAATTTTTAACTTAGGTACGCTAACAAAATGGCAAATTTTGTGATCAACATAAATACTGCTCCACAACTGAGAAAATGTAGAATGGATAACTAATAGGCTTTAGCCAACGTGAACAAAAAAATATTTAAGCAGCCACAGCGACAAAATTCTAATCGAATACCATCAACTGTCAATAGAAGCTGGTCACTCAGTCCTAACATCAATTGGCTACAGCCGTACATCTGTATGTAGGTAATTAGCGAGATTTGACACAGCCACGTCCGCGATGGCACAGAGATGCCATACTAAGTGTGCCGCTGATGAAAGTTAACTCTGTTTGTTCACTTGCAATAGAAAGGGCTTTGTTTGGGTGTTTGAAAGAAGATTTTTCCTTTAAAAGGTAGTAGGAAATATAATTTTAAAGATTTTGATATGTTTCCTCATAGTATATTCGTTAAAAACATTTTTTTTTTTCAATAGTCGCCAAAGAAAGCAAAAGGTGTATGAGCCGGTCTTTAAAATAGTTGTGGATTATATTAGAATGTACTTCAGTTTTTCTGTTAAGTAATTCTTAAAATGAGATTTTTGAGAACTTAAGCGACATCTATTCCTGGGTAAGTCACCAACATTACAGTTTATAGGACTAATTCTATAACAGTTCAACATTACAGTTTATAGGATAGAATTTAGCTCGCCCCCTATTACATGTGATCGAAACCTTTCATAATATAATATGCTCTACGTATTAGGGAAACGAGACCGTTAAACCTCTAATCACTTGCACAAAAAAGGTCTCCATTTCGCCCCTAGGCCTTCAACCTTGCGACCCTCAAAGGCTTTTAACTGTAGGCGCGTACAAACATGTTTGAAGTAGTTAAGTGCAGCTTACTACGTGGGTGCAAGGTCAGACCGCAGTGCGGGGTGCAGACGGGCGTATCGATCGCATCCCGCCGCCGCCCGCCCGTCTGAACACGCACACACTAGCGTAATATAGCGTAAGGCTCTTTACACTTAACGATTTAACAGCTGATGTGTTAATAACTTTTAAACTCTCGCGTTGCATTTTTAATATATAATAGGATACGGCTATTAACGCGAACACGCATTTTACCTTAAAATGCCTAACGTTTCCGCGCAGGTTGCACTCGCAGTGCTGACAGGTATTGAACATTGATGCTAACAGCTGATGTATTATAGTGCTCTTCACCGTATCCGATGATAGCGACCCGGACTATGTTTGATGCCTGGCGTCAGCTCATTGGTGACTACCAAAGCCAAACTTTGTTTTAAACAGACGACTGCAGTCAGGACACGGGCGTGTGAGATACAAATTCAAGCATTTAATTGTGTCTTTATTTATGAAACCCTATTTACAATATTGGGTTACAATTTATTTATTTAGTTACTGCATAACTTAAGTAGTGTATCATAATGTAGTATCAATCCAAATATATTGTAAATCAGAATAAGGAAAACATCTTTGCAAAAACTTTTGTAGTAAAAACATCATTCAATAATAAAACCTTTCATCAAATAAAAGTAACCGTTAATACCAAAATAAACAAAAAACTCATTACTTTATATTCAATAACTAGTACTAGCATCCATTTAACTTTTTTATCACCTGTCAATCAAAATTTTGTTGATTGATTTTTATTAGAACATCAAACATTGGAGAATTAGGTTGTCCTTAAATAGATATTGTATGAAAAGACGATAATACATCATAAGAACTGCTATGCAATGTCGATAGTCGCTCTTCAACTTTATGGCGACTGCGTCAATGAAACCCACAGACCAGCAACTATGTGTCCCTTTAATAAGGAAAATTGTTTATGACTTAACTAAAAAATACTCTTAAAATGGCCTTCAATTTCTATTTTTACCCGACTGAGCAATATATTTTGTTATAAGGCACGTAACCATTCTTGACTTGTAAAAGATATTCAAATCTTTCTCTAATTTATAATTGTTGTATACATAATTTGCAATAAAAATATTTGCTGAATAACTGCAACTGCAAACCTCTGCTGAAATACATTTTAAGGAACAACATTTTTAGTCGACAGTGCGTGCTGCTATATCCTAAATATTGTTGGTACTTGTGACAAAAACTACCGCTACTCTTTTCTCCATAGAATTAAGGTGGCTTCATATTTGTTCGCGAATTTAGAGCAATTTCATGGTGTTCGCAATGTTCGCATACTTATGGATCGTGCAAAAAATATTAAGAATACTTTCTATGCTCATATTCGGCCTTGTTAACTGGTTTAGGGTTAATATTATGAGCGTTTAAAGCTTTACTATTAAACATGTATTTTCTTTCTTTTACAGATAAAGGGTGAACTTTCAAGTGTAGTATAAGTAATTGTGAACTCGGTCAGTGCCAAATGCGGGGAATCATCAAGTTAACCAAGGTAAATCAAATCAAATCAAGTCATCTTTATTTACTAAAATGTTTGAGTTTATAATTTATGACGAAAACATGATTTTAATTTTGCTTTTGTAGACAAACTCTGTAGTTTTTCTTCGTCAACGAAAAGGTTTATAAAAGTTTACAAAAATTGCATATGATATGCAGTCTGTCTAACAGTCAGCTGACCTAAAACCTTACTAATTATAAGTAAATTACATATTATACCAGCAAGTCAGTTGCTAACCATAAGGACACGTTTTATGAGACATAAAGTACAGCTATCTCAGTCACGCACGTCCGCACGTGATTCGCCGTAGGTACCTACTATCTTGTGCTTATTACCTAATTTTAAAAGTATTTCTTTTTAATGTCAATGTCGTATTAGCTGTGTAGTTAAGGAGTTTAATTTCAAGAAGAAATTAAAGAGGTATACGTATATACTAGGATGGAGTGTAGTAAAGACTGAAAAGATATTTCGGCCTAGGATTGAGTCTATTTAAAACTGAAAAGGTATCTCGGCCTAGGATGGCAAAATAACATTAAGTATATAGGTTTAGCAGTACAAGCCATTGTTTAACAAAATGATGTTCCAATTATTATTCAGTGCAAATAATAATTAGTTACTTCTTCCAAGAAATTTTGTTTAAGTTCATTTTTTTATATTTTTATGTGGCCATAACATAGGTGACCTAGAGCTCACCTTAAATCTTTGACAGCAGATTTTAGGGCTTAGTCCAAAGTCAATCTGACAGCTGTCAAACTGACAAAGGATTTAGTAAAGCACAGTTGCTACTATATTTAGAACTGTCAAACGATATTCGTGTGAATTCAGTATCTACTAAATGTAACAAAGATATTTCATACTTTTGTTATTGAATATATTTCAGGGTTTTTCCCGAATACTTATGGACACTTTAAATCCGTACTTGAAAGATAATAGTTACTTTAACTGTCGTTTTATCAGTAAAAAGTGCTACTATGTGTCTATTTTAAATGGTGATGTAATACGAAGGTCGTTAGAACAGACATTACCATATATTTCTCGTTATTTTTAGTTGTAGGCATATTTTGCGGTAAAACCTGTATGAAATGGTAATTTTTTGAGCTTTGCTCACACGTGATTTATCATATTAGGCTAAAATTATTTTAAAATTATAATCTAAATCACCATTTTGGTAACAATTTTAAGGAGCTAAACATCACGCTAACTGGAATAACCTGAAACTGTTTAAGCAATGTGACTTAATTATGGTCTTTTCGGAGTTGATGGCCAGGAGTATAATAATAACTAGGTTTTATACCAATAGCGTTAAGAATAGGATGCTATGAGGAAATTTATTTTTACCTTCTTTCTCAATAAGTAAAGTATAAGTTTATAGTCATGAATATTCTTTAATAGCCCCCATAAAATATCACAGTTTTTTACCGCAAATTAATTCTTAACATCCCTTAAATTATGTCGTGTCGTATCCGTGACGTGTAAACGTCCTGTCGTTGTAATCCTAAGAGGCGCGTACTATGGGGTTGTCGACTCGAGGGAGGCTGGATTCAAGGTCGGCGGTAGTAAAATCACCTTTTACGGGATTACACGCCATAATAACTCGGTTATAAAACTTAAGCAATTAAATCAACAACTTTAGTACGTATATTTATAGAATTAAGATTAACTTTTGCACCTATTTGCAGCTGTTTGTTAAATAAAGTATTAGTGCCGGTTACACTCTCAGACCAACTAACTGATAGATAATTTGACAATAAGAATTGATGACTTCAATAAACTACTTTTAGAGTTGATCGTTACTTATCCACAGGTAGAGAGATTAACCGTAAGTCTTCCTAGGGAATTTAGCTATCGAAATGGCATTTGTTACTTTAATTAGTTTAGTAATTTAGCTATTAAAACTTAATATGTACCTCGGGCTCACGGCAGTTATATTCGAAGGTGTAAGCAGAGGTATATGAAATACTCTCACGTTTCACCACTAACAATCTTAGTCCCATGTAAGAGGGGAGGAGCCTTATGCTATTTGCCGAGCATATAATATGTATGTACAAAATTAATATACGATTACTGAAAGTTACAGTAATCTTTTCTCTCTGTTTATCTTTTACGCTTCTTTAGTCAAACCACTGAACCGATTTCGATTAAGTAAGATAATAAGTTATTTGGGTGCAGAAATGAGACTGTAAGGGGGTTTAATGGGGTGTTAACGTTTCCACCCCCGTGTTGTTTACCTACCTTTTTATAACAATTTCAAAGTTACGTATATATTATGTTACTTAGAACATTTATTTGGTTGTAATAAGGGAGCTTTTAATAGTGCCTATTGATTTATTCACTTTCAACTTCGTAGTTAAGTACCGCTTTAAGTATTACTATATTAAATATGGTTGCCAGCTTTTGTTGGCACTAATTCAATACCATGGTCATATTTGGCACCACATTGACCGGTAAACGATTCGTGGGTTAAGCTGTGCATGGTATGGATATCTCACAGAAGGGTGGCCGTTTCGTAGCTCTGAGTAGATCATTCCTTCTCTCGATGGGGTCGGTAAATGATAGACCCGTTTTTTTTGCAATGATGAGATCGCAGTCGCTACAACTTTAAAAGCTATACGACTTCTGCAACTTAGGCATAAAGTAGACAGTTAACTATGAAAACTAGTAGCAATAATCTTGTTTTTTTTACTTCGTCTTAAGGTTTGTGCTAAGTTGCACCGAGTGATACCTGAAAGCATGATCGCGTGTGCTAATGTAATTGTGAGTCATGCGACGCGAAAGTTTGTATTGAAATTACTGTTGCTTGTTCACATTCTCAGTTTACTACAATACATTTTCTTAAGAAAAGAAATAAATTATTACAAACTGTAATAAAAAGTTCACTTTAATAAGGCTATAATTTTAATGCGTTAATACATCGCACGCAACTAAAACACTTGAAAAACCAATAACCTTATTAAAAGATAAAAATCTTAAAAACGACCTTAAATAAACGAACACTATATAAACACTAATTCAATCAAATTACCAATTCAATGACAGAAAAACATCAATAAGAAACCTCAAGGCCGTGTGACAGAACCATAGACAACGTGTGAAATGTCAAATTCATTTGACATTTCTGCCACTGACATTTGACGTTGACATGTCCTTGTCAAAAACCCTTCCCGGTGTCCAATAACTATTTTTAAAAGTATCAATTATTACTTAATAGTCTAGACTAGTCTTTTAAGCTAATAGTCGGTTATTATAAGCTAATTCAATTGTTGACACATGATAATTACGGTTAAATGTCAAGTTTGTTTGAATTGGACAACCTGTGATTGGTTTGTTTTTAATGACCAGTAATTGAGCATAAGATTCTTGTATAAAAAGTATGTTAAATAAATACTTACGCAGGTTGTTTATTATGTGTTTAAAAACATATTATTTATATAGCAATGAATTGCTTACAAATGCCAATTACACGACTGAATAAATTTACTACAACGACTATATGATTACCGAATGATTTTTTATGACATTTGGAACACAAATAGTTTATAGCCTGCATCGACACTTATGATACTTTTATCCTTAAAAATCCTTTCACGCGGACGAAGTCGCATGTATATAATCTAGTTCGAAATATACATTACAGTAGACACTTAACTCAAGAACGTACTAATTACCGTGATATTCAAAATTTGTCAACATTTCCTATACAATAGGAAACATGACAATACATACACTGATATTTCCTCGACATGTAATTACCAAAGTATAAGTACTTAAGGGTCTAATCATAATGAAGGTTCTTTTGACAAAAGCCTTGGTCTTTTAGCCCTTTTAGAAATATGTCACTGTTAATGATTATAAGTTTTGGACAAAGGTCTCTCTAATATAGAAAATTTGTTAGCGATTATTTTTATCATGAGCCTGCCTTTTTGAGTCTGTAAAGACCAAATTGGACTGAACGATTGGTTCGTATGCTTTTTATAGCGCAATTTCAGGTAGTACCGGGCCGCTTGATTTCTTTTGACAATCAAGGCAGTATCGATTCCCTTCAGTATCGACTATCGACAGCCACCGAAGAAGTTTGTATGAAAAACTCATCAGCTCCTTGCATATTCGGTAAAAATATCGAGTATCTTTTAATGTCAAACGGTCTTCATTCTACCGAGTACAGGAATTAGCGCTTTAAAACTGATTGAATTATACCTACGTATGTATTGAATAATCTTCTAATTTTTAATGACACTTTGAAGAATTGTAAGCTAACTATCATAACTTTTAAACTCTCGCGTTGCATGTTTAATGTATAATAGAGTACGGGAATTAATTCCCGTTTTCTATTATGTAAGTTAACTATTCAAAAGCCAAGCACTTATAATCTTATAGGTACCTACATAATCTTACTAAATTTTGTCGCTGTTTTGGCTTTAACATGAAATTACCCTTAGCGTAATTTTGCGCCATAAAGAGGCCTATTCTCAAGGCACCTGTCATTGACACGGCCCTTGTTTTGTGTGACAACTATTCTGTTTACAACGTGATGACGTCATAACGACTTCGGCCGTCAGTCAGAAACACTTGTAGGAAAGAGGCTGTCATTACTAATTGTATCTGTCAAGGTTTGCTTGCGACGAAAAATTTAGACCTTTTTTCACGTGACTTGAAATTTTTTCATGAGAAGTTTCATTTTCGGATTGTACATAAATTTTTGACTACCTATAAACCAATTTTTGTTCTATGTTATGGTGGTAGAACGGAGTGCTAATTAACAACTTTAAAGTTTGATTAACTATTTCTATGGTGGTCTATTCAACTACAAAAGCCACAGAAAATTTATGAAATTTTGTACAATTTCGTTTCGACGCAAACTAATATTTATCTGGATGTAGAATCGAGATAATATGACTCATAGCACACCGGAGTCCGGACCCATACAGTCAAGTATTTTAACGGAATCCGCAGGACAGGTTTTAACATGACATCATTTGTATGGATCCTACGAATGTAACTTCAAAGCTATGTCAGTCAACTGTCTGTATGAAAAACATTGAATTTTTAAACTTATTTACTTACTTGTAGCTTCGAAGACACGATTATTCGATTAGGATATTAAATTTATAAAGCAAAGAATTGCAGTTCAATAGTAATGATTCCTTTAAATTTTCAGCATAGTTCACTTCAATTACTAATTTAGATACCGCGATATCAAACAAATACTACTGCGTAGCAGTCCCATATATCACCAACTGTGGCATGGAAGCAGTTAATAAATGTACCAGATGATCAATAAACTTAATAATTAAATGACTATCTACCAAGAGCTGTAATAAAATGACTATCTAATATCGTACATGATTACGAAACTTCATACGATCTGAACCCAACCTTTGACACAGCAGTCAGTTTTACGAAGACAAATTCAATTCGAGCACAGCATTCCTAGGCTTGAAGGCAGATCACGACATCGCGTGACCTGAGGTGACGCAATCAAATAACTGAGAATATCGCTTGAAAAGTGCACAAGTTCATACTAACATATCTTTGTAACGTCACGACCAAAAATATGTTGACACTGTCATATTAACAAACGAAAACATTTAAAATACTGTAGCTCGCTCGACTCTCTACTACTATCGACTGCCGACAACCGGCTAGCTATCGAGAATTACTCGAAAATCTGTTTAGCGCCTCTGCCGAGAGAACTTTTTTGGCAGTACATTTTAAATGTCAAACTCTTGATACCCAACAGTACAGACTATACAGAATTGCGCTACTTACTATATTTGTTTATTTAATAAAATTAATCACGATTAACTTATTTTTGTAATTGTTTTACAACTTCTCACCGTTTTACACGAATACGTTGGCTGAGAGGAATATATGAAATTCACTTGTGTTTCACTTTTGCCTTACCGTTAGTTGTATCCCATGTTATAGCAAACCTTTTGCCATAAACCGGGCACATAACTAAAACTCGACCAAATTAAAGTTACACTAATTTTAATTCTTATTCAAAAAGGGTTTGGGAATTTGACAATGTTTACATATTTTTACTTTAAACTATACTTTACTATCGCAATTATCCACGAATACAAACTTCCGTAGCACAAATGAACACTTTCTTCCGCTATAATCTTCGTGAACCGCACGCAGATACAAAACTGGAACGTTATGAATGGAACAAACTGACAGACTGAATTCTTAACCATATATTTCAATAAAATTTTGTCGCAAATCGTCTCTATTGGATTGTCATTAAGCCTTGACAATCCCAGTATCATCTTTAAAAAGTAGCAAGAGCGTATATCAAATAATAGCGACTATTAATTTCATAATGAGGACTGACTTTAAATAATTGTGTATTTTTGCACTCTAGATTTTATAGGCTTACAAAACCTCGTTACTACAAGAGAATAAGCTTTGAATTAATTTGAGATTTAATGTTTTATATCTCAAATTCTATATTCTGTTGTAGTGTAAATTATTTTCTTATACCGTTAGCTAAAGGTCATTTTACGCTTAGGGCTAGTATCATGTCCTACGGATAATGTGCCGGATAACTTACCTGCCAGATAAGTTGACAGTAATTGTATGAAATAAAGCTATCAAATTCCACGTATTAAGCTAGCTGATATTTACTCAAAAGCGGTGAAACGGCTCAGTATCACATTATCTTTAACCAACTTAGTAAAATTAGTTTCACCATTTAAAGCAAATATTTGCTGTAAAGCTAGTATCTGAGATTAAAACACCATGTCTGTGTCCCTCGGAGGCTATTCTAATTAGATTGCAGGTTTGAGTGATACGGAGTGCGGAGTACCGACCAATGTTGCGGTGAAAGTGAGAGGACAGGCACATCAACTCTGCCTACAGCTACGAATATAGTCTAAGGTAAAGGAGGAAGAGGGATTTAAAAAACAAATAATCCTTTTTTTCATAAATTCTTCTAGGAAGGTGGCAGAAGAAGGTTGTTTGGTGTCTGAGCAAAACATAAGTTTATCTTACCCAGACACCAAACATCTTATGGGTAAAGATCTTTAGTCAGTAGATCAATTGAGTTTTGAAGTAAATAATAAGTACTTAGGTACTTACGTGGCTGTTTTCGCACATTATGAACAATATATTTATGATCTTTAAATAATATAACATATTTTTCCATTACTTTTTTTAAATGTATACCTACTTTTATTAGGTCGGTTTTACCTCGCTGGCTTTGCCTGTTTAACTTTGCTTTACGATGTGTGAACCATACAAAAAAGTAAATTATATTAATTTTAATTAGGTAAGCAATAAAAATCTAAAACTTTACTTAGGAATTTAAAAACACGAGATATACCCAAACTAACTTGAAGTCGTATTCAAAAAATTTAAAGCATAAATAGCTACTTATAATATATTATTTAATAACAAAGTAAACGTAATTCGTTACTTCATCCGTTCACAGTCATAACTTATTCGTTATAACTTCATGAAGAAAATAAAACTAATACAATTCATTCACATGATACATAATACATGAGGCGATTAATTACGTAAACTAACTGCATAATTCCGTTATTAAGTTATATTGTGAAATAACCGCTTTTTTATTATAACTACTATTTTAGACTGTATTATACTACGCTTCTACTCATAATAATGTATAATTTTATAATATTTTGCATCTTACTCTTGTATATATGTACGTTCTGCATACAAGTTTGTATTTAGGCATATTTATATGGAAATAATCGTTTTTATCTGAAAATAATATCATACCGAGATTCCATGTTTTTGTTCCATTAGTACTTAACCCTACGATGATAATAACGTATGGTAAACCGAGGTTACACTTCTCAAAATGTTCAATATTTAAACTACAGGATATGATGTTTTTGCTTTGATTTCAAATAAATGATTGACCAATACATTTCTCAGCGTCTCCCAAATAATATACAAATACAGTATACAAAAACAATTTGAAAAATACTACGTTACATTCATATTATATCCAAATTTATTTACATAACACAACAATAACGTTATTACGGTACCTAACCTCAAATAGTTTTCAACTTACACCAACACATTAAAGGCATCGTTTCCTTTAGAAACACTGCTTACTGAAGGAAAGCCACGAACCCATTCTTGTTGAGATACTGTGTATGTGAGTTGAATTGTAAACAGACCTGTATTTCACTAGGGCTTATTAATATGACATACGTGGGAACCCGTACTTTGCTAAATAGCAGATAACGAATAACGTAGTGCTATTTTATAGCAAGTATGCTATTGCTTGCAATTTGGTCCCCTGGAGTATAGTCGTACGGCTTATTATCCGAAAAGAACCCGCCGTGGGATTTCTGGAACAAATAGTATCATATCTCCTTTCTTGGGTCTGCAACGATATATGTGCAAAATTTCATTCAAATTGGTTAAGTGTTTTAGGCATGGAGAAAGAGATAAACAGAGAGACATTATGAGACATATTGTACAGATAGACATATATTTCTGTGTTACAATTCCCACAATTTGTATGAGTTCATTTAACACAAAAATTGAGGCAACTCCTGCAGCAATTAGATAAAAACTAAATCGATAATTAATAAGAAAATATAGCAATCTCATAAAGCTTACAAATAATGCGAATCCGATATAAAAAATGACAAAAAACAGCAAATTGTAGTACAAAACTTCTAATTTGTACAAAATTAAGTTCTTGCAATCAATTAGTATTGCCTTTAAACTTGTGTCCACCAATTATAATCATGAATAGTCCACCAAATCAATCATAATAGAATGCATTGCTCTCATTTGATTGACAGAATCTGATAGTTTTGTAAGATATTGCAATATAAAAAGAATAATATTTTTAAACATGAAACTTCGTTATTTCAGCCACCTGCTGTTCTGAAATGTCAAGGTGTTTTCAGTTCGTGTATTAATTGTTAATGCCAAATTTTAAATGTCAGTCATTTTTATAGACTTTTGAGTGCTGATATAAGACAGCGTGCAGTTTTTCGAAATGACATTTTGTTTGTCCCGGAAATGGAACTCGGATCTTTTTCTAACCGTAGCTTAGCCATAAATGCACGAGCAAGTCTTATTGCAAAAAATATATTACTACGTTTTTCCTGTTTTAAAATAAACGACTCCCTCACTAAGAAATAAATATTAGGTCGAGACTTTTAGAAACATACAAAAAATTTCAATCAAACTCATATTTGTTGATTAAAGAAACTGAACTCACGATCCTCACGTGTTATAAACACTGCAACCACTAAACCAGAGACATTATCGAATTATTGATTTATTTACATATTAAAAGTATTGCTTATAAACTTCCGTTTCGCCACTAAAAGTGTGATGTCAATGATTAAGCAAGTCACTCGCCAATATTACCCAATGAAATAAAATAACACATTGCGACCATAATTCTCTGTTAAGTGTACAGGTGTCAACAAAAAACTGTGTAAACATTGGACCTTAAATATAAATATAGTCGATAAAAGTCCTTGTAATATGTATTACGTTGCAATGTTAAGTTGACAAGTAATTGCACACGATGTTACTTTTATTCCGTAAGTATATATAAGTTGAGTTGTAGTGTTATTTTGTAATCGTTAAGTATTGGTTTTCTGTGTTATGCTTGTATTTAAATAATTTCAATTACTTTATGTAGATGTTTTCGCAACTATAACGCGACAATAATTCTCTCGTGATTATTAGGTATAATGAAGCCTGTCTGAGTTGTTAAAGTTCGCGGGTGTCGTAAACAAATTATATATTTGAAATGGAAAGTATTATAATACTTAACATAATATTCCATAGAGAAATATTTATAAATACACAGGAAACTCTACCTATTATCCAGTCATGACTAAACTGTTAATTTTAGAATGATAAAGAACACACAATATTTTTGGCACCTAAGACAATTACAGATTTTGTTATTTCCAAATTGCAGTCTTCAAAAACTGCACTTTAAAAGCTGAAAGCACATGACATTTACAGTAGGACAAAGACAACTTATAATAAGAACATCAAGTTCCAAGCACGTTTGTTTACTGGTGCCCTTAGAAGTGCTGTATAAACATTGACGTGCATCCAACTAAGTAAGGTATACGAACAATTAGAAGCGCTCCAACAAGGAGTGCACCGATTATGTTCAACGTGCAATGATTATGTATCTCTGTGTATATTTTGTTATGTTTATTACGACCTTCGATAACCTGATAAGTGATAAGTTATGTGCAGATGATAAAATAATGATTTGGAGTTGTTATTGAGATAGTTAAAAGACAACGAAATTTTAAGCCATTGCTCCATTTCACTTCCCTATACACACATTATCATCTCACTCTATATTCCAAAATAAATAAATAAAAATAAATCATCTAACTTCCAAAAAGTAAAAGTTTATCTCACAACAATTATACTTTAAACTACGGTATTCTAAAAAGGCCAGAGCATTAACTAGCACCTAAAACAAATGCATAAATTCGTAGCACTCACTATTTTATCAAAATTACTCACCATCACTACTTCAAAAATCAATTCACTTCCATAAGAACCTTAATGTACCTTACAGTATCTAACCATACAACATTTTAAACATAAACTTGCACCCAACAGAAATAAATACGTTCAGTTATTTATTTCTCAAATGAGTAATAAAACTGGTCAATTAGATATAATCTCATCGGCGATCGGGAAACAAATCGCTCGGTTTGAGCGGATAAGCGCTTACAAGGAGCGAAAGCTGGCGCCCCACTACACATAATAGCTATAAAATAACGTCTATACGATGCGTTTATAGACCAAGCGTCTGAGTAAAGGCATACAATTTAAATTGCAGACTATGTAATAAAGAATTTGTAAGTAGATAGGTACGATATAGCTTTGAGTACTTTGCTAATTGTTTTTGGTTGATTAATAGGTAATGATGATGGATATACATTTTTGAATGATGAACAAATAAGTACGTTCTTATATGGAGATGTTCAAAACGACTTTATACGATTTTGAAAATATGCACCAAGTAAAATTGTAAGTGTCTAGATTGACCTAAGCCTTATTTTTGTTTAAAATAACAGAGTAATTAAATCAACTCTGATAAATTTTATTATTTATTAGACCTATTGATTCAAAGACATAATAGGCACATTACCTTCTTACTCTTCATATATGATAGTGAATAACAAATGCCATCAAGCATTCTTAGAAACGTGACAAAAGCAATAGGAGGTCTTGCAATCAACAGTACAACCAAGCGAAATTTAACACCTTTGAGTAAGCAAAATAGCAATATTGACTGCCCACAATGTCAGGCCACACACAATAACTAGCGCATTATTTATCACAGGTATCATGTAATACCTACTTATATCAAGTTCTCGATAACCGTTATCGGGAATTCAAACTACTGAAGTGTACTTGGCCGACTGAGTCATTTTCTTAATCTTTATTGGCCCTATTTATATTGATATTGGGTATTAGTTATAATGCTGTTATAACGTATCGATATAAACAGTTTCATGTTTTAGTTATTGGACGTCGATGTACAAGTCCAATTTCTATTTTAATTCTGATTATTTTTAATATTTTCCAACCTGTATTTGGCCAGCGTGGCAGACACAAGACCTAACCCTCATTACAGGAAAAGAGCCTTGCCTACCATTGAGACATTAATGGGTAATTTTTTTCACGGTAGCTTGTTGCTACTATTAAAAAACTTAAATACATATTTAAAAAAACTTATTTTTAGAATTCGATTACTTTTTTGGATTGATATACGATATTCGGAGAACATTCTTAGTGACTTATATAGTGGTTAAGAATTCAGAGCAATTCCTGATCGAATTTAGCTTTTAACCAAATAAAGAAAGGTACCTAACTAAAATATGCTATCAATTCACACAAAACACATTGAATACACTTATTTCAGTCAGTTTGTAACAGCGAATCATTGAAATAAAATGAAAGTGTTCGGGCCGAGGCGATCATTCGTCTTGGTATGTGTCAGAAATTAAACTATTGACGGACAAGTCTCGGCCGGCTACTCTAATTGGCTTTAACTGGAGTTTTTCTACACTTTTATTTATAAGAAAGTTTTTAGATCTGTGAGTTCACGTTTGACGTTTGTGAAAACAAATTTGTGTTTACTTTTAAACGCACGCGAGGTTTTTGTTGAAAATCTTCACTTCTGTAACTAATGCTAAGTATTTTGTATTAGATGGTAAACTATTACATCATTTTCAAGCTAAAGAAGTCTACTAAGTGTAGTATGTCATAAGACAAAAATAAACAACGCGAAAGTTAAATAAGTTACTATAACACAGCTTTTTAACAATAGTTAAAGTGTCTGCAACCGATGAAAAAGTCCTTACATTTACTTCTTTAGTAAAACCAGGTAGCCGTTTTAATTCTAAACTTAAATAATAGAAACAAAAGCAAAAACAACAAACTAATTTAACTTAACAGACTGGCTGCGATTCAACCTGTACAAAACTAACAACGCGACTTCTAGCGTACCCGTTTTCTCAATTAAAAACATAAGCTTTTACAATTTTGATAAAGGCATATTACAAAATTGAAAATGGATTTGTAATATCGTTTGTAGACAAAATACAACAGTTACAATATTTAAGAAAACGTAATCTTTTTTTAAAAAGTAGGCATAAGGTAGAGATGCTTCACTCTACCTACCCACGTTTCGCCAAATATATTCTCAATTTTATGTAATACAGCCCATAAATATTATTTAGATATACGACCAAACTTCACTTTTTAACTAGAACATCCATAACTTTTCCTACCAAAACAAAAAAAACAACCGCCTTAATTATGGCCATTTTAAAGGACATGAAATGCGTAATATCAATTAAATCACTATAAGGAAGCAGACATCTCTCAGTAACAGACCGACCATACAAATATACCACCGACGTAAAGCCTCACTTATCTTCCTACGCAAGAAATAAAACAACCCTTATTAGGCAGATGAGTTGCTTTACGAGGTTCTTGAGACAAACAACAAATTGGGTATATTGTATACAGCTGATAAATCTAGCAGAGGGACATTTTGGTTGCGTGACGCACATAAACCGGGTTATAGAACTAATCAACGCTAATTTCGCTTAATTATATACATTTTAAAACCAATGTATTTATTCTCTTATCGTCCCAATGCTGGGTAAGAGTCTCCTGCCAAATCGAGGACAGGTTAGGCCTTCAGTACTCATAACTAAATAGGTATATTTTTTTCTCTCGATTCCTTTATTTCATGGTAGCAAAGTCTCATAAGTTTGGTCATGACAAAGCATCGCAACCTATTAGCGTTTGGATAAAGTTACATGAATTAAAAAACTACAAAGGTTAAGACAATACTTTCAACAACATAACTAAAGCTTTAGTATTAAAAGTTACGGCAAAGTAACAATTTAATAAAGAAACTACTCCATATTGCAAGCGTGAAGCAGACAGAAGAAACGAGGCAGAAAGCATAAAACAAAGTTAAAATTGCACTGAAAATATAATAAAACTAATCCCGGGCCCATAACGAAGACATAACTTCTCATACAAAATGCAATGAGTTTAAAGGCAGGTCTAGACTATAGGAACGAATACGAGACGAATACGGGCTGACAAATTAAGTTGGGAGTACAAAAGCGGCATAACACAAGATTTTTATATCCTGCATAAGTCACTACAACTAATTGAAACCACGCCTCAATATACAGTAAAACTAGTGTAATTGTAATTGTTTTCAGAAATCTTAGCTGATGGCATTTGAAAAGTTATTTTTCTTTAAAGGATCTTAAATTACATAAACAGCTTAGGCCAGTTTGCCTGCCTACATCGGGGTTAGGCCACTTTTGCGCTGACAGCCTGAAATATCTTTAGAAGCGCCACGGCGCCGGTAAGTCAGTCTACATTAAACGAATTTGTGCTCTGTTCGTGCTCGGCTTCTCTAACGTAAACCCACCCTTATATTCCCACCCTTCGTATGCAAATTGAAATCTTCTACCCCCAGACTAAAGAGTAATTAAAAAAAACAAAGGACCGAAAATAATCACGGTGACAAAGCTTTTGAAATTGAACGTAGTTTTCGTCTCTCGTTAAATATCTTTTGAATCGTTAAAAGGATTTTTCTTTTCAATATTTTTTGCTGATTATCGTTCATTGTTCTCACCTTGTACTTAATTTCGAAGATAGATTAGATATTGATATGTCAGTGAGTGAATGTTATTACTAAAAGTACGTAATAAATTTGATGTTTGATAAAGTATACAGCATTATTATATTTACAATTGTAAAGGATATTTATAAGTAATATGCATTGTAATTGTAAAGGATATTTATAACTTTCAACAGGGTATCCGAAACACACATATGGCGACTCTCGTAAATCATTTCGCTTATGTCATTTTTATGCTACACAGTGCATAACTACCAAATATTTAAATCCGCATACTTATCATACATGTAACGCAATACACAACACAATCAGATAATAAGATTAATATCGTTTAAAACAAATACAGCAATTTAAAGCACTCGAAATATTTGTAACCAGATTTCCGCTTAAACGAAACATAAGTAGTTACTATCGAAGCTCAATCGACATTTCTCCGAGATACGAGATCACAACCTTCACATAAACATCGTGACGTAACAATACTAAGATATAACAAATGCTCATTCTCGACTGGTTCTCAGATAATCAGTCTATGCAAAAACAAAAACACTTGACAATCGAAAGCGCATGCTTTTCCATTACTGATCCGCAACATTCAATTACTAATACACACTGCTCTGCCCTCTAATGACAGGTCATAATGATGACTGCAGACCTACCACAAACGATTCACACTTAAGATACTAACTACACAATCGACAATTTCAATGTACATTACAGCGTAAACATTGACGTTGATAACATTAATGATGTAAAAGAAGCAATGGATGATACAAAAGTATAAAGTATCGGAGAAAGGGAAAGGGCATTGGTAGTGTCGCCCGCAGCAAATCCGAGCGGAACTAATGGTGATATTTCGATACAATGCGTCGTTATTGCTGTAAGAGATTTAATCAGAACATAACTTATTAAGACAGCTATATGTTCTTGATACCGGTGAAGATATTGTTTTAGGACAACAGGAACCAAACTATAAGTTTCTACCTAGAAAATATATTTCAGTTTGTTTATAAACTACAATGTTTGTTTCATTAAGTAGGGTTTAAATTAGCTATTAATTCAAACTTTCGATCTTTCAAAGTCTTGTGTTTAGTCAACCGAAATATTATAGTTAGCGCGTAATCTGTTCTTAGAATTTCTTCAACACAATGTCTGGGATAATAATTATCATTAAACAATAGACAGACTGACTTGTGTTGAACTTGTTGATGGGAAATGATTGCATATTTAATAATAAATAAACAAGGGGCGGCTTACATCTTTAATAGAAGAAGATGACAAACAATTAGGGGAAGATACAGTAATTATCACACCAGATAATTGTTAACTAACAGTAATTAAGGCAGATTTAAACAGCTTACTGAAAACACAACAGAAAATGTCGACACATGTAAATTTTCAAATATGAATAGTGTTAAAAGCAAACAAAAACAAGAGTTGAAAGCATGACATGTGAATTTGCATGCACATGACAACAAACAAGCAAATATTAGCCACAATGCACACGCAATGATTGCAACCGATACAACGTCAATACCAAGCGACCTTGATAATGAAACGACAAGCCAAAAATGAAAGTGAAACAGATTTGTTTTCTCTTTTAACTGTTACGTATCTGATGACTTAACTAATACCATCTAATTCAAACTGCAGCATTTTACTCCAAACTAATCGAGTTTAAAATAAAAAGATTTTATTCTTAAGATTTTTGTATCAAGCAAGTGTTACGAAAGATTCGATAGTTCATAACAATGATATTAATGGAATTTTGTAATTGTTAACAAAGGTGTAGATTCAATTGTGTCGTTATCGTTTATATTATTTGTATTGTGTTATCGATTTGAGTAATCGAAGTATCGAATCGTCCAATTAAAACAGACCTGCTTCGTCCAAATCTTAAGTGGGAGTTGTAAACAGTTTCGTTTGAAACTAAGTGTGTTTGGGTAACCTAAAAATAGTAAGTGCAGCTTTTGAATGCGTTGGGCATTGAAAAAACTTCCTCCGAGTGGCGTAGTATAAATAGGCGATGCAGATACATCAACATAGCTGGGTATTACATCAAGGTATTCGTATCTTTATACCAACGATCTGTTAAATAATGTACGAACGTTATTTTTAGCATCTTCAGAGTAAAATGTCAATAAGAGGCTTATACCCGTAATTTAGTGATCGTCTCATTCTTCTCGACATTTTTTCCTCATAAAAAAAGATGGCATGGCCAATGAACTGTTGTCACTCGCTTTATAATTCTCTTTCGGTTTACATTGATTCACGAAATGATAGATACAGATACAATAGTATAAAAAATGTTGGAAAAGAAACATTGTCAATACTTTCCAAGTACAATGTTGGTCACAGTTATAGTCACGATACTGGTATCGGGATTACTCGATACTGTCGAGTAATGAATCAAAATCATATTAATTCAATGATAGGCTATCGAGATTGCTATTGTTAGGAGTACCTGCAAACTGGGTGAAAACAATAAGCATTGTAACGAGCTGGCTTTCATTCATGTGACCTTGTTGGCTCATTGACTTGTAGATTGTTAGTAATATTAGGTCAATAAATATAAATGTATGCAACAATATGGTAATAACAAACCTCCTTGAATCGGCAACGCTCACTAAAATATTGGTTACAGCCAATTTTAAAAAGGCATAATTGAATAAGACGTGTTTAGACTTACTTCCTTTAAGAATTGTTCTAAGCTCTTAATCACCAGCTGCTATTATATTATTTCTTATATTGAATATCTATCTTTTGTATAGGTTCATCAATAACAAAGATGACTTGTAAGAAAGTAGTCCAGTACCTTAACAGTGCATTTTATTAGTTCATTGTTTCCGCTCTATCAAACGCATCACTACTTCCGCCTCTAATCTTTTATTAGTTGCTGCAATATCAAGCTTTGAAAAGTCGTATCATTCGATCGACCAATATTACATGACTAATATTAATGCGAAAGTTTAGATGTTTATTAGTCAATCACGGCTAAACTACTAAACAGATTTTGATGAAATTTGGTCTACAGATAGTTTAAAACCTGAACTAACATGTAGGATACTTTTTACTCTGGATAATCTTTTCATGTAAACAAAGTTAAAGGAATAAGCTAGTATTATTGTTATTTACCGTTTCATAAACCACAGTTCCAAAGTTTTTTATACATTCATCAATATTTATAGTTTTTTAAACATATGTTATTATACGCTATGACTAAATCTAAGAATTGTCCTTTTAAGCTATCATTTGGATATAAAAACATCCATATTTGTCGTTACAAAGAACTTCTTTTGCTCCACTTACCTAGATATTACAAATTTGGTAACCTGCCATCGCCGTAATTACAGTTGTCCAAACATATTTCCTCCGCGACTATCATTAGCGTCTATCTTAAAATTTTAATTTTTTCCTTGAACTTGTATGCAGTTTGATATATTGTGTTCGTTATTAATGGTTTATTGAGGATATTAAGCGAATCTGTAATTAGAGACATAATGCTAAACGATCACCCACGGACTTAGCTTGGACTTGATAATTATGTTTTTCTTCTCACGTTATGTTTTTTATTGTAACTTTCACAACATAAGCTAATATATTTATGATTTTTTTAACCCATTACTGTCCCACTGCTGGGCAACGGTCTCCTCCCAAACGAGGAAGGGGTCAGGCCTTAAGTCGACCGCGCTGGGCAAGTGTAGTTGGGTATCAGAGTAAAGCTTTAACAATATAAACTCACACACCACTTAGAACCTTTCTTTTACAAATTAATTTCGACCTAACACTTCCATATTGAATTCCTTAGGAGTGCAGTAACTACCAAATGTATACACTTTGAATTAAGACAGCCCTTTAGTGACCTTTTTCTCGTATCTCGGTCAGGGAGGTGCTAAACGAGTTACGAACAACAAAACTGTATAAATGTACCGACATACAATTGGAACAATGGCACAAAAGTGCATTCACAATTAGCAACTGCAGCCTTTAATTAAGGCCTGCAAATCATTATCATTACCGTGATCTTAATTGAATGAAAAGGTGTGAGATTCTATCGATTAGTTGGTAGGTCAACAAGTAATTGTTTGATATCATTGACATTAATGCAAACCGCTATTTGAATAGCAACTAATTGAACGGACACAATAACAAAACGATTGGTAATTGTTTGTGACAAGTACACACCGAAATAATATTATTTTTCAATTAGTTTGTTCTACAGTAGGTCATTATCATTCAATCTCGCGTTTCTATTTAATCATATGTAGTGGAAACCCAGTTAGCTTTCGATTAATCAACTAAGATACACTTCACAAATTAGACGAAAACAAACAAAAAGACGATCTTGAAACACTTTCTACGAGAGTATAAATTGTACACACAACTAATAACAGTTAGTTAATCAATCTAACACTTTCACCGATTACATAGAAAATAACAGAAACGCACGAACTAGCTACCAGTCTGGAGCATCGATCATATTGCACAATACAGACCTCGACATAATTCTTCAAAATCGTAATAATACTCAATCCACTTCAATAGTCGGCAAACAGATGTCTGCGGGTCAATATTTACAAGCTATTCAAACAGGGACCACAAACGATGCGAAGAAGGCCACACATGCTGAATACATCAAGCTTTCTGCACGCCTAATATACAACAACCATTAAACTGAGACCTTGTATGCAACAAATTCGTTTAAGACCGAACATGAATTTGATAAAGCTAATGATTTATTACTCGAATTCAATTTTGTAATTACTGATATGTGTTTGTTTGAAGGCGATGAAGTTATTACTATAGCGAGGCATAGCAATGAAACAGCAGCGTGGACGAGATTGGCAGATATTAATGATTATGAACATCATGGATAACAAACGTAAGGTCCGAAGGTTGGCCGGCGGTGTCAAGGCGTCGCGGACAATTTGACGACACATGATCCGCGAAGTAATAAGCTGTAATAAAGTTGACAACGTTTCACAACGCAGACAGGTACATGTAAACTCAAGGCCTTTATTTGATCCCGTCTTAATAAACGTTTATTAGACAAACAGTTCGTTGCAACATTCATTTTGCAATGTTTAAAAGCTGATTCAGATGCTTTACCGAAAGTGGTTTCATCTGTAACAGTAGTAGGAGCATTGTTTGTTGTTCCCATGTCCGTGACCCGTGGTAGGTGTAATCGATTGTACGTAACAGTGCAAACATTAGACATACAGATTCATGTGTAATATCATAAAGTTGAAGGATTGATACCGAGTACGGCTCGGTGAGAGGTGTTTGCTCTAGCCACAGGTCAGTCTGTGAATTGGTTTGTAATAGTATCGGTGAGTAGGCTGCTAATGCTTGACCTACAACACCTACAGACTGCTATAGTAACTATCTTATCTGAATAAAATAAAACATCAGCCCTCCGCTAGCAGCTTTATGCGCGTGGAACTTCATCACCTTTGGGGTGGAAATTCCAAAAATGCTCTCTAAGTTCTACCCTATAGCTACACTCTCCGATGAACATACGTGCCAAAGCTTCTTGTTCAGTAGTTTCGACTGTACGTTATCTGTCAGTCACTCGGAAATGGAAGAGTGTTAGATTAAATAGATGTGATAAATTTCTGCAAACTCATTTGTTAAATAGTAGTGTCAAAATTAATTTCCATTAGAAATAAATGAAGCTGAGAGATTTCACGTTCAAGTACCAAGTATGAACTTATCAATAGATCTCGACACCTGCGTAGATATCGTTGCATCACGAGATAAAGCTGTCACGTTGACACACGAGACGATATCACTCAATCTGAATGATAGAAATAAAAATGTTGACGGAATTAGATGTAATGAAAGTACGGATATGATACGAGCTGTGTTGTTTGTTTATTGTACGAGCAAAAATAAGTACGCATACATTGTCATATATCCAATTGCACTTTTTTATATGAAAATATGAATTTAATTATTGATATTAGTTATTAATAAATAGAAAGTGATGATAAAATTACTTCAATGTTAAAAAACTGTAGCGATTTTATTAATATGATAAAAGTGATGTCAAAAATGTGACAGAGTCAACTTGGTTTTGCATTTGACTCTAGATGAAATATCTTTGTGTGAGTGTATGGGTATGTGTCACTATATGTGTGTGTAAGTAAATTATCTTAAGTGCAATGTTTGATTGAATTAAATTTGTAGTGTAAAAGAAATCATACTATGTAATATTATAAATGCGAAAGCTTGGATGTTTGGATGTATGTTTGTTACTCTATCATGCAGAAACTACTGAATCGATTTTTTTCACACGTAATTAGTTAAGAATAAAGAGATAGTTTACTCCGGGAAATCTTTGTAAGCAGACGAAGTTGCTAAAAGAAACTAGTAAGAAATACAAATTGCTTTTACATCAGTAGATATTTAATCTTGCGCTAGGATTGAATGTCAAACTGTATTCGTTTTTAACTCGTGATCGAGTATGACATCATGTTATAGATAAATATATCTATACTATTTATCTAGATTGAGGACAGTGGCATTGCGACGGTTAAACTTGGTTAAATCGTTATACTACGTTGAGAAAAATACTTTTAATTTATCGATCTCTGGCTGATTATTTTGTGCAGACGATGTGAATATTTAAAGCAAACAGTGCAATCATCAGTAAATCGTCGTAGTAGGTAAAGTTTATCGTCATAATTTTTGGCTAGATTGTTTTAAATAGTTATCAAGCTGAGTAACAGCTTATGAAAACACCACTTGGAAAATCTTTTCTTTATCACAGTCTTCAGTCTTCTTCATACACTTCTAACTCTCCATTTTTCTTTTTATTATTGTCATTTTTTACAGTGAGGCCACTACCACTACAGACTATTGATCAACCAAACCAATGTTTTATGCGAAGTTCATTACTACGATCCACAAAAAGTTGTTTTAACTAATTTTAAATGTCAAACGTTCACTCTTTAGTTACAATATTAGTATATATACAGTGCCGTTATCTATGCATAATGTTCGTTCATAATTTCATTACTTACGTGACCATCTCACACCGATATAAGTATGGGTTTTATCAATAATTGCCGAGAATACTCGCGCGTATTTTTTGTTAATACATTATAGACGATTGTGTTAAGTTCAGTGACCTTACAGATCTTAGTTGTATCAATATAGAGAATATAGTATTGATTGGTTGTTTTTTGTTTAATAATTAGATGTTTATTGTTATTGGACTTATAGTATGAATAGTACAATTGTTTAAAATGGAGATTAGAGGTATCTGAAGACAAATCGAGCGAAATTGATTGCAAAGCCAGAACCACATAAAAATGTTAAAAGAATTGCATTTTTTTATTCATAAACTCAGCGACTGTGTTATAACAGACGTAATAAATACTTATTAAGTACTTATTAAAGGAAAATGATTCTGAATATTAAGTATCCTATAATGTACTAACATAAGCTCACGACTCCCTAAACTCTTAAGAATTTCCCAAACTAAAAATCGTAATACAATCCAGGTTATAAACTATCTCTATGTTAAAAATATCAAAATCCACTGAGTTTTTGCTTAAAAGAGTAACAAACTTCCTCATTTATAATATATTAAGACTATTTAAATGTTATGTTAAAGTGAAATAACAAATGTTCTTCAAACAATAGACGTTTAACGTCACAGCACGTGCTAAAACCAAAACTAATTCGAAACCATAATAACTTGAAATTCGACACACTTAATGATAAAATCCGAATCACTATGAATAATGATGTCAAGATTACGAAATTAAAAACCTTTACGTGTACTTATTTGAAAGGAAATAATCTACAGAGTATAAAATCTAATCGATTTTCTACAACTTTAATGAAAAAAGCAAATGTATATTAATGCTTAACATATTTATTGCGGACATGCAGCAAAGTCTCCGACCCGCATTTGGCCAGCATGTTGGACTCAAAACCCTTCCCCGGGACAATCAGATATTAAAAAATATGTTTAAATAATTTTTCACTAAACTGTATTAAGCGTATCTAGATGAGGCAATGTTATTATATTAAATATATGATCTGCGGAAATCATTTTACTTTTCTTCTAAGAAAAATAAAGTTTGTGAAGATCAGGGACGACTGTACACAAAACTTCTGGACACATTATAATCAAAATTTACACACATATAGTCTCTATATAGAGATATGGTTTTACGTGGACGTAGCCACAAACATATGCTAGTTAAGGAATATTTCCTATTTTTTATCTCAAATTTCATCTCCTGATGATGTCAATACCGCAAGCTTTTTGCGTATCAAAAAAATATCACTTGACTATTTGGTTACACAGTCACGTTTTATGAAACAGGCCGACAATGGTCGGTGGAACGGCCTTCAATCACTTACTAATGAATGTTAATACTAATGTAAACATATATTTACATCACTAACTAGGAAGTTGAAGAATCACTTCTTTTTCTTAATTTACATAGCAAGACTTTTTTGACTAAGGCGGTACTGCTAATCACGAGGTTTTAAGATCCTCGAGTCAGATAGACTATTGCCGTTTTTCAATTGCTATTGGATTAGTCGATTTCGAGTCGCTGAAGTTTCATTACGTGTGCTTTACATGGCAATAGTATCAACCTAGATTTAAATGATTCTAGTTAGTAGATCGCTATTACATATTGCGTATAAAACACCTAATAACACACTTGCTTTACGCCAATCACCTAACATTCAAAGCGCAAACCTGATTTAAAATTCACTCGTCGACGAGCTTTGTAATTTATTTTAGACCGTTCTGAATAGACGAATAGCTGCTTAGCAACATTGCAACCTTTTCTATCAGTTTTTGTTCAGCCTAACGGATATCTATCTACTGATCCACTTAATTCCACAAACCACTGGTAGAAAGTATGAAATATAACCTAAGTAACTAAACAAGGAGATAATATTACATTGTTGTACAAAACCACAGTTCCATACATTGTCAGTGAACTTACAACGGTCACTCTCTATGTGTTGTGAAAGTGTTTCGAAAAGTATAAACATTTGAGGTCAATATTCAATCACGAAAAAAGGTACGATTGCTTATTCTTTCGTTCTTGTACTGTTTATTGAAAAAGTCAATATTTACTCTGCATTTTAACCCGTCAAGCAGCGCCTTTAAGAGCCCTTTGGATCCCGCAATATATCTTAAAATATCCGCAACACATACTCAAATGAAAAATAACATTATCTCCATACTGTCCCAAGGTAAACTCGAATACAACTTTTCTAACCAGTTTCCGTATTACTCATTACACCAAGTTTTAGCAAAAAACTAAACAAATTAGATAAAAACGTGCGAGATAAATGCCTTAATGACAAGCTTGTAAAAAATTCAAATATAAATTTACATCGAACGAAAATTGGCAAATGTTAAAAGTTTTGTGTGATTGCGAATGCTTCACCCGAGTGGCTAAGATCATGATGATAAATAACTAAATGTCTATTATATACATTGTGTTTGAGCACAGTGTAAATAAGTCATTGTTTTTTTTTGTTTCATGTAATTCGATCACCTGAACTCAGGAAACGCACGAATGGTTCGGCCTGTTACAATTTTTTATCGCTGTCACGTAACACTATGTAAGGATTGTTTTGTTCAGAAAACATATTCGTACCTAAATAAAGAGTTATTTTGCTAAAAATATTAGCGTAATTTTTTACCTTGCCAAACATTATAAATCATATTTTGTCAGTTAAGCAAAGGTAATGGCTCAATTGCAGAAATTTGAAAAAGTGCAGTATTGTAATTTTGTTGGTTACTTCACAACGATATTTTATTAATCCGGAATGGTCCGACGCGACGTAATAACGAGGCCTATAATAAGGAGTCTATTGATTACAATCTTAATGAACTTAATAGATGCGCATTAAATTTAAATCTGAAACTTAATAAAGGTAGTCAATTTACTAATAAGCAGACCCTAGAGCGATTGGCTACAGTTTCAAAACTCCAATTAAATACAGACTATCGTAATAACGCGACAAAATTTCTAAAGGCTACGCTAGGTACGGCCTTGGCATTATGACCTGTGACAATATTGTTTGGTGAAACTGAATGTATTTCATATCTCTTAAGAAATATGAAAATAAAAGTTATATAAAACATAACGGAAGTCAAAGGTCTCTCAGTTCACCGATAAGTTCAAGACATCAACGGTAACAGAGGTGTCAAAAATAATTTCTCTGCGATGAAAAATAGAATAAGAGCACATTACTATAGCTGTGTCGAGAGCGAATTTGGCATCGAAGTAAAAAATAATAAAGTTAACGCTGCAATGTTTTTTTTTACTTGCACAAAGCGCTCAATAGTTGTTTTTTGGTGGCGTTTTTGCACATCTGTTCGGTTCGAAATAGACTCACAGACACATGGCACTTTCGATTGATGCAAAACATTGGTGAGGTCGAATGAGACGTCTGTATGCAAACATCATACAAAAAAGCTTCACAAATTGAACGTATTACAGATCCGGTAAAGGTGCACTGGCACGAAACTGTCTCTCATTCAATTTATAATTTGAAATCTATATTTATTTCCGTGCCCGCGGTGACTAACAATACGTTATGTATTAAAATTAATTGCAGTTTAAATATAAACTCGGCTTTACTTACTTTCTTCATTGTTAAACTGAGATTACGCTATATCCACAATCAATGATTTACTGATTACTCCAAATAGATAAAAGACATTGTTTATTCTGTGACCGAGTTATTTTTTGCTGTTATGAACCGCATTAAGTCGTTAGTTGAAAATATTAGAACATTTTTTGTATGCACAAGGGCAAGGACTATTACGACATACAAAAGCCAGAGCTAATATTCAATTAACTTAACGTTGGCACTACCTTTGTCCATTTGGCATATTGTAGTCGTAGATAGAGTTGAGTCGCAGATGAGGTCTTTGAACTACAACTTAAAACAATACTTACTGAAACGTTTAACAGCACTTTTACTTGGAAGCCGACCTTAAAACTGTGGGACACTGCCCGGCCTTCCGTTGAGCGTAGAATCCAGTCACTCACACTGAACACACCACTATGAAAATCAAGTTAGCACTTCACGAAAGTCCTGGCACGGCGGGGTCCGAGACTAAACCCGTTCCGGAGGATACCGAATTCCGGTTTTAGAAGGTCACTTTTCGCGTTCGCCGGGTTCAAAACAGACTGTTCCAATTCAACAATGTGCGGGTTGAAAGGAAAGTCCAAGGAAAGTTTCGTATGTCGGACGAAAACTTTTTTCGCGATGTCGGAGGGTCGGCGTCGCGGCGCCGCACGACACAAGCGTCGCGATCGACAGCACGGGGCAGACTGGCGAGCGATGTGAACATACGGCTGTGTGCAATCGAAGCCTCCGCGTCGCGACACCGCTGCGTGTGTGTGCGCCAGACTTGCAGATTCCTGTACCACTCTATCGCTGCGATGCGTTGATCGAACGCAACGTGATTACATTGCGCGTTCACTTTGAGCTTACATGATTTCTGCTGCGTAAGTTTTGCGATGTAAGTGAAAATTTTCGCGTGTGTTGACAGAGGACATGTGAAATGTATATCCGGGCGAGGTATCAGGTTCTGGAGGTTTGCTCATTTATTGTTATGGGCCGCAGTCGGGTGCATAGTTTTATGAAATTGGCTTTTTGTTCGTACCGTCTGGCCGCTGGTCCCAGGGGAGTGTAAAGACGCATTAGCCACGCAGGACGCTGAACCCTGATTGTAATTTCATTAGCATGTTTTAATTTTAAAATGTATCGATACCTTGATGTGCGGTAACATAAGTGAAAATGTCATTATTTTTAATGGGTTTCTTATTGCAGGTTTATAATCGGCGGTAGAGTCAAAGTGATGATAGAGCCGCTTTTAATTACATGTTAGAATATGAACAAATCGTAATAAAAAATGGACCTTATTTGCTACTGCGTAAACCTAATTCTATGTAGTACTTAAATGCTTTTTAATAACAGGCCGTCTGAAAATCTTAGTCAAGCTGATAGACCAGAAAATCTACATAATGCAAGACAAAAATAAATATCATCCATTAAAATATGGTGCATAACTAACTTTATTATCCAATCTTTGTTAGTGCCTATAGAATATACATTATTTGTGTTGAAAGTAGATCCATATATCAGGTGGCAGGAGCGCCGTACAATATTAGATAATAAATACAGTAATTACACCAACATGGTTGGATAATTAATTTCTCACTTAAACGTAAGAAAATGTTACGAAGAACAAGTTCCGTCCTATACAAAGAGGCTTCAACGCTTTTCCGGATTACCGCGTAAACTGGCACACTTTGTAAAAACTAGAGTTATGACATCCGACACTGTTGTACTCATATTTTTAAATATTATCTATATAGTTGCAACCAGAACATGTGTTTCATTTGCCATATTTACTAGTAACGTGTTTTCAATTTAGTTTTGGACATGTAGAGTCAGGCACACAGATCATAAATGTAAATCCTCTCTTTTTTGAAGCTATTACTGTGCCACTGCTACTCAAGTGTCTCCCGTCTCACAGTTCCCGAACGCGAGAGTGGTTAGGCCTTAAATCCACCACGCTGGCCAAGTGCGGGTTGGGGATTTTAAATGCTCTTAATTTTTATAAAATAACTCTAAAACATACAGAAAATCTTAAAGAAAGGCTTTAAAGAATAATGCAAAAAACACAATCCAAAATTGATAGCTAAAAGGATTTGGATCAGTCTCAATAATATAGCAACTTAAATATAAACCATACCAAAGTAGACATTACAAAACAGCAAAGTAATTTTCCTACCTAATTTGCGCAACAGCAAAATTCTCGCAAGGAAAACATAATAGTACCTTGTTACGGCGACAGAGGGCGTGATACATATGCAAAACGACTGTACAACTACAAAATGTTGTAAGTATCCCACGCTCCAAATTACTAAGATCAATGAATAATAAAATAAACAGGAATTTGATATTACTGTGGGCCGGGCACCGAGCTGATTTATTTTAACATTTACCGTGTTTTGAGCTAGGACAATCCCTTAAGGCCTTTGCAAGTTACGTTCGAAAGGGTCAAATGCTTCGTGTTTCGTTGTTGCAAGTGTTTTAAATATAATATTATTCTAAGAGAATGACGCAATGCGGAGAAGCAAATTTGAGGACTGCTCTTGTCGAAATTTCATAATTTATTCGTTCATGTTTTGGTGGTAGTTCGAAAAATTAACTTTAATTAGTACAGTCTTAGCCGAGTTACTGTTTCCTAGGAAGTTATAGAAGTCTATAATATAATGGTTGGGTGAATGTTTTAACAGGAACGGCTTTGGTACCATGACAGAAAAGCTTCTCCGACTTATGGCCGAAAACGATGCTCAATTTCAACTTACACTAAAATCTCAGAGTCTTCTTCTTCTTATCGAATGATCAGTGTTCAACCCAGTGTCAAGCCGCCTTTGACGAGGCTTAACGACAGTTATCTTTATTGACAAAAACCGGGAACCGACTTCCTACGTACCCTCTAAAGCGCGGAGAAGCCCAGTTCAAATACCACTAGGCAGTCACCCATCTATGGAATGACTGCGCCAAGATTTGTTTAATCCACAGATCGGTTACCGACTGGTGAGCGCAACCGGCTTCTTTTAAGATTATTGTTTGTGTATATTTCCATTATAAAAAATAACATTACGAACTGTTACGACCACATTAAATAACAAGCACATAACTAAACAAGAGAATGATGAGTCGATTTGCCAACATCTAATAAACACTGTATTTAGGCTCATTTGTCGAAACAAATAAAAACTTTAAACTATGGCCCCTTCACCGAGGCACCGAGTCATCGCTGATATGCCTCGGAACTAGAGATGTGACGAAACTGAATGTTCGCACGGACCGTTCTCTATTGCACTGAATAAGTTACTGTGGAGTAAAGTATATTATTATAATATTAGTAAGATACTAGAGTTACTAATTTTGGTAGGAAATGAGCCGGTTCTAACGCACTTTTTAAGAAAATGCTAAAGGTAAACTAAGGGTAATGTCACATGGTAGGTATATAAAACCAAATGTAATACTGCTTAATAATATTCCAGAAGAAATTTAAAAACCTCTGAAACTATTTTACTATAGGAGTAGTCGAGAATGCGGATATTTCCAGGAAAAATTAAATCCTATGTAATCCATCAGTCGGATAAACAAATTTTTGAGACACATGATTAAAAGGGCAGTATCTTCCTATAAAACATTCGACACGTGGCATCATGGGGCTTTTACAGTTAAGTTATCGCCGTAATAATTTAATTACGTACTAAATAAAATAAATATTCGATATTTTTTTACAATCTACTCGACTAAGGTGTTAGAGATATTTTAATAACAGAGCATAAATCTAATGCTCTACTAGATGTCGTTTAACTAATTAACACAAAACTTAATATCTCTTTTCTTATATTACAATGTTTACGGAAAAGTGATTATACCTTTATGTGTGTCGGTATAATGTCTGCAAGTAGGTGGTCCCGCAGTAACCTTGTTGCGGTCGAGGCCCACTTGCCAAACAACTGCTTTCCCATCAACAAAGTGGATTAGCATTGTTTACGTTCACTGTAATGAACCTACTTCGAAATCGCTTCTTATCTTTCAAATTGCTCGGTTTTCTCAATACGAATGACCCATATAGATACTATATACTATATCCTCATATTATAGCATCACGCCAGTTTTGCCCGAAGGCATGACTAGAGGTGTATGAAATACACCCAGGCTTCGCGATTTAATAAGGAGTGAGCCTAATAATTGTATTTGGCTTGCCTCTATCAATACCCAGTAGAGCAAGTGAACTAACTAAAGTATATTGGTTTATTTTTTTTATTTTAATTTCACTTTATCCATATTGAACGCAAGACCTTACGATCAACAGCTACCTACTAAGTGAGTGTAAGAATATTTTAGCAACATTATTTAGGGCCCATTTAGTTTTGCCCGAATAGTTTCTTGGAATAAGTATAAATTAGAACTACTTAATAAGTTAGAAAAGTACTATAGTCCGACAACTTAGTAAGCAGTCAGTAAGCCTTTGCATGCGTAATTAATCTAGATTTTAATGAATAATTTATGTGTATTAAACCAATAAAGATACCGTATTAAACACAACGCCGTCAGCTGCATAATACTACGGGTTATTGGTTGCCTAAATTCTGAATGTTGTTTACCCGCGCTAGGTGCAAACTTTGAATACAAGGCTCTCCATTAAATCGATGTATTATAAGACCTACTTTAAACTAAATAACTTACCAAATTATTATAGAACACGAATCACCGCAGTGCATCAATTTTCGCTATTACACAAGCAAGGAAATCTAGGCCATATCAATAGTTGTAACCTAGTGCCTATACTGCAGTCTAGACTTAGGTCGGTGACCTATAAAACGCTATCAGTAAAGAATAATATTCTAGGAAACTGAACTATGTTACTGTAACTTTATGGGGTTTGTACAAAGACACTAGCGCCAAAGCGGGCAGTAGAGGAACTAATGTGGCTTCAATTGGCTTGTCGCGCAATCGCCAGTTAAAATTTGTTTGTAGCTCCCCGTAATTTTTGTAAAATTTTCCAAAATGGCTCAGGGAAAATAATCTATACTAATATTATAAAGCTGAAGAGTTTGTTTGTTTGTTTGTTTGTTTGTTTGAACGCGCTAATCTCAGGAACTACTGGTCCGATTTGAAAAATTCTTTCAGTGTTAGATAGTCCATTTATCGAGAAAGGTTATAGGCTATATATCATCACGCTACAACCATTAGGAGCGGAGTAGTAACGAAAAATGTTACAAAAACGGGGAAAATTATGACCCATTCCCTCTTACGTGACGCAAGCGAAGTTGCGCGGGTCAGCTAGTATTTTATAAAGCTGCAAAAATATGCCATCTGTAAATAAAAAACTTTTTCATGTTTAAACCATTATCTTTTTAAATACCTTCTTTTGGTTTGCTGGGAAAGGGTCTCCTTCCAGAATAAGGCAGAGGTTAGCCCTCGAGTCCACACGCTGGCCAAGTGCTGGTTGGGGACTCTGCCTACCTCCAAGAACTATTCTAAAAAAACTCTAAGTAAATAAACTACTATAACCTATAAATATAACAATTATCAATTTGTTATATCGAACACTTACCTGTGGGTGATAAACTAGGTAACAATTAAAACAGCAAATTATTATCTTGCCGCTAATAGAGTTGCGACACACGGGAGCGCAGTGCGTCGAGCGTTGTGAAACACACGCGCAACAAAAACGTCGCATCCGAGCCTCACTGACGATTGTTCGGCCGTTCCCAGACAATTGTTCGCGTTAATTGTTGAAAGCACTCTTTGTTACACACGGTTATGAAGTTTGGAAAACATGTAAAGATAAGAAAATGGATTAGATGATAATGTGCCGATGTTACTGTTTTCTTGGCTGGTTTTAGTGAAACTGGCCGCCGAAGCCAAATATCTAACGTAATAGAATTACCACTTAAATCTCCCAATCAAGTCTGCTCAAACGGGTCATTGGATTCATCATCTTTAAATCGCATGCTCTCTCGTTGGGACTACAGAATTAGCATCGTTCTTTTTGCGGTTTTAACCTCTAATGGGATTCTTAGCATCATCCTATTGTGAATATGTAGTTTAGTTGTAAGTCTTTAATAGAATAAATTAATAATATAGTGAGATGGTACAAACATCAAAATTAAAGATAATTTCCTAACAAATTAGTTACAACTTAATTCCTTAATACTAAACTACTTCATCAAAACGTAACAGAACACCGATCTATTAACACATTAAATAATAATAAATCTGTCTAAATGAACACTCATGTACTCACGTGACGTAATCGTGCCGATCGCACGACTTTCTGCCTTCACGATTGGCCACGGGCAACACATTTTTGACGTAAGATTATTAGAACGTATTAATAAAACACCCTTAGAAACTGTCAGATAAGAAATGTCTTTTTGCTTGTTATATTTTATTTATCATGACTTTAGAGGGGTCAAGTGATAGTAGGTGAAATTGAGAGTTCTTAAGATTTCTTTTTGAGGAAATTGCCCTGTTTCATGTTACGACTTGCCTCCGTGGTTCAGTGGTTTAAGTCACCACGCCGCTACCATTGCGTCCGGAGGTCGTGGGTTCGATTCCCATCACGGAACAATTATTTATGCGATCCACATATAATTGTTTCGGATCTGGTTACACTTTGTATCCGTTGTTTGTATGTTTGTAAAAGTCCCCGCGACACTAGAGGAATTCTTAGTGCGGGAGTTATCTTTTTTAAAACAAAAAAAAACAAACATATTGTATTTAGTTAGAGGACAATACGATCACGATAAATCATTTTACATAACATTACAGATCAAAGATCGATTTCTACAAATTTCAAAAAAAGCATGTGCTGTTCTATAGTCTCTGTTGTCAAAACGCCTAATGGTATTTACGAATCTACGCCCGTGTTATGCCATGTACATACATGGCATAACACGGGCGAGGAAATAATTAAGATTTACTATTTTAGACTGACTTGTATGGCGCTTAGATTTGACGTCGTTCTTTTCTGCATTTCGAGACAACGGTTAAGAAGCTTTGCCAAATATTAAACAATATCCTACTAGAAAGAGCCTGTACAGCACAGGAAAGAGAGTTTAGAAGCAAAGGGGTGAGGCTTTTGCCCAGCAGTAGGACACATAAAGGATAATAAAAGAGCTATTTGATTATAATTTTGTTTAATTATCCAATTAAACATTTCGTCTCTCAAACGCATTTTCAAAATAACGACTTATAAAACACGAGCTTTTTTCGACTTTTTTCAAAAGGCTCGCCATTATATTGGCACGTATGTGACAAGGTGTAAGAACGTTCTAATTGGCCGAAGTCCCGCCGAACAATTATACTGTTCCTTATTGTGCAAACGAGAGTAATAGGGAAACACCGCATGAGATCCTCACGACTGTGATCTTTACACGATTACATTGTGTTTATCATTTCAAATCATATTCGCATCGAGTTATTTGTTATCTTTGTTTTGACATTGTTTTAATTGCTATTGGAATTTAAGTTTGCTGAGTAAAAGTCAATCTAAAAAATCGGCTAAGTTTGAGTTGGACACGCAAACGAACGGTTCTATATACCATTATTTATAAAAATGAAAAAAAAAACACACGTTTTTTATATGGGAGCCCACTTAAATATTTATATAAATAAGAAATAGATCAGCTGTGAAAATTGCAGCTGTCTAACTATCACGTTTATAAGATACAGCCTGGTGACAGACTTAGCTATCGTCAATCGCACTTTTTCAGCGTGGTGAATACAAAATACAAAGCCTAACCTATCTCTTATCCCAGAAGACGTTGACCCGGCGGCCAGCATTGGGACAGCTTAAAGCAGCTTTGATTTCGCGGAAGGGAAAGGGTCTTAATTTTTAAAAAATACCGCAAAACACAGTCGTGTGACGTATCGTATAAGTTTTAGTCACAGTTTGATAGTATGACTATATTATGCCGGAAAGTCCCAATTTGTAAGAACATGAGTCAACCCGTGAGAACGATATTCTACGCACGTTCGATCTATCTTCGTTGCTCTTATATATAATACAATACAATACATATATGTCTGTATATAATATAATATATTCTGACAAGTACCGACAAAGGAACTGGGCTGCTATATATCCAGGAACTAAGGCGATCGTGCAAATACTTCGCAAAAAGGAGGCGCGGAAAAAATAAAAGGATTTTTATTAAGGTACTGTATAGTATATTATATAGGTACAGTTTGTTATTATTATATTGCGTATGTATGTATTCCTACAGTCATACTTCCATACATGAGTGGAATTCCAAAATACATAGCAACATTACGGGTGACTAAAATTTTGTTTCAAATAAGTATGCTTCAAAATCATAGAAAGTCATTTTCATGTGTGTTATTTGCTATATTTTTACTCGTACGGCAACGGGTTCCCAGCAGTAGACTACGAGACCAGTTTATTAACTTTAAAAACAATGTATAATAATTTTTTACCCTTTAGTCTATTTATTGCTTTACCGTCGGTTTAAAAGGTAGACGCTCTAAAACGCACTAATAAAAAGCTCTGTACTGCGTTTTATTCACCAAGTAGCTCTATACATCTTGTGCACGTTGGTAGTACGTGATAGTGAATAATAAATAACTACACGAAAAAGCAAGGAAGAAGACGTGCAAACGATTGCAAAATTCGGAAATCGGTCAGTTCGGTCAGTAGCTAAGATTATGGCAAACTCGACCGAGACTAAAGGGGCCGATTGCTTCGCTCACGCACACGATATTTGGAACAAACTCATTCACACACTGCACGTTTTGACTTCAAACTCTTGATTTCTAAAAATAGTCTTTTTGTTTTTCACTTCCGATAGAATTGTTTATGTCATGTTTTGAACGTGTTGGCGTATTAGTGCATAACTTGTTGATTGATCTTGTTTTGGAAGTTTCTAGAATGCAATTTAACGTTGTTTGTCTGAATATAGCAACAAATCTGCGCAAGAGACGAGGATTAAATGCAAAAATGGGTGACTAAAGACTAAAAGACTAAAGGGCGGTTTGCAATACTAAACCCGTTATAATAATATAGCATTGAGTAGATGTATTAAATAATTGCTTTCGCTTATGAGTTTTATATAGACAACGATTTTCAAACGTTTTCCAAAAATGTTATACGGGGACTCAATAGAATAGCTTTAGTAGCTCTGAATTTCATAAACAAACAATTCATCAACTTCTGCCGAAATATTCCTACTAGACATAAACCCATCAGTGGTACTTTCCCTCAAATATCCTTACAATATAGTCGTTGGCCGTCATATTTCAATGTTACTATCTAGGCACATTAGTAACACGGTATCTTGAGTGGCGGCCGCCGCGCCTTGGTCCCTACCAATGTACTGTCTCACACGATACTGGGTTAAGACAAACAAACATACAAAACTGTCGCTCCTTTACGAGTAATTTGTGGTAGAGAAAAATGTTTGTTGCACTCAAAGATACATACATACATACATAAAAGCACGCCTTCTCATTGGGATAAGCAAAGACTAAAAAACTTGGTACGAAACTTACAACCTTCCTTCGTTTCATGCATTTCTATACATCTTAAGATATTCGTTATTACTAATATCATTTCGAAACTGAAACAATTACCGGCTTTGAACGGTTTAAAAAGTTACTTTTACAGGTAACCTTAACAAGTTATACACTTAAACATTTCTCGAGGAATGCTCTATTTATTAAAACCTGAGACTGAATTTTATAATGTCTAGTAATTCATGAAAATGACCAAACGTATTTAAATATCTATTCGCAAGTCCACCTGTTTCTCAGCACCTAAATCTGCTAACAAGTTAACTGTATCATCATTTATTAGTCAGATATTACGCCTTTCCAATGTATTTGATATTCTCGTCGACGCTAATATTAGACATGCAGTCACCTCACATTAAGTTACGTTTTACTCATCTGGAGAGATGCAAATATGTAGTTTTAGGCCTGGTAATATAGGGATAGCCAGTTTTAAAACATGAATTTTAAACACTTTACACTGGTTTATATCTCGTAGCTCAGTAATAATAGCCGCATACATCAATCTCTCAGGTTAAGCTACGCTTGCCGAGGTTGGTCAGTGGATGGGTGACCATATTATACATACCGAAATCCTCCGTGTTTCGGAAGGCACGACGAATTGTGGGTCCTGGCTTTCATTTTCAAAGATTTTTACTAGTAGTCAGAAGCTTGAAAGTTAGACAACCAGTTTTACTGAGGGGTATTGTGTTTTATAACACACACATCTCCACAACCCTGTTACCTGGGTTATCCAGTAGGCAGTCGCCATGTAAAACACTGGTATTCAGCTGCATTCAAGCCGACTCCAATATCTCACTTCAACGTTGGAAGCAACGCTAGACTGATCATGATATAATAGTCACACGGAAAAAACAGATAAATCTGTCATGTTTATCCATTTTGCAATTAGTCTGTGTCAGTTTATTACCTGATAAGGTTATTATTCTTAGCTATCCATAAGCCTTCATGTACTACTTTTTAACACTAAAAAGTAGTAAAGTGAGCCAATGGTAATATCGGGCAGGTCGTATTCCCATGGGGCGGCCGGGCGCGGTTCAAGTCGTGACCGCACTGCGCCGACCTTTGTCAACTAGTCATAGAACAACTGCCACAACAGAATGTTTATATAGGCTTGTACTGTTTCTAAAGGTGAAGAAATCCATTCTGTAAATATATCTTAGTAATATTCTATATGCTTCTGTGGCGTAGGTGTCCGACAGCTGACAACGAGGTCCCGGGCTTATGACCCAGGTCGGACAAAGTGCTATTTATTGGTATTTTTTCAATTTATATTTGGTAAAATTAGATGTTCGGAGTATTATATCGTGCGTATTTTATAGCATTAAACTCGACATCCGTTCCATGGGACTAACTTTGGTAATGGCAAAACGAGGATGTCTTTCATATATTCCGCCTATACCTTAAAACATAACATAAATGCGAACGTCTCAATAGTTGGATGGATTGCGTTTAAGAGTAACAAACTTCCATTAATGAGTTTCAAAGAAATATGACACGCAGATACTTATATATCTGAAGTATGGTTTTGTAAAATGAATGAGAATTATACAATTTTTCTCTAAAAGTATCTAGATCGGTTGTATACCTTTATATAGATTTATAATAAGTATTCAAGATCTTTTTACGAATATAACATTCTTGGAACCTTTTCAAAACATTTTTAAAATAAGATATTTCAAAAATCATTTGTCAGGAAACTGAGAGAAACGCAAATAAATTAGGTCACGCAAATGCAAGGCGCCAGAAAGGCGGCATCCATTTTTTTAAAATATCGGCAATGAGTAATGAGGTTCGCAATACAGATTCGTTATAATCAAACTTTAATACGTTCCATTTTTAATGTTTGATAAATTCGAAAATGAAACGAAGCGAAATTAAAAAATAATGAACTCGCATTCCGGTCATGCAGTTCGTTCATTCTGAATCCAAATTTAGTATTCTGGGTTTAAGTGAAGTTATGAGTCAGGGAGTGAAGTTTTTGTGAATCATTCGCGAATGTGATGAGTGAGTCACCGCCCAAGCTTATGTTTGAGGCGCCCATCTTGTATGACGCGACGTTTTTTCCACAATTTATTTTATCTCTTAAATGTGGTATAGAATTTCAGTAAAGCTTAGTATTTGAACGTTCTAAATTTAAATCATGATATCACGAATACGCAAAACGAATAATATAAATGCGAATGTGTTTGTTTGTACATCTCCCTCTCTTCAACCGGCTGTACCTATATGGATGAAGTTGTACGGATTGATAGATCATATAGGTATATTATTATAAGGGCAGTGATCCACTTTTGACAAAATGAAATAAGACGGTGGAGCCGCAGACAACTTTATCTTAAATATGGTTTTATCAACTAATTCCAAGAAATTACTTATTAATAGAATCATCTTCTTCAATAATAACTTAGAAATATTCAAAATACTCTTTGTTTGAACTAAAACAACACAAATTTATAATTTACATTTAGTTATAAGTTTGTTCGCGCCCTATTGCACAATATTAAAATTTGTACTCCTTGTGGTCTATGGTCGGCTGTCTGACGCGAGAAAATTATTGTTATTGTCTCTGGCTATATTTGTACCGGTATTTAGTATATGGCAGAGATACGATAATTTCTATGGCGCCTCTTGCAGAAGTAGGTAATTGGAACGTAATAATTATTATAAGATTTCTGTTATAGAGTAAGACAAATACATATGTTTATCTCCTACTAATTAGCCAAATTGCAAGTGTTTACACATCTCAGGTGACTTTTTATCAGAAGGATATCTTAAGTCTATGACCCAAAAAAAAATTTTGGCCGCCCATATAAAACTTTAGGTAGGTACATTAGATTATAATCGTTCACTGGTCTCTGCCTAACCCAATAGAAAAAGGCGTGATTTTATGTATGTATGATTTTACTCCAATGTTTATATCAAAATATATAAATGCGGGCGCAACCACAGGCATAAGGTAGTAAGTATTAAAATTAATAGTTTTATCTCAGAGTGATAAAATTATCTCATATTTTGTTTCTTCAAGATGCTCTGCATCTAACAAATTACTTTGTTACGAAGTCTTTTTAATAAAAAACTTACATAATACGAACGAAAGTGTTCAATTTAAATCATCAACTAAATTGCAAATTTTATTGTAAGCCACACGTTTTATAACCGCTAATCGTTTCCAATACAAAAAATCGTGATAATCCTTACAAATTTCGTTACATTTCTATTTAGATTGCTATAATTATAGTAAAATACAGTAGTAATGATTATATTTAATGTTTATAAATCTATGTAACTTTTTATTTTAATAAACTTTGGATTTACAACCACGTTCATTAATGAATAGGAAAAAACGTACAATAACAATACTTTCTTTTTTATAGAATAGAATAAATGCGTATATTATATACTAGCTGACACGCGCAACTTCGCTTGCACCACAAAAGAGAGAATGGTCATAGTTTTCCCAGTTTTGTAACATTATTTACTGGTACTCTGCTCGTAGTAACGTGATGTTATATAGTCTATAGCCTTCCTCAATAAATAGGCTATCCAACACTAAAATATTTTTTCAATTCGCACCAGTAGTTCGTGAGATTAGCGTTAATTAAATAGATTAACTTCTGAGTCTTCTGATCATGATTGATCTCTCGACAAAAGATTTTCGGGAACAATATCTACCTGATGTGCTTATCCAAGTCAATTACTATACGTGTACCTATTTATCAAAAACCATTTAGCAATTTTCGCGTGAAAGAGTGAGAAACGTAGATATATTACCTATGTTTTTTCACAAATAAATGGCTAACCTAGTAACAGAGGTATAGGTATTTAAACTTCCCGAAAATCTTTGGCCTCAATTTCTGTTCGTATATTACTTACGTATGTATATCAGTTGGCATCTAGTGTATTCAGTACATTGCTGATTTGACGTAAAGTGATAATCACCATAATCTAAGGGAGAAATCAATGTACAGCATAGTGGCTCACAAATAGTTGTCAAAAGAGATACATAACAGCTCTCTTTGCCAGAGGCTAGCTGGAGCATACTCAATTCTATCATTAAATCATATAAATTTTCATATTACTAAAAATATTAAGAGAAAAATATGGTATATAACAGTTTTAATATGGAGAGAAATCAATATCGATCGGATATAAGTTGCAAATGCAGTGGACACGTGTTTACGTGTTGTGTGTGTGTATGTATGTATGTGTATGTGTGTGTGAGGCGTACGCGCAGTGAAACGTCCGGGCAAGGCGAACCGCCTGCACTTGTTCCAGTGTACGGTGGCTGTGAATTTTAATGGATAAGAGATTATAAATACTGTCTCACCGTTAGGCATGGGTCTCCTACCATTATGATTGAAGGGGTCTTAAGCGCAACACAATGGCTGATTTTGGAGTATGGGTGGTGCTTTGATGTTATAAGCAGTCTTTTCCAAAAATCATATATCTTATCTCCGAGTAGTAGTTCGGCGATGAGTTGGATTCTTGTGTCAAATAAATTAATCGGATTGAGGTCGAGGTAGTCATCTTTGCATATAACGGCGTAAATTTTGTTACCCCCAGTTTCTGAGTCCATTTAGTGGTAGTTTATCTGTTCAATAGCGTTTAAATTCATATAAAGGAAGCTTCTAAATAGATAAACTACCGCTAAATGTGTGTAAGTCTAATTGTTCCTTGATTAAAAAAAAATCTATTAAAATATTTGACGAAACGTCTATTTTTCTACCAAAATCATGGTCATCCTACGGCTCACATGTAGCGCGACAGGTTTAGTGGGTCGAGCCAATCTTGCAAACACACTGCCCTTATGTGTGCCTCGACAGTAGTCAGCTTATTAACCCGCCCGATACTTTCGTTACCTCTTAGAAAACCATTTAAAAATAACCATTTGTAAATGGCAGATATAATGAGTTTAATCTCTAATAGTTAAACGCAGTTTAAAGGTTTCACTAGAAGCTAGTATTTAAGATTTTCAAGTGCCAAAGGATCTTATAAAGGAATTAAGGCATTTTTAATTTGAAATTTCATAGGCAATATTAAAGAAAAGTATATTATATTCACTAACCTTGATTTAAAAAGAGACATTGTGATTAAAATGATGTAGTGTAAATATACCATAAGTCAATTTATCGGTAATAAGATAAAAAAGTGCTATATACTCTCGTTTTCTAATTAAATAATCTAATAGCCGGAAGTTTGATAACGCGCCTATATTGCTATAAGCTTGTTATCTATAACACGGGATTAACATTGCATACATTTCTGCTTACACTTGTATATAACAGGCGTGATATTTTAATACGGGAATCAAACCCGAAAAGACGCATTCGGCAGGCGGATAAACCATCTCTTGAACCATCGCGACCATAAGTCAAAACTTAAAAAAAACCCAGTTTTTACTACACATGCTATACTGGCCTATTTCCCACGCATTAACGAATGCAAAAAAAGCCAGCCGAGTTCTTACAATGTGGTAGAAAAGCTACTCTTGATATGTGAACAAAACAAAACTGGATGTTACCTGGACCAACTAGACTTTAATTATTACAAGTCTAACGAAAGCATAGCCATAACTACTTAACTTGTATGAAAAGAAATGTACCCGAGGTTTGATTCCTATCGCGGTTCATTTTCATAATAGCTCGTTTAAAAGTAAATCGTTTGAAATCGATCGACGCGTCTTTGAGTTTTCTCATTGTGTCGTATGGTTAGTGGTCAACCTGGTGTCAAAGTTGTTCAAGCCGCCCGAGAGGCCTTTGACATGGCTTAACGACTGTTATCTTAGCAGGCAACAGCCGGGACCGACTTTTTACGTGCCCTCCAAAGCACGGAGACGCCCAGTTCAAATACCAGTATGTGGTCAACCATCTATAGATTGACCGCGCCAAGGTTTGCTTAACCCACTGATCGTTTACCGACCGGTGAGCGCAACTGGCTATGAGCGCCTCAATGTTTCGCCTTCCAGTCTCCAAGCTGTTGAACCCAGTTACCTGGGTTACTTTTACAGTAGCTCGATTCTTTATCGCTATCGACCACCGGCTAGCTATCGAGAAATTTCGTACGAAAATCTGATCAGCGCCTCTAGCGGGCGTCGCAGGAACTATTTTTGCAGTACACTATAAATGTCAAACTTTCGATACTCGACAATACCAACAGTAGAGAATCGCGCTACAGTTAAACAAAAATGCGGATGTTTTAGGACATTCCTAACCTCTACAGTTAACTATTTCAAGCGAATATGTCGTCCCAAATGTAAAAACCGTCTCTTAAAATAAACAGTCATGTTAACACGTTGGTCCATTCACAAAACACTCAAACGTTCAAACAATACGGACCGGTTTTAACGAACTTTAGCGTACGCATTAAGAATAATACCGTTTTACTGGTAACGTGTGTTTGGGTTCATTTGAGAGGCCCAACGTTCGATTCTGGGTTTGACCTTTTTTTTTAAAGGCTACTCCCGCTCTAAGAATTTCTCTTCTGTCGTGGGGACTTTTACAAACATACAAACGATAGACATAAAGCACAACCAAACCCGAAACAATTATTTGTGAATCACACAAATAATTGTTCCTTGTGGGAATCGAATCCACAATCTCCCGACGCAATGGTAGCGGCGTGGTGACCTAAAGGCAGTCAAAAGTTATTCCTTCATTCTTAGTGTCAACGTTGTTCAAGCTACCCAAAAGCCTTTGACTGGGCTTACCACGCGTTATCTGATTAAATAAAAACAATCGATTGATTACGTGTCATACAAATCACCGAGTTGCTTACCTCAAATGCGACTAAGCGGCCACCCATCTACAGAATGTCTGCGCTAAAGTTGCTTAACCCACTAATTCTTAACCGGTGAGCGTACTTAACTTAACAATAAGTTAACACATAGTGTCAAACAATCCTCTCATTAGAAAATGTAATCTATCTTAATTGCTCAAAGAAAGTGAAAATGTATGTTTTTGAGAGAAGTAAGTTGAGGTCACCGGCATTGTTCATGGCTTCTTTGTTTTTACGCACAATGCAGATATAATAAGTAATTTGGACACTGAACTTAAATATTTGTACCTTTCTCTCTTTCAAAAATGTTCGCATGACTTAAAATTGCATTTACTTAGGCAGGCAGGGAATGAAAAGGGTTCAGAAGGGTTTACTTTCGCTTTAATCGTATCTTATTTTGTTTTAAAATGACAAATTCACGCACTGAAAAATGCTTTTGTATTACCAGAACTTTTGCAAATATACAAACAACGTACATAAAGTAAGACTGAAACAGCAATTTTTGGATAGCCCAAACTGTTCTTGTGATGTACCTAATCATTGGATTTACACATTGCCCTACATTTATAGATCTAGAGATCCGTTAAAATAAAAACAATCTTACTATTACATCGACGTTAAAGATGTTATAGCTAGCCAAACAAACAAAGATAACAGTCGTTAAGCCAGGTCAAAGGCCTTCGGACGGCTTGAACAACTTTGACACTAGTTTGACCACAATGACCACTAACCACACGATAAGAAGAAGAAGAAGCTAGCCAAACCCTCAAAGGTCGTCCAAACGGTGTTACTGTCAAAAAAAGCCCTTCCACACACAAAAAATCTCAACCTCATATCAAAAGTACCCCACAAGTCTTAACATATGAAGCACAACCACGTAACAGGCATTAGCGAACAAAACGATTTGTCTTGCAGTTAAAAATATTTGCCAAAACGTCACAAGCAATGACATAACGGCAAATGAACGTACCAATGATAAACGGCACTGAATACTGGGCACGCGCACCTCATATATTTTATTACATTTGTTTAATACAAAGTTAAGTTTGCGGTTCGTAAAATGTTATGGTTGCAGAGATTGTTAATGTTTGATGCATGAGGTATAAGCAGAATTGGATTAAATACGCAGTGGTGAAGTCAAAGCATCCTAGATGTTTGCAATGTAATTTTACAAGATAGGCCTGTAAAATGGAGTGAACAATTACATACATACATAATATCACGCCTGTTGTACTCAAAGGTGTAGACGAATTGTAAGACATAGGTACGTTAAGCTATTTACAATTTAAGTCCTCTGTAATTGGAAGCTAATGTATTGCTATTTACTCTTTCCAAACTCCCGACTGTTATTGTGAAATATTCTAATATAAATTAGAAAACACCAAAAGCAAAGAATTGAACCAGAGAACTCAAGATCACTATTTGGACACACTACCGACAGCTCCATAGATACAGTCATGTTTGCTAACTGCAAAGTTGGTTGTTGGACATAGGTGTTGTATAACAAAGCCGCGGGGGTGTGGACGAAGCCTTTAATCAAAATATTAAAGACCTTAGTCAGGGCTGCCAGCTTTTAGTCACTCTTCATTTCATGAACTAATTTCTGATTGATTACTTATAAAGTTTCCAGCCTGAATTACAGGTTGAAAGAAATATTAATTGCCTTGCGAGTTGCGTTATAATGTAGAGGAATTTGTATCCCTGCTGAAGAGATTCCCTTACGGTAGTTATCTATTAAATAACGTAACACATATACAAAAAATCGCTATTGAATGTAAATGTACTTCACAAACCGGGGGTAAGTGCTCTCCGAGGTGCGGAGATCTACAACCTCAACTTCCTAACTCAGGGCAATCTCTGAGAAATTCTTAACAGAAAAACTCACAACGGACCTATTTTCCCGACTCAGGATTCGAACCCGAGGCATCTGCGCGGCAGTTGCATATACTACTGAATGCACTACGGAGGCAGTCAGTAGTCTCTAGAATCTTAATATTATTATAACGTGACATGACAACCCTTGTACTCAAAGTGAAAAGTAATAAAAGATGGTATGACGTTAAGTGGACACTATTAATATGTTTTATTGACTACAGACGTAACAATATGTATCATTAGTAACTATTTAGATACCAGAGACATTTGAAGCGATATTTATTTGCAATTACACAATGAGTTATGTCTATAGTCGGGTTTTTCGATATGAAGATAAATTAGTTTAGATAGTGATGAGTTAGTGTTGAGAAATTATGTCATATTGATGGATAAATACTCTTTTTAAGCTTTTATTTAGGACAAAGAGTTTCAAAGTGGTGTTTGTTTGTCCGAAAAGATTTCCCGGGGTAAAAAATTACATGTGTAAATTCAAGTTATAAGCTATATGTATGAAAAATTTCATTCAAAACTGTTCAGTACTTTTACCGTGTAAGTAACCAAAATTCATTAAAAGATTCAAACTTAAGTATTTATAATATTAGTACGATAAGAAATATTGTCCTAATCGTCACTTGTTCTAAACTTTGAGTGCCTAGTAGTTGTTTCAATAGTTCTTGAAACAAGAGATGCATAATCCCAAATCTGCATTTTACCAGCATGATAGATTCAAGGCCTAACAATCCACACGATTATGGGTCAGTAATGGGGTTATTTATTTTTGTATTTATTTGCAATTACCCAATGAGTTATTTTATACCGCTGGGTTTTCGGTATGAAGATAAATTGGTTTAGATAGTGATGTGTGAGTGTTGAGAAATAATGTCATATTGATGGATAAATGCTCTCGTTAGATTTTTTATGTCGCCTATGATTTCATAATAGTGGCAATCTATGTTGTTGGCTAAAGCTCGAGCGCTTCTTACTAATTGAAACTTTTTATACCCAATGGAATGTAGGAGAAAGAGTACTGCCCAACCCCATTACGTTATGTTACGTTAACATTCTTACATCTTCATATCGCCAAGAAAATGAATCCAATAAATTAATCGAAATTACATACAATCAACAGAAAGTAAAATTACAATGTACTAAAACGCCTTGAGCGTAAAAATTAAGAATATAATCACGGGACATTTTTCACCAACCAGACTCGAACCGACGTACCGACATGTCATTATCTCATATAACGTGAGAGCAAATTGACGGGTGGACATGAGTTATCAAGTTTGAAACGATGTACGACGAATTGGTTAAAATATTTTCATAAGGAGCGGCCATTGCAAATCTTTGAAAGCTGTAGACAGCGCCATCTCTTAGCGAATAGTGGAACAAAATTTTAAGTTGCTGTTCATGAACCTCATTATACATTAAATTTATTTGTGGTTTATTCTTCAAAATAAAATTCAATATATTCTCGTATATATCTTGTTTTTAATTATACCAGTTTAATAGTAAATTAATTGGTGTGGAAATCTCAACAGGCGTTAATTGGCAAGTGCGTAGCATTGGCCAAGTTTTACGTCCTGTTCATGATATATCTAGATATGAATTCACGGCCTTTGCCGTTTTCTATATTTAGAAATGTAGTAGACTGGTGATTTTCTAAGATAATTACGTACATAAAATCACACCCTTTTCCCATAGGGCGAGGCAAAGATAGACGAACGTCGCTTGCTTCGATCTCAAGACAATCTGCCCCTGTTTCATTCACATCCATACATCTTGTCATACAAGATCGCAAGTTACGAGTATTACTGTTTGCATATTAGTAATTGCAGTTTAATTTGAAATTTTCGCGTTGACAATGATATTTACTGAAATTAGTTAATTAAAGAAAATGATATCTCTTGTACCAATTTTTAACGTTACACAATTGTTAAAGAATCCTTTCTTACCGCAACCAAATAATTATTCCACTTTTATCAAAAGTACTCGAAGTATTACAAACCTCAATTGCTCAACAAAAGGACGAAAGACTTAACCTCTTTAAAAACACATAAACTCACATAAATATGAAGAAATTTTATTTTATTGCACTTTCCCAATACAACTAGCAAGGAATTACGTAAAATCAATAAATAAAATATTATTTTAACATCATATTCATACTCACTGATATTATGAATGTGAAAGTCTGTCGGGCTGTTACATGCCCTTACAGGCTTAGACGGCTAAACTGCTGCACTGATTTTGATAAAATTTGGCATGGAGATAGCTAACGTCTTGAGAGCAAACATAAGCTACTTAAACTTCTGATCTCTGAAGAAAAGTCTATCTGTGAAGCTTTAACGACAAAACTGTAGAACCACGTCTTATAAAATTTTGCATGATGATAGTTGGTGATCTGAAATCAAAACTCAAACATGTCTTTTTATTTTTATTTACTTGTAAATTGGTTCTTATATTACCAATATAATATATTATCAGGTGAATCGCGAGAGAAGCCGCGAAAATACTTTGGTCTTTTACATATACACGCGCGCAATGGTCGTAAAATTAAAAACCTGTCAATTGTGAATACTTCAGTAGCGAATTTGTTTATATTTATTCATACTTAAGGATTAAAATACAGATTTATGTGGTTTCCTCATAAAAAAACAATTTATTTACAAAATGTTATAATATTTGCATTGATGTTACAAAATGTTACATATTTATTGAATTATACAAGTGTTTCTGATATAACTTTGGCAATAAAACTTTATCTTATATCAGAATCAACGAGCTTGCAAATTACGGACGCATAAACTGAATTGAGATCAATTGAAGCAGTTCCCAAAAGGGCACTTGTTTTATTTCTTTGTAATTTTGATAGAATATAGGCCCATCCCCTTCTTCGTTAGAAAGGAGACCCTTACCCAGCAAGAACAGTAAGTTAAAAAGAGAGTCCGGTACTCGTATATGACAATAATTTCGTCCCCTATTACATTTGACTAACATTGTTAATGACTACGCGAGTGTATTTCGTACTCCTCTCTACAAGTTTGGGTAAAACAGGAGTGATATTACATCTTATATATATATATATATATATATATATATATATATATATATATATATATATATATATATATATATATATATATATAATTCTTCTGTAAGTGTGTATGTCACTGAACTTCTCTTAAACGACTGAACGGATTTTGATGAAATTTTTTGTGTGTGTTCAAGGGGATCTGAGAATGGTTTAGATTCACAATTTTGTCCGCTGCACAATGTTTTTTTGACGTGTAGACAGGACAACGTCTGTCGGGTCCGCTAGTATTTATGTATAAATTGAATCTTGTATCTCAATTAACGAGCTTACAATTAATTACGGACGCATAAACTAAATTGAGATCAATTATATCAATTTTCAAAGGGCACTTGTCTTATTTCTTTGTAATATTAAATGTGCCCTTTTCAGTATTGAAATATATTCTATTAAGGATTTTATAGAACTGCTGTAATAAAACTTATAGTAATTATAACAATTAGGAATCGTACTAATATTTTAAAATAGCTTCTGCCCTCAACTTTGCCCGCGTGAAAAGAGTTCCAAAGGAAAAAAATCCTGTGTTAATTTAGGTTACAATCTGTGACTGAGTTTTAAAATCCGTGAAGTTGGTTTAGCGTCCAAACAAACATCCATCTTAGCATGCGAATTTTCTCATTTGTAATATTAATATTGATAATAAAAATTTTGGAAAGCTTGTATGGATTTTTAGATATTATTGTTTTAGTGATAATAGTTAAGTTACAATCTCACCCAAAAGCTAAAGAATTTCATTTTGTAAGCTGGATTGACAATAAGTTATATTTTACCACAGGAAATCTTTTCAGACAGAACAAGTCGTGAAATAAATTTAAAATAACACAATTAAACTTAAACTAAACTAATTTACTCAACCGGATGTTTGTCACACCGCAATGCGCAATGCAGATGCTCGTTGGCTAGTTGTATATTCTGTGAGGAACATATTTATATCGTAGTTTAACTTATATAATACTTAGAGATGAAATAAATGCGATAGGAATAGTAACAAATGAAATATTTGTTTTTGACCGACTTCAAAAAAGGAGGAGGTTCTCAATTCGTCTGTATGTTTTTTTAAATGTCACTTAGACAAACCCATGGCAGTCCCAAGAAGCGCTGTCGTGACAATCTAGATGCCTTTAATATTAATTGGACACGCATAGCGGGAGATAAAGAGGATTGTAAAAAAATGGGTAAGCCTTAGCCCAGCAGTGGGACGGCATATTCTAACAAAAAAAATCACTTCATCTTATATATAAAAATGAATCGCCAAATATTTTGCTGCGCATAACTCAAGAACGGCTCAACAAATTCGATTTACTCCTTTTGTAAATTGCCTTTAAGACAGGACACTAAAAAAATCGTGAGCAAAACAAAGCGGATCAGCTAGTTAGTAATAATTTCAAAAGCTTGACTTAAAAATATCGTAAATTATATAATACATTAATATTTTAAGCATACTTCCTTAATTACCTACCTCCTAAAAAACAATCAATTCTCCGCGGTATATAATAATCTGTAAAACAAACACTAAGTCCACACTTAATTATAAACTAACAGTCGTAAGTAACGCTCATCAATCAATAGTGAACTCCTAACATATTACCAAAGTTAGTAAGTTATTAATACTAGATGTTTCCCGTGATTTTATCCGTCGTGAATAAGTTAAGACAGCCGCACCGATGGATCTTTAAGGTTAAGCTACGTTTGCCGAGGTTGTTCTGTAGATGGATGACCACATCTGGGTTGTAAAGGTCCGATAGGCAGTCGCTCCATGTAAAACACTGGTACATCTGGTAACACTATAAGCCGACTGTCATTCGAAATACGGTGGTGCTCGATAACTTTAATATGGTCACCCATCCACAGACCGTCCTCGGCAAGACGTAGCTTAACCTAAGGGATCGATCCGCGCAGCTGTCGTTCCTTAGCCATGAGCTCCTCTAATATTTAAGTCAATTTACACAAAACACGAATTATTCACAACAACCTTCTTCCAGAATCACTAATCTACTGATAAAATTCGCAAAAAAATCGGACCAGTAGTTTTCGAGTAATACTATCACAAACATACAAACGTAGAGAGACTTTTAGTAATGATCCATTACAGTAATAGATACTTAACCTCAAAGTTATATAACATAGTTAGATGTTAGATAACGAGTTATTTGGAGCGAAAAGTTCAAACAAGATTGATAAGTTGAATTAAAAAATGACCTTAGCGAACTTTTTAAATTATTTTCGATGATCCCATGTGACCTACGGTTTGACGATATGATAGTACTAATGGAATTTATTATGGCTGTCATATTTTGACGGTGTAAGCTATACAGTGGTAATGGCTGTGACGTGAGTCAGGGCAAATATTTTCGTGATGTAAGTATTGGTTTAAAATCTAGTTATTTATTAAAATTGTCTATATTATTTTTAGTATTCTGTCAGTTGTAGTATAAAGCCTTAAGTTAAGCTTATAGGTCGGAAATGACTTAAAACAACCAATGGCGCGGTCATTCCATAGATGGGTGACCACAGTAGTATTTGAGCTTTGGAAGGTACGCCAAAAGTCAATACCGGTTCGTCTCGATTAGATAAGAGTCCTAAAGCTGATCATTTAGAATAGATGAAATTGCCAGAAACCTCTTACCTCTTTGCACTTGGTGACAAACCAAGTGCAAAGAGCCTCTGGATGTGACCCAAATATCATAATAAGATAGGTTGTTGTGTTGTTATATAAATGCAATCTCTAAATCCACTGGCGAAGCTGGCCTAAAAGATTAAGTTGGTACTATGCCAACTTAACACAAAAGCATACGGAAAGTTTGAAACGAAATAAAAGGCATAATATTATACTTTCCAAAAAAGGACTTGTAATAACTTAAACAAACACTAGAATTAATCGTAGGGATTTTTACAAACATACATACAACAGATGAATAATACAACCGGACTATATTAGTCCTATATAAAATGTGGCCTACCAATTGTTATATACCGAGCACGTTAGCAAACTTCACTATTGAGAATATTTTACTATAAAGATCTTTTAAAATTACCACTGAGCCCGACAATTTAACATCCCCGAAACACAAACTCGGCATATATAAAACGGTCACGTAACAACCCCAGCAAGCGTAGCTTAACCTTAGAGATAGTTCCCAGTGGTTGTTGTTATTTAGCCACGAGATCCACTAGAAGAGACGGGAAATGCCTGCAAGCAAAGTCACAGAAGTTAATTATGAGGTAATTTCTCTCCAAACGTTATCTAATTTGACTACTACTCCATAAATCGTGTAGATCGTAAAGGGCCAATATAAATCAAGTCTATCACGTTTATTTCTAATCATCACTTTATAATACACCCATTAATTACGATATCGATAATTTAAATGAAAGTGAATGTTATTTACACGTTCATTTGGGCTTTAAAGTTTTTTTTAATGATTTATATGAGATTTCCTACACGTGATAAACTTAGTTGTAAATCAAAAATGTAGTTTAAGTAATTAAGTAGTTGATATAGTTTTAATTTAATGTCTTTTGGTTTGATTGATTATCATACTTATTACGTACGAACGGAAATGCGCGGCTTCGATCCCTTACAACTTTATTTCCCTTTTTTATTTCTTAGCCTATTTTCGACCGTATTTTACCATTTCTCTCTATAATAAAGTCCAGAAAAATCATGAGGACGCAACGAACAGATATTCGCATTCATAATATTAGGAAAAGAATATAATTTATTTCAGTATTAAAATATAATTTGAATATAAAATATGCCATTTGACTGTAACACTATGGTATTACCATCGAAGATATTAAACACTTTGCTGGTCAGATATTATATTTCGCATCACACCTGTTATACCCGAAGGGGTAGGTAGAGTACCTATGAAATACACGTTTCACTTAAAACTATATTAGTCCCAAATAATAGGGGGCGAGCCTATTGCCAAATACCGGGCACATTACCAACCTCCGAAAGATTTAACTAATCAATTTGTTTCATTTCCAACCAATCTCCAATACAATAGAAGAGAACTTTCTTTGAGACTATTAACATAATTTATACTTCGAAACATTCCATTTAAGTATGTGCCATAAAGTTAACTGAGAGAATTACTGGAAACGACCGAAGCTATAACTTGAATAGAAACATGACATCTATTGCTAATTGCTGTTTATTTATATCAATAAGGAACTTGGGAATCACAGTTACGCAAAGTCAATTAACTAAGCGACGAAGATTATTTAATTAGTAATTTGTTTCATAGCGAAGATATTTTGTTCCGCGATGTCTCCTAAAAAGGTCAGGTGCGTAGTACTCGTAACCAGCGGTGCTGTATGACAAGATGTATGGATGTAAATGAGGCAAGGGAAGTTTATACCGATTGTATTAAGTGGCGTTCTTTGATCTCTGCCTACCCCTGTCGGAAAAAGGCGTAATTTTATTTACGTATGTATCTTATTAAAGGACTCCCTCATTCCGGGAGAAGACCCTTGCCCAGCAGTGGGACAATAATAGATTAAATTGCACAACCCTATTGCGGGTTGTTATCACAGCAATATATCCTTCCATTCAAGAAATAAACCCGCTCAATAATCATCAGAATGAACTAACAAGCCGATTAGCTCCGACTATGTTTGTCTCGAATTAAGACCTCGATCTATGTTCATGCGGACCAAAAACTAACTAGCTGCCAGTGGTCGGTCAATTTCTACCAATTACTGGCCCATTATCGAATTATGTTCCTCTATGTAATAGCGGGCAGAAAAAGTTGCGAGCATAGATTATGAATTGGATACAGAAGGCATTATTTTTGTTGTATGGTATGTGTAAGATAGGCAAAGTAAAGAAAATTAATATATCATAATTTATTCTTCTAATAGAAAAAGCTTAGGCTCGCGAAAGATGGAGTAGTTTGGGCAGACCTATGCCCAAGAATGGGACAGCATGGGTTGGGAATAAAGCAAACTAAAGATATATTATGGCTCTACTCTTTAACAAAAAACTACTAATTGTGATATCTACACATAATAGCTTACAACCTGGATAAATTCGTACAATCTTTTAATCCGTAAAAGCTAAAAGCTTTCCAAGCGAATAAGGTAGCACCAAAAGTGCGTATTCTACAAGTCAATAAATGGTTCTAAGTTTACTATGGACTTGTGAGGTTAAATAACCCTCGTATTTCTCATTTTCATGCTTGTGCTTATTTTGCAAAAAAAACTATGATTTGTTTTCCGAGACAAGTAAAATATTTATTTCTTAATAGTAGTGAAAGTGTTTAGTACTAACTTGTGTAACAATTTGAAATAATTACAAGCATTTTTTCTCGTATTCGATTTAGAATGGTTTAATTTTATTATATTTGCATGAGAGAAATTATATACATACATTTCAGTTGTTATTTCAGTTCGAACGTGACAAGTTAATTTCAAGGATTTTTTTGTCTATTACTAATACAACAATAACCAATAATACTGTCTTATTGTTTGACCAATCTATACCTACTAATATTTCAAAATCAAAAGATTGAATGTTCATGACACAATTACGACAAAACTGTTAAACGAATTTTGATGAAACTTTGCAGTGCTGTAGCCTACTTCTGCCTACCCTTGGGAAAAAAGCATGATTTTATGTATATAGCTTATGTTCAGGAGTGACACATAGGCTACTGAAATATAGAGTCTTTCGTAAAAAATATTATTTGAGCATGAGTAAACAAAATCATACTATTACACTATAGGTTTTATTTAACATAGTCGTAGGTACAATTATTAGTGTTGCAACATCGCTTCTGTATGTTAATCTGTGGGTCAAGGCTGTTGAGACGCGAATTGATTTCTCGTAACGAAGACGGATGACGATTGTTTATAGAATTTATTGCAGCGAAAGTGCGCGGTACATACTAGTCTCGCTGCCCACATACGGAACTATGAGAAATATTGTTAAAAGTATTTACATTTTACGCTTACTGGATAAAATTTTGTTTTGTACGTTTCTTCGTGTAATTTTATAAACTTCAACCTTTATTTGGATGACTAAAAGATTTACTTAAACTGTATATCAAAAAGTAGGCCAGTAATATAATAAAGGCCTATTTATTTTCGAAAATCTCTTCTATATGTAAAAGTATAAAAAATTTGGTCTACTTTAAGTTTTATACAAAACAACATACCTACCGACTGAATTAAAAATCGCCTATTTTAGAAAAGGTAGGTCTACTTCTTTTGCATTGTCTAAAATAAAACTCAAAAAATTGGAGCAGAGGGACTTAAGTATTCGAACAACATTTTGGACTGAAGAATCTGAATTTTTAGCGAAGTCTAGTCCACCGCGAGATGGCGCCACCTCAACACACGTGAAGCCACGAGTGAAAGTAAGTTCATAATTATTTATTTCAATCAAATCATTGTATTGATTTATGATGTTAGGAAGGAAGTTGTGTGTTTCTGTTTAAAACAAATTAGTTTTTCTAACTAATCTAATATTGGATCGATTAATAGAAGCGTTTCCTGGGGCTAATTGTTTTACTATTGGGAGAATATGTTGCATAAACTTCTTTATAGGTGAGGCCGCGACTGCGTCCGCGTAAAAACATAGCGTAGGTATTCTTTCTGTTACGTCTTGTGATTGTGCAATCGTATCCTATGTTACAGTGGCTTAATGCTATTTTCTATAGACCCTTAGAGGGTCTTGTAGATCTTGGAAGTGTTGTAGAGACAGCAGGGGTTTAATAAAAAGACCCATCGTATCTTCTGTGTGAGAGTAGGCCTCAGACGGAGGATATGCCTAACCAATTTCCCTAAGCGAAAATATAAAGTTTTCTGTAAAAGAAAACTGCTCACTTCCAGAGAGATTATCTCTTACAAACTAACTCTATAAACCGATTTAGATCGCGATATACCACAGTGTAAAAAAATATGAATCCAAAAATTGCTACTTACAAAGGAGCACTAATTTATGTGGCTACTTTAACAGTCTCCAATTTACATGTCGATAAATATTATAGTACAATCATTCACTGTAGTTTATTTACTCTATGCGCCAGATGTCGTTGTGCTTTCAATTGGTAATAAGATTTATGACGCACGTCCCAATAAACGTAATATCTCTTATTAAGTTCAATAGTTTATTTACTATAATGACAAGTGTGTGAATTATTTTAACCAGATAGGAATGCTGCTGTAATAATTGTGACGTCACATGTGTTGCCTCGTCTAAAACTTGGAAATGCAACTATCTTTTGTTTTGAAAATCCTTTTTTCTTATCTGACTGGTTACATTTCCGAACACCTGTAGCACGATTTTCTAATAGTATCGACAACCAGCAGGCTATTAAAAAGTGTTGTATGTCAGCAGCGCCCGTAGTGGATGCTGTAAGAACTAATTTAAAGTGAATTTTAAATGTCAAACCTTCGATATTTAGTTGGACTGTCTGAAGAAAATTGTGCTACAGTTTATTGTAAATCATAAATTGACTACGCTTGGATCTTTGACAATACCATATTGCCTGCAAATACTAAAATTTGTTCATAACTGACAGCTTCAAGTTTTTTTTCGGCTCTAATTGAACAAACCTTTTCACCCTGTCTGCAATTCATTGTTGAAACTATCACATATATTAAAAAACACTTCAACACTCATTCAGTCTGATCATTAAATATATACAAAAGTCATTTGTCCAGCCTCCAGGCAACAAGTGCTAGTTATCAACACTTTCGGTTTTAACTAATAAATAGCATTTGTAGTATCGACTATTGGCAACCAACAAGGTATCGACAATTTTTGTACAAAAACCTGATCAGCGCCCCTAGCGGGTGTCGTAGGAACTAATTTAAAGTGAATTTTAACTGTCAAATTCTCGATATTCGATAGTACCGACTAAAGAAAATCGCGCTGCAGGTAATTATTATTTTTCTTGACGTTACGGCGCTTATTGCGGAAGCTTTCTTGCCCTGTCTGCGATTCATTGTTGAAACTATCACATCTATTAAGAGCACTTCAACACTAATTCAGTCTGATCATTAAGTATATAGTATATAGTATTATATATTATAGTATTATTATATAGTATATAGGTACAAAAGTCACTTGTCCAGCCTCCAGGCACCAAGTGCTAGTTATCAACACTTTCGGTTTTAACTAGTAGATAGTATTTGTACCTGTTCGAGCTTTTGGCTTGAGGAATTTAAATCGCTACACGGTTTTATGTGGGTGAATAACTGTTTTGATATGGGTGTTTGTATTGTTTTCTATTTGTTTATTTTGACTACCTCTGTGGTGTACACGGCATCCTAAAACCGAATGTTTGCCCGAACTCTTCCATAGGGATCCTGCAAAAAATTTGATCCGACTGAGTAAGACACGACTCCGTGTGAGCAGCGTAAGTTCCCTAGTTCAATTCCTGGCTCGGGAAAAGTGATATTAGTATTTTCTATTTTGTAAGAATATTGTGTTTGGTAACGTGCCAGTATATGCCAAAAGGCCTGCACCTATGTACATTATATGGGACTAACATAATAATTGGAACGACGCCGGTATATCACAAATGTAAATCTCTGATCACATCTTCAGGTATAAGAAAAAGGCGATATGTTTGTATATGTATATTTAAATAGGTATATGTTTAGGTATTTCCTACTGCGCGTAGCTCAGGTCTCAGTGATGAATCTTAACATTGTGATAGTAAATTATGAAGAAAACTGTCTCTTCCGAGCTTTAAAAACTCAGTGCATCATTCAAACAAAACACAAGCTCAAACAAAGGCCTTGAAACTGCAAGTGGCGCACGGTCGCGTCAAACTGTGAAGAATTCCCCATTAGAGACGGTTTCACCTTCCATAACGATTGGTTACACGTTTTATCTGAAACTTACTGATAAGAGATTACTTGCAGTTGACCTACGTGACATACCGCTGTGTGTAATGGTGGCCAATGGTCGGCTATGAAGGCATTCGTTGCGGATTATCTTTACAAATGTTTATGAGTTTCCCTTCAAAAATTTGTATATTGTTATGAGTGGCTTTTAGAGGTTTGTAGATATAATTTATGCTTATGACAGTTTAGTCAACGCTTTTCCTTTACGCTTTACGCTTACGCTTTTCCTAAAAAGAACGCTAAATTCATTAGAGCGGCTTTCATTAAAAAAAGGCTATAGTATCATTCTAGATTTGTGGTCAAAAGTAGCCGCAGCAAACATCCATCATCTCGGCTCGGCTCTTTACTAAGCTAAACTAAGTTTACTAACAAAGGTACCTATTGTTAATTTGATTTATTACGGGATTTTAGCAATATTGCACAATCATATTATACCGTAATATTCAGAAGGACTTAACCTAACCCGTTCCTCATTCCGGAAGAATACTCAAACCTAGCAGTATGACAAAAATTGGTCAAAAAACGATTGAAACCATTACATCATCCACAAAACATACAATTACATTGATAACATCAAACAAACATAGAATTTCAGGCCTCATTTCAAATTTATAATCACAATCAAAACCAATTAAGCTCTTTATTATCCAATTCATTAAACTAACAAAACCGACACGCTGACAAAGAACGTGGAACAATGAGTTTATGCAAACAACGCCGCGGGCCAGCACTAGCTCACGATTAAATCTAGATCTGTTACATCTATAGGAAGATCTGAATCGTCTGTCTCTTTCTAATTTATATATTGGTTTTTTGTTATCTCGCTTGCACGTTAGGGTGGTGACTTATTAGCATCTGAATGTTGAGGTGAGTGGTTCGTGGCATCAAATATTATTAGGAACCAATATCGTCCCACTGCTGGGTACAGGCCTCTCCCATCGCTTTCTACTATAAACGGTCTTCGTGGGTCTGTAGCGGAATGCTCTACCACTATCAACTATTGACAACCGGTTAGCTATAGTGAAAATTTGTATTGAAAATGGATCAGCGCCTCTAGCGGGCACCGTAGTAACTATTCTTGCCGTAAATTTTAATTGTCAAATTCTCAATTTTCGTTGGTATAGACTGTAGAGAATTGTGCTACAGAATACCCGCTGTCGCTTATCGCTCTTCTCAATAACATGCCAACACAAGTAACGCCGTCGGCTAAAACAAGCGCACGTTTTAATCTAGTGTTTACAAGCGATTGCACATGCCCAATCATCGCTTGAACAGGACACGGCTATTGGAATTTGACACACGAAGCTCCGTGATGGGGAGGAAATGACCCCGATTACCACCTGAATGTAGATGTGTTATGAAGTTTCATGGTGATGTAATTTAACAATCAATAATGAAGTAATTATGTGATTATTTCCTTGTGGTAGACAGGCCACACCCGTAGTTGGTTAACGTGGTGGACTCAATGCCTAGTCCCATCCTTATTTTAGGAGAAGACTTTTGCCCTTTAGTGAGAGAGAGATGGGCAAAATCCTACTAAGATTATAAATGCGAAGGAATATTGGTGAGTTTGGTATGTTTGTTACTCTTTGACGCCAAAAATAGCTGAATGGATTATTATAAAATTTGGAACTAAGTTAATAACATGGTTATAAGATTTTTTCTCCGAGAAATATTCTCACCTGAACGAAGTCGCGGGTAAAAGCTACTTTATTTTTGTCCTATTTTGCCCTTTTGCTTTCATGTCTTGTTCTAGTAGGCCATTGCCCAAGTGGGGTTTTATTTTTATTTGATTATTATCACAGTTTTGGCACAAAACATTTGTTGTAAAGTGCAGCTGGATATTTTATTATACAACGAAATTGTACCAATTAGTCGAGAAATACAATCTCGTCTTATATACTAAGATGTAAACAGTCATCTAATCAAAAAATCACAAGAAAATTACCTAACAATTCTATTTACTTTTACTAAAAAGCTGGACATTTACATCTGTTATGTAATTAATACAATAGTATATTTTATATAATGGCAACTTATTCCCGAGTAATTAGATGAATTGTATCGTTAATTATGTACTGATTGCGATAATCTGTGTTATGTCATTTATTATGTTTTATATAATATTGTGTAATTAAGATGTGTATAAATAAGAACATTTTCGTGTAATGTCAATAAGAGGTGACAATAGACAGAGTGTTGAAAGGATTTGTAAATAGCGGATCTAATTAAATATTTAATTATAGGTTTTACCTAATACATGTTTTACCTACGTACATTTTTTAAACTTACTTATCAAGAAATGGCATAATGGCAACACGTTTTGTTATAGAAAAAAGTGCGCGTTTGAAAACGGCTTTTTCATTTACTTGTAAACAGAGTTAAATCAAATACGTCGGTATCTGAAATTCAGAATAAGTTTTATTTATATTCAATTTTGTAATAATAACATTCTGTAATATTTCTTGTGAAATCTTTAAAATCAAAACGTATAATTAAGCATTACAACTTCAAAATTTTCCATTACAAATAAATACACTAATGTAGATATACCTTTACCTACTAAGGTGCAAGACAAGGTGTATGTTTAGTCACGGATTTCCGTAGTAAAAGATCTATACTAATATTATAAACCTGAAGAGTTTGTTTGTTTGATTGTTTCTTTGTTTGTTTGAACGCGCTAATCTCAGAAACTACTGGTCCGACTTGAAAAATTCTTTCAGTGTTAGAAAGTCCATTTATCGAGGAAGGCTATAGGCTATTCATCATCACGCTACGACCAATAGGAGCAGAGTACCAGTAAAAAATGTTTCAAAAACGGGGAAAATTATGACCCATTCTCTCTTATGTGACGCAAGCGAAGTTGCGCGGGTCAGCTAGTAAATAATAAAAAGAAGAGTTAGAACAAAATAAATCGATGTTAACAAGTAACGACCTCTTCGTACAAATTGGTAGCGAATACGGATATAGACATATAAAAAGAAATGCCACATTTAGTTTGTAGAATGTACTTATTCGGTTCGTTCTTCAGTATATTTAAACTGAAAACAAAAAAGTGGAGGTTTTCATATTGTCTGTATTTGTTACTTCATAATTTTAGTAGAGTAGATCGAAGCTGATTTGTTTTTATGAAAACTATTAATAAAGTCTCGAATAAGTTTTGAGATATCCTTAAAAATATGTCACTCTGTAGAACCGCGCCCTTATGAAGTGTACGATTCGCAAATGTATTTCTACGCCGGCCGCGAACCTTGCATAGGCTCTGTATTAAGTTGTAGGACTATAATAATAATCTTTTGCTTAAGTAGACGATACAGCTTCTATCCTTAACTTAGTCATAAACACGGTACGATATTATGTCATATTCTCATATGATGTATTCTATTAATCTATACCTATATTATAAAGCTGAAGAGTTTGTTTGTTTGTTCGTTTGAACGCGCTAATCTCAGGAACTACTGGTCCGATTTGAAAAATTCTTTCAGTGTTAGATTGCCCATTTATCGAGGAAGGCTATAGGCTATATCAACACGCTACGACCAAAAGGAGCAGAGTACCAATAAAAAATGTTACAAAAACGGGGAAAATGATGACCCATTCTCTCTTATGCGAGGCAAGCGAAGTTGCGCGGGTCAGCTAATACATTATATAACTCATAGGCCATCTAAATCATACACAAAAGGGGCGTGGTCTATGTAGACTTATTGCTAATGCGGTAATTCTTTGACGTATGAAGTAATAGGTCCACGTAATGTTGTGTGGCGTGTGGCAAAGAAACAATTTAATTAAAATCAATTACCGTTGGAATATGATGTTGGTTTAGTAATAAGTAGTTATGTGGTATAATTAATTTGATTGGTACTTAGTAGTTAACTAATAGGCAAGACTGGTAGGTGTAGGAATATTTCGATACATATGTAAATGTATTAATGATGGTATATAGAGCGTATTTTTCTGAAAATAATCAATTATCATCATTAACAAGCGTATTTTTAATAACGCTGTCATAAAAATGTTACATATTCACAGGAAGCGCTATTGTTTACTCAGGGTAGGTTTGTGTTTTCGTTTTAAAAGCTTTACTGTGTGCGTTTTTTTAGTATGACCTATAACTATAAACTTATCATGAGTAAGTAACTAGCTGCATAAGTTTGCACATTAAAATTTACAAGAACTAATTTAGTTTTTGATGTTATAAAAAAAAACTACTGTCTAACTATCAGTAAGACTGATTACTATCACAGGTCACCATCTGGTGACAAACAGACAGTCAGACAGCGAAGTCCAGTAATAAGGTCCCGTTTTTATCCTCTGTATACAGAACCATAAAGGTGTATAAAAAATCCATCACAATGGCGGCACCGCTTGTTCTTAGAAAGTAAACAAACCTTACGAAAGCTTAAACCTTATTGAATTTTCGAAGTAATCATACTTAGGAATCTTAGAAATTCAATATTATACTCTAATAGTACGTTTGACATTTGTAAACCCTTTAGCCTAACACAAAGTTGAACAGTAATGGGCTCTGATTCAATAATGTCAAATCAATTTGTTACGTGAATTATAGACATTTATATGTCAAGGATTCTTCCTTATTGTATTAAAGAGTGATTTGTTTTGATACTAGCTTCTGCTCGTGACTTCGTTCGCGAAAGAATTCCCGTAGTAAGAAGTATCGTATATGTAATACAGTACTGTAGTTCTCTACCTCTATCGACTACCGACAACCGGCTAGCTATCGAAAAATGTTGTATGACAATCGGTTCAGCGCCTCTAGCGGGCGTCGTAGAAACTATTTTGTCAGTACATTTTAAATGTCAAACTCTCGATACTCGATAGTTCCTTGGATAACAGGCTTCTTTGGATAACAGTACTTCTCTGAATTGACTCTAAATTAATTAATTGTAAATTAAAATAATAAGCAAATTCACTCTATTGCATGTTTTTCCATTGCCTAGCAATGCGACAATCATGGTTTACAAAAATAAGATAAGTACCTATGTATGTGTAAAGGTGGTAGATAGGATCCTTAAACACTATCCCTCTTTTTCATAAACACTGTAAAACCTATTTTAGTTAAAAAAAGCTACTATAACATGTTTTCTCTTTTTCATTTCCGTAAGGAGTGAAAGAAACAAAACACTTTATAAGCCTTTCATAACTTCATATATTTTTATGAATAAGAGGGTAACATTACATTGTTCTTAACAGTAACCTGTGGGTATCCTACACCCCATTACATCCGCACAATGGTTTTTAAGTGTTAGCGAAATGATAGGGGCACTCTGCGCTCCCCCTTTGTGAAATGATCGCATCAATCAATTGATTTTTCATTAATTGAGTCTGGCATTGAGTGATCGTAAAGGGAAATGAACTATTTCATATAAATATCAGTGTTGGATTAATTTAAATTTTACAGCTACAATACTAAGTTTTAATAAACAATTCAATATTTATCATAAAAAAATCAAGTTGTCAAGCTGACTCGACTTGCTTGCGTTCCATAAGTCTGTCGGTCACTGATGTTTTAAATTCTGAAATTGGGACATATCTGCCAAGTTATTAGACTAATGTAATCGTATTATAATATTTATTTTTACATTAAAAACACAAGATGTATGGATGTGAATGAAGCTAAGAAAGTTGGTGAGAATCGTACCAAGTAGCGATCTCTGGTCTCTGGGAAGCCCTATGGTGATGAAGACTTGATTTTATGTATGTATACATTGATGTTTACATACATAAAATCAATCATACCTACATATATTAGAGACAGAAACGCGCAAAAACTAAGCATTTTAGTTTGCGTGAATGCACGCAAATGTAGATTTACTATTTGCTATTGCGAAAAATTGGATGAAATCAAACAAAACCAAGTGAAAGTTTTCGCACAGCGTGTGCGGTACATAGTTTTGACATAACGCGTAACACCTGTGAGCCGATTAGATTACCGTAATAACCTTATCTGTAAGACAAATATGAAGCTCTATACTGTTAAGACTCAGTTGTCGACTATACAACTAGTAAGGTAAAAGTTGGTAAAACGAAAAGTTGGTAAAGTTCAACTTTCTGTATTTTATGTTAGAACTGCAATAAAAAGCAGAAATAAAACTCAACTTATCATTGACTTTAAAATCAATCTCAGATCTGACAAAGTACTACGTACAAAAACAGACCTTAGTCCATCACATACAAGATTAGCTCTTTATAAGGTAGGATAGGGCTCCCGTGGGCTTTGAGTCCACCACGCTGACCGGGAATATAATATTGGGGACTTAAGAACTGTGTTATTGCTGAAAAACGAAAGGTTGTCAAATTAACGAAGATCGCTCACTAAAACGAAGCGCTCTCAAGGAACACTAAATTGAATCATAGGTAGGTTTAATAATTATCGAGGGTATATTGCTCATAATTATTATGCAAATAAACTCCACACGTAATACAAGTCTTCGCCTTAACCTTAGCTAAAATCAATCACCTATGTAGCCAATATGTAGATAAATTGTATCGCCCATTTATCGGGCACCTCTCATTAATAGAAAATGCTTTCAATACTCATTCTGATAGTTACGTCGCATTATTTGTCAAGCACGGATAAGATTACGAATTGATCGATTATTATATGTTTGCATAATATTAATGTTACGTAAAAATCTCGGTTGATTTACATACTGTTATTGAAACGGAGACCACCCTACTAGTGTTGGGAGATAAACACTATGGTTTGGTAATGAGTATAATCTGTATTTATGGTTAGGAAATACACACCTTTGTTTGGTAAAAAGTGGTAATAATACATTTAAAAATATATATTATACTAGATTCTGTCCGTGAACTTGTTTGCGTAAATAAATTTCCCAGGGTAAAAAAGTATCCTACGTGTTTATCCATACTAGCTTATCCGTGTACCAAATTCTATTAAAATCTGTCTAGTATTTTTTTTCCAGAAAGAGTAACCAACACACATACTATTACGTACATCCATTTTTAATATTGGTAGCCATTTTTATTATACCCTTTTTAATTCATTGACTCCGTTTTGAATTATATGAAAATGATTTTGTTGAAGAAATTTATTTTAAAATATTTTTACAGAAATCACTTGCAATTTCTACATCGTTTTAATTCACATTGCAAGTTGCTTAGACCAGCTTTTAATCGATATAAACCTTACAGACCCGGCTCATTATCACCTGTCAACAATAACCACTTTAAAAACCAGCCTTAATCACTAATCGACCTCAAATAACATGTCACAACAAACCCAATCAGTCTTACTTATATACACTTAAGAGCAGAAATATATACACAAAGACACATTTTCAATCATACTTTCTTGTACGAAAATATCAGTTTTATTATTGCTATTAGTTGCACAATTATTGTAAATTACTTTTAAGTTTTTAAACAATAGTAATTTGAACATTTTCATTGGCAAAATTGCTGTTAAAAATGTAACAATGTATACATATTTTTGCTCGTAACTGTACCTATTTATATAGACAACTTATATTAAGATTCGATTGACACCAACAATACCGTGGCGAAAGGAAGCTAACGCAAGCATTTGTCAAATGTCATATTGGTACATTTTCAACCAGAATTTGTTGACCTTTCATACCGCTTAGAAAACCTTTTAATCTTCGCCCAGTGTCGTTGTGAAGGGCGAAGAGAGAGGTCTTGCTATGCTGGTCGGATTACAAGGTATTGACAAGGTGTCAATAGGTGTCACACGAAAGTTCTTGTTGCTTCATGTTTATGGGATTTGTAATAGGTAGTTAAATAATGCTTTACAAACGGCTTATTTGATAGTCTTTAAACCTGGGTGGTTGTGGTTTTAGGATAATTGCACTTAAGTCCGTAAATAATAGGAATCCACATTAAAGATATAGAAACCCATTTCAGATTTTTTGTATAAAAAACGGTCCAATAATAATAATATTTCGTAGTTTCTGAAACCCGGTGGTTATTTTTTTTTAAGACAACTGCCCGTAGGTTCGTAGTAAATAGCTAGACAACAACTTGAAAACACGATTATTTTTATAAGCTTTACTATATTATAGTTATAGGTTTATAGTGTTCATAAAACCGTTCTTAGAAGTTAATATTAATACGGGACTGACAAACAACGGATAAAACAATTTATTATCCCGAAATAATAAGGTGAAATGTCAAAAACATATTCTTTAGTACAGTTAAAAATGGTGACCTAATGACGGGCGAGTAGTATTTTCATAGGAATCAAATCAGTGATTAAATCGTTGTTTCAGTCTTTGATAATTCATATTGAAATATTATGAGGAATGAATTAAACCTTACTTATAGTTTTTCTATCGTTTACTTAACAAAGTAACCTCTTGTAATAAATTGCTCACACATTGTCTTGTGAAAATCGGAACCGATGACCCCTAAAATCGAAATCTATATGTGCGATGGTAATTTCAATTTTAAATGAACTTTTCCTACCATTTCTCAATGTAGCTACAAATAGCAAATAATTTATACATTCAACGATACTTCAATCGACTGTGTCCAATCTACCGCGCACTTGATGAATCTCACTTTTACTTTTTATTAATTTTTACCATTACAAAGCAGTTATATATTGTTTAGATGCCATCAAGTGAAAATTTATATCATTCTAATTGATAACAGCGCTTTATGGGGTAAAAGATCATCGTATAAATATTATATAAAGATTTTGATGAATTTCTATCGGAAGTTTGCATTCCTAGTTAATTGAATGTCTATGAATAACACGTGTTTCTATTAGATACATACATAATCACGCTTGTTATGCCTAAAGGTGAAGGCAGAGGTGTAGGAAATACTCCATAATTTGCCGTTTATGATTTTAGTTCCAACAGGACGCGAGTCTACTGTGACATACTGGACACGTATCCAAACTTCGGATGACTATTAGGTATAGCCTAATATAAATTAGAAATTTACCAAAAACTTTGCCCGGGAATAAAACCCGTGGAAACAGCTGTGTATATTTCAGCCCAGACCACACACAGTCTATTATACAAGACTGAAGAATTCATATAGGAAGCTGATTGCGATTCCTAGTTTTTTTAATGTATACATAACTCGTCTTTCTATTAGATAAGGCTCTATTTCCTTTATTCATTATTTCCTTTCTAAGATTAAGTCATTATTTTTTCCCATCAAGAATGGACCAGTTTTGTTGTAAGATAATTTAGTTTTGGCTAGCTAATTATAAGGTACCGGGTTCGATTTAATGTCAAAGCAATCTTAATAGTAGAGTATGTTACGCGTCCGGTAAATGTCAATTGAGTGAATGTGAAAACTTGCATTATTTTAACTGAAGACCGTTCCTGTAATTTCCTGTTTATTATGAAGGCGACTGCTGCCTCGACTGAGCTACCTTTTGACTATCTAAAACAATCATAATAATGTCTATCCATCATATCCTCATCCCGTTTTCCCGTAAAACATATGCATATAGGTACCCCGCTATTGACCATTTGAAAAAGACATCTGATAGTAATGTTGTTTCTATTAAATAAATAAGACAATGTTTGAAAAGTCTGTTAAATATTTGATCTTGCCTAGACTAGATTAAATACTTAAACAGATTTCACTAACGTACATACATCCTTGATCAAAAAAACAAACGTTTCTTTTTAAACTTTTAGGACAAAAATACTGAACCAATGTATGTATATGAAACAAATAAGAGACTTCGTCCGCGTGGACTATTGTTACATGGCCTATTTAATTACATTATGTCCTTTCTCGGGTCACAAACTATATTTGTAAAATTCAAAACATTCGAGTCGTTTCGGTAGTTTAGTTACTTAATATTAGTAAGGATTTCATTATTACCAAATCATATTCTAGGGACGGTAACTATGCGAGTGTAGCTGCAGGCAAAAACAATATTGATGTATACCTTTCAACGTTGTTTAATAACTATGAATACATAATGTAATAGACTTTCTTTTGCAATTTCACACTTGACAATGTGAGAGGCTTGTTTGTCAGAAGATCAACACCCGATCTTTGTTCGACGCCCACGTGTCGTGAACTCATGAATACAAATCAATAAGTAATTGTTGAAGCCCAATTTGGTTTTGAAATATAGTTCTGTGTTTATCAGATTTGCTACGAATTCGTTGGCGAAAGTAAAGTAAGTACTGCTATATTTAAAACAAAATGTTGCTATGATACAAATAAATACAGAAAAATCAATAATTTAATTAGCATTACACTTTGTTATCATCATCATCATCATCATCATCATCTCAGCCGGGAATCGTCCACTGCTGGACAAAGGCCTCCCCCATCGAGTGCCAATAGGACCGATCCTGGGCCACCCTCATCCATCGGACTCCGGCAACCCTTACCAGGTCGTCGGTCCATCTTGTGGGGGGCCTGCCAACACTACGTTTCCCGGTTCGTGGTCGCCACTCCAGAACCTTTCTGCCCCAACGGCCGTCGGTTCTGCGAGCTATGTGCCCTGCCCACTGCCACTTGAGGTTTGCAACTCTTAGGGCTATATCGGTTACTTTGGTTCTCCTGCGGATCTCCTCATTTCTGATTCGATCTCGCAGGGAAACTCCGAGCATAGCCCTCTCCATTGCCCTCTGGGTGACTTTGAGCCTTCTGATAAGGCCCATAGTGAGCGACCACGTTTCAGCGCCATAGGTCATCACTGGCAGCACACACTGGTCGAAGACTTTCGTCTTGAGACACTGCGGTAATTCGGACGAGAAGATGTGTCGGAGCCTCCCGAACGCTGCCCAGCCGAGTTGGATTCGACGAGTGATCTCTTTCTCGAAGTTGGACCTACCTAACTGGACAGTTTGTCCTAGGTAGACGTAATCGTCAACAACTTCGAGTGTAGCGTCGCCGATCTTGACAGGGGTGGGTCTGACATGGTGGTTCGACATGATTTTTGTCTTGTCCATGTTCATTTTGAGACCCACTTGTTGGGATACGCTACTGAGGTCATCGAGCATTGCGCCTAGGTCTTCCATGGTCTCAGCCATGACTACGATATCGTCGGCAAATCGAAGGTGAGTCAAATACTCGCCATTGACGTTGATGCCGAGTCCTCTCCAATCCAGAAGCTTGAAGACGTCTTCCAGTGCAGCGGTGAACAGTTTCGGAGATATTACATCTCCCTGTCTCACGCCACGCCGCAGCTGGATAGGTTTCGAGTTCTGGTCTTGAAGGCGGACTGACATTGTGGCGTTTTCGCATAAGCACTTCAACACTTCGATGTACCGATAGTCAATAAACACTTTGTTATAAAATTTGTTAATATTTGCACGCCACATGTGGCAGAATATGCGCTCTTTCACCTGTATTATCATCTTTAAACACCATGTTTGAGCAAATAAATTATTTGATTTGATTTGATTTGATTCAAATAGAAAACCCGAAAAGTCACTTTTTCTTGCTTGAAAAGATATTTACGTAGCACGTTTTACGCGCATCTCCATCTCTTTTACAATGGAAGATATTGATATAATCAACTTAATGACTTATTTCTTGACGAATTACTTATTTCTTTCTATTTTTTCACGTAGTGATAAATTTTATATATGCCAAGACGTAATAAAATTCAAAACATTGATTGGACTAAGAAAAATGTAACTAGATGTCGTATCGATAAATAAAACAAATTATAGTAATAGTTAGTGGCAGGCATTGATTTTGCGAAAGTTCTTCTAATCTGTAATACAACCACCCACGAAACCTTTTAATACAGTAAATCAATCAAACCTTCACTGCGTAATCAACACATACGAAAGTAGCATATGTTACAATGAGCAAACTCACATTTAACACTCATGTACATATACATATGTATATGTATGTATATCGAACGCAAAAGTCTATCCCATCGTCGTCTACACGACCACATCTGTAAAACGTAACAACTTTTATTGATTTATTGATATCTATTACAAAGCAACGATGTAATTAGCACAGCATTTAATTACATTTCGCTTAACTGTATAATTGGAACGTGTATCTATACTATTGAATTATCTAACTGTTACCGCACTATTTTAACACTAGATTATATAGTCCGACAACCTGGCAGAAAGTTTTGGCATGCACAGTATACCTAGCTTATTGTGAACAGTGCTGGGTATTTCCAAAATAAAGCAGTATATTTTAGTTGTACATATATTTATAGAAGGCCACTGCTAGCTTGAAAGTCAACACCCTAAATTAAAAAAAAATGTCTTCCTCATCCAGCCGCGAACCTTGCGTACAAGACTCTCTACTAAGTTGTTTGACTATAGTTAGTTTAAATGATAGTGCCTTTTACATCTTTATTGAGGTGTAAAAACTTAATTTACTAAAGATATCGCAGAATAGACGTTTGTAACATTCTGCCGTTTTATAGACGTGTCTGTTTTGCAAAAGGAGTGTATTACAAGACCACATTTGAGCCACTAAATTGTGGACAGCTTTCAAATACAGGTTACAGTAGGTATATGTACTAAATACTAAACTTTATTTGAAATAATTGGCCACCATCGCGGATATAAGGCCTCCCTCATTCTAGAAGGTGTCTAGTACTCGGTTACTAGTACGATAATGAGACAGGTCGTACATACTTAAACAAAATCATTTTTATATATGTATACTGAGACCAAAAAATGAGTATAAGTATGAGTCAGTATTATATTTATTAAATAAGGTAGTGTATAAAATTGTCTTAGTAATATAAATATTTTAACTGTACCAAAAGCAATTTTTTTTTGCCTGCACCGGCTCTTGATCCAACATATCAATCAAATTGTTCTAAATCAACAATTCGCGATGAAGATTGCTCAATTGCAAATTAAACATTCAACGGCTACTAGAAACCAATTGGCGAATCTCATTAATAACCCTCAAGATATATGATAAGCGTTCGCTGAGCCTATTTGTCAATAAAATGCCAAAGTTATAATGTATTACTATACGTTACGCATTCGATAAACAGTTGATAAGCACACGATTGAAATATGATATACGTCGAATGAATTCTCAAGAGAATGTTTGAACGAAATGTGACTTGGTGCACACATATTCGGTTTGCCATTAATAAGCCTAACCGGGTGGCAAAACCGGATTGTATTGGATTATATTGTTAGTGGTCAACCTAGTGTTAAAGTTGTTCAAGCCGCCCTTGGATCTTTGACGTGGCTTAACGATTATTATCTTAATAGACAACAACCGGGACCGACCTTTTACGTGCCCTCCGAAGCACGGAGACGCCCAGTTCAAATACAACTATGCGGTCACCCATCTGTCGAATGACTGCGCCAAGCGTTGTTTAACCCACGGATCGTTTACCGACCGGTAAGTGCAACTGACTATAAATCGAGTAAGTGTAGATGAACCCGATCGGCACAAGTTCGAGTGAGTCGATTCAATTTTGTTCGATAAATATTGCCAAACCGAACATGTGTGTAGCAAGGCTAAGGGTACATATAAATATCGAACAACAAAACCGACTCGAAGCAATTACTGCACTTGTTCGACTTATGCCGATCGGGTAGTTCGTCCGGGTTCGATCGTTTCAATTTAGTTTAAACATTCAAGCGCGGCGATATCGAGCGGCATTTTTCCCGAACATCTTATACATGTTCGGTTTTGCCGGCCGACTAGACCGATTAATGCCGAACCGAATATTCATCTACATTTTATTATGTTCTGTTTTGACGAACGGCTCGATCGAACCGAATATGTGTGTAGCAAGCTTCATAGTATATTAACTCGTAATAGAAGTGCTACGGACACGGGTCGTAAATTGTATTTCTGACTTTATTAGTGATAATTATGATGATCTAAGTATTGATATGTAAATCGGCTAGTATTTAATTTAAACTTAATATCTATTTATGGCAGGAAATGGTACAGAGCAGAGTTATTTGAAACGAGAGGACTTTGCGTAGTAGACACTTAAACGATCGTTTTAAACATGCTCAATGAATTTTAATAGCTTAATTATTTCTTTAATAATTAAACAACTTACTTGGTTATACATTAATAATAAAATAATTAGATATAACACATATTTATTAAATTCTTCATGTAAATTAAAGGTTACAAATCCAATTAGTAAGTTGAGCTTTAACCAATCAAATATCTATATTTTTTAATAAAATGGCAGCAAATGTATGAAAACCAGTATCAAAATTCCTTCTGATATTTAAAGGTGGTGATAAACTTAGTAATAAAACACTACATACATAAAATCACGCCTTTTGCCCATATGCAAAGACCAGAGAACGCCACTTGGTACGACCCTTTCAAACTTCCCTCGCTTAATTCATATCCATACATCTTGTCATACAAGAAAAAACTAATCAGTATTAGATAAAAAAAGCCTTAGAAATGAAAAATAAAGCAATGTTAAAGTATCATCACAAATTCAATTTAAAAAAGCACGACCTACTCACAAAAGAAAAAATATTTAAATTAAAAAATTAGAACGAATTCCACAAACATAAAGATTCAAATCTCACCCAACAAAGATAAACATTATAAAATTGTTCATTTGTTTTAAAAAGTGAAAACTGACTGAACAATTCTCGTATGGGAACTTTGTTACGTGGAAGGAAGCGTGAATGAAATTAATACGAGCCGAGATATAATCTACACATGACTTGATAAGTAGAGGTTATATCATGATTCGCTTCTCTAATGTTACATTAAGTAATTACTATTACTTTTTTGTTCAGTCTTATGGCACAATAGTATGTAGTTAAGGTCTGAGGTCAAGTAGGTTTATCGATTTTATTTGATCAAATACTTTTTTTTGATGATTAATTGTTGGCCTGTATTGTCATTATGGCAATGTTTGGATATTTTTATGTTATAGTAGGTCTAGCAGAAAAACTCGCGAAAAAGAAGCGCCCTAATTTTAGAACGTGAAATATTTCTGTTTACCTTCGAATGGAAAACCCTTATTAATCTACACATGACTAGATTGGCACAGTGGTTAAAGTGGTCACTTCGCCGCAATAACCGTAGCGCCGCGTGTGGTGGGTTCAAATTCCACCCGGGACAAATATTTGTGTGATGAGCACAAGCATCTGTTTTGAGGGTGGTTGTTAATTTATCTATATAAGTATGTGTTTAGAAGTATATAACGTTTATCAGTTATTTGGTTACCAAAGTACAAGCTCTGCTCAGTTTAGAATCAAATTACCGTGTGTGACTTGCCCAATGATTCATAGACGGTCACGGAGACAAGCTAGTATGTTAATTACTAATAATCGAAACCTTAATATACTAGACCTATAGACATATAGAGTTTATTGTAAAGCACCGGAACTCCGCCATAAACATGGATGCTATTATTTTTTATTTGCAATTAGCTTTCTCTCTCACGGTCAACGTGATATTATTACATGGTAACCGGTTGGCAAGGAAAAGGATCATAGTCAAAGCACACACGTGGTAGTTATCAAAGTGATTTATTATGGTGTATATGACATTAAGAGTGTACTTATACGATGTATGATAGTACATGTAGCGTGATTTCTTACGCTAGAAGGCCTTGAATCTGAACAATTTGAGAAAATGACTGGAGAACAACCTAGTAGTACTAAACAGAAAAAAATTGACTTACTGAATTTAATTTGGAATTTAAAGAATATTTTTATACTTATCAGAAAAAACCGTAGACGAAAAGATTCAGTTGGCATTTAGAGTTATTTGTGACGAATGTAAATATTTTCTTAGGAGTATGTTGAACAGTGGAGAGGTCGTTGGACAGTTGTTTAATCTTTTTAATGGATAAGTTAGATATTTTACAGTAAAACTCACAAAGTTTAAGGCCTAAATTACTTGATTTTGAAACATTATTGTTTAGAGAAAAGTTTTATAATAATTTAAATTTGAATTGTTTAGACATAGGAATTGTGTCGATTTTTTTTGTTTTTGTTGTGATGGGGCTGACTTAAGCTCATAGAGTTAAAAGCCCTCAATAAATAAAGATTATAAAAAAAAGGCCTTGAATGATCGGCGCACAGGCCGAGCACAAATTCTCCGCTAATGTTCGCCTTCTCTTGCATCTTTGATTAAAAGAAAATCTCTCTGAAGACCTTGGTCAGAAGGGGCGAATTCACTGCGAAACAATTCGTGCGAGTTCGCGCGTTTTCGAGATACTAGGCGCTTATACATCGCGTCCACAAGCTCAGAGTTACAGAACAGTGTGATATCAGCATTTGCAGTAGCACGTTTCGCTATTATAGACTATCCATGACTGGCTAGCTATCGACAATTTTTTTATGAAAACTGTCGAACATTCCAAGCGACTGCGAAAATTTTCGATACTCTTTAGTACCAACTGTAGAAAATCACGCTACCGGTATTTACTAGGCAAAGCCTTCACGACTTCAAAACTTTTCAGTTAATTCTAAAAGGCCTATCAAGAACCACGTAACGTATTTAGCAACATCTTCCTACAAGTCTCATGAACTTCATGATTGATGTTCTTATTACGTGTACAGTGTAATGTACGCTGTACATGCCCCGGTATGTATGCAGATTAATTACGAGATACGGTCCACAATGCGTGTTGTATAATCAAATGACATGTCGTTAGGTTTATTGTACACTCAGTGTTTATTCAGTGGGTCAGTGTTGCGTCAGATTGTGGATTCATTTTTTATTGGGTGCTTGAATTAAAGCAATGTTGGGTTTTACCAGAGAAGATTCTCGGATCAGCGCCCCTAGCGAGATTCACGGGAACTATTTTTGCAGTAAATTTTCAATGTCAAACTCTCTGTCCACGATAGTACTGACTGTGCAGAATTGCGCTACAACTCTTGGTTATAATTCAAAGGTTCTATTCTGTAGTTTATTTTTTCTGAGGTTAATTGACATTATTTTAGAGGATTTTATTTGTTGTTTGTGTTTTACATGGCTATAGTGGGCCCACCACTTTGCCAAACACTTCCCCTTTAGGAAAACCGTTTAATGAGAGGATTTTTACCTGCCGTAATTTAAATATATCTCTTAAAACATTACAATACGGCTCTCACATAAAATTCAAGAACTATCGAATACTTTTTAGTGGGATTCTTAAACCTTACTTTTATTAAAATTACAAGCGAGACAAGCCTTGCGAATCAGCTAGTATATCCACAACCATCTTAAACAAAAGCTTCCCAAACAAACTCACGACTCTACATAAAATTTCGCTATAAATTAATAAAGCAGTAACAGACAGATGCGTAGAATCGATTCTAAACAGATCATAACGATTGTTGTAACGAGATCGATATGAGAGCGTTATTGGCTGCAATTGATGGCAACACTTTCATTGTTATTTATGGTTTCTAATAGAAAAGTTGTAAAGTTAATAAGCCTGCGAAACTGTAAACACTGTGTTGTTGGGTTAAATGATTTAGGAGGCATTGTTGAGGGCATTCAACTTTGTTTTACAAGATGGAATATGATATACCTATGTCATGTCCAATCGTAACGAGTATATAAAAATGTATTTCTTTTCGATTAATAGATCGAAGCGCTAGATGTATCGGAATATACATACGTGCATAATTACACGTTTTTTTCCCATAGGGGGAGATAGAGACCAGGGAACGCCAATTGTACGATCTTTACAAACTTCCTTAGTCTCATTTCTATCCATACATCTTGCCTGTATGGCAAAATATCAGAATATAGAATGCTAATTTGCCTAACACGTCCAGTAGGACCGAAAAATTTTTAGTATACGAGAAGATCAATTGTACATAATATAAATATTAATAAACTGTCTCGGATTCAGTTTCGAAAGTATTTTGCTGCTTCCTAGTCTGAAAAACCCATTCATTTTACTACATTTTTGAAATACTTATTTTACTTAAATAATTATAGTTACATAGATAACTTAGGCATAACCCGTATACACAGACAAACTTTTTCCCGAACTAAGTCTTTTAAAATGAAAAAGAAGTTAACAATGCCTCGGGTCCAGTGTATCACCATCCTTTCGTCCATTGTGAAAATGACCTCACGATCTTTGACACATTCTCTCTGTACTGTCATCAATACACTTCAAACTGTATTTGCCATGCTAAAACTACATTTTAATACGATACATTTCACAAACATTTACCGGCCACCAACTCACCTCACTAACTATAATCAACCTTCTGTCTATGACGCTAAAGTTGAATTTTAAACTACCAGTTGTACTGTAACAGGTAAACTAATTAGAAATGAACTAGTTACAAGTACAATTTGGACATGTGATTTATTCGTGGGAACGGCTATCTTGTTTCGCAATACATAAGAATATAGCTAATGATTGTTCTAAATGTAAATAGAACGTTTTATTTTTAAGTCACGTTCGGAAAGTGAACTATTGACAATAGGAGGTCTTAAAGTCTATCCGGGTTGGCCAGTGTTCATTGTCGAAATGGCACCGTAGATATTTTAACGCTTTTCTCTTTAATAGATCATGAAACATTCAGATTTGCTTAACTCTGGATTAGACCTCAACATTGTTACTATAATGTAGGACGGAAAAGAATAGTAGCTCGATTCTCTGCCACTGTCGACTACCGACGATCGGCTAGCTATCGAGAAATTTTGTGTGAAAATGTAAACCTTTGACGGGCGTCGTGGCAACTATTTCGGCAATACATTTTAAGTGTAAAATTTACGATACTCAACAGTATAGAGAATCGCACTATGGGTCTGTAAAAACTTGATGCTACTAAATAATAGTACTGAAATTTTGTATTTTTTTGCGTAGGAATCGAACCCACGACCTCCCGACGTAATGGTATTTGCATGGTGACCTAAACCACTGCGCCACGGAGGCAGTCAAAATTTAAATTGTATATGATAACATGATCAATCCCACGACCTCCTGACGCATGGCGTCCTTAAACCAATGTGCCACGGGGGATTTTCGAATCTTATAAATAACACGTTCGTCTTATTACGTATTTAGAAATGAAAGCATTGCAAGAAAGTAAGTGTTCCATGAATGTGAGAACGTTATCTATAAAACTGTTTATGTCGAAGCAATGAAGGCGGATTAGTTTGTTAACTCCTTAGGTGTGTCAATGTTGCCTACTAAAACTATCCAGCAATAAACCAGTCGATAAAATAGTTAGTTTCTCTCATATTAGATACATTTCACCAACGTTCCCTTAACAGTCACATTTATGTGATTAAACTAGGCTTACGAACCATTAAACAGACTATTTTTAAACTAAACTATTGTAAGCACAAAATAAAATACCGTAAAATGAGGTTGCTTCAAGAATATTTGGGGTTAATTTGGTCATGGAAATAAGCAAATAGCTCGGATAAAAAGTAAGCGACGAGTTCAACGGGTGCATTTTCCGATTTTTGATACTAAATATAGCTATGAATAAAATTGAATAATTTCAAATAGCGTAATAATAACCTTAAAGATGCCCATTTCTTCCCATTTTAATGTTATTCCTGCATTCTAAAGTAAGTTCTACCGGTGTTCGAGTCAACAGATATAATGTAACTAAGGTATTAATAAAATTAAGAGCCGATTCATCGGCTTATCGACGCAACAGACGCATGAAAAATCTGTAAATACATTTATTGTGGTGAAAATAGGTTTAAAACATACTGCCACGAGTTGTGCAAGCAAGCGATATTTTCACAGAAATTCACACAACATTTATCAATTTAACTTCCGGATCTGTTCTTTAAAATAACGACCATTATTCACTAATATGAAAGTGAACAAATCGGCCCTTACATTTTATAATTCGTAACACCCTTTATAAAATCGAAAGGGTTAAATTGATAAACAACAGCCATATTGACCATAAACAATACACAAGCGACCGTAAAATATAGAAAGCTATTTGACCCATACGACTTTGCTTGCGTAGAAGGCCTATAGCCTATTTCAGCCACTTGGGGGTTATCTTATAGAAATAGACCCTTGTTTCACCCCTTCAATTTCTTCTATGCCAAATTTCAACAAATCGGATCAGTCGTTTAACTGTTCAAACTATGTATCTATTTATTAATATTATAAATTATAAATGCAAAAGTCACCTTTGGCCCTTTGGCAGATGTCTTTTCTTCATGCCTAAGCCATTGAACCGATTTAAACTAGATTTTGTACAATTACAATTTGAGATTCATGAACATAGGATAGTTTATGTTACGGAAATCTCTTGCAACGGTAACTGTGCAAGTAATAAGCCATAGTAATATATGTATATAGGAATATACATTTACATATAGCCCCGAAACCTTAGTAGAGAGCTTTGTATGTAAGATCGCGGCTGGCGGGATGCTAAATTTTGAATTTGGGACATCAGTGACTCGCAGGTCACTTGTTTGACATAGTTCCTTTTTTTTTAATACCCAGAAGTATTAACTGTAATTTCGATAAATCATGCCAAAGCTCTCTTCTCTGTCGGACTATAGTAGGGTTGTTTAGTAATTTAGTCACATACATAACCGTATGTAACCTTGTGAAACAGCGTGTTAAGTAAAAGCTTGTCTAAAGGCTTATCTAACACAACAATAGGCACTTTCAAGTACCGAGTAAAAGACGATGATTTGTTTACCCCTTGTCCCCAGTTCATTGTCATGGGCTGTGCCAAATGCGTGCGACGCAGTTTTAAGCTGAGCTTTTGAAAACGGTCGTGGTCAATGGCTGAAACTGGTATAGTAAGAAGGGTATTACGGGTGTTAGATAATACTTATGTCACATGACTCTGTCGATAGTGTCCGACTGCTGATCGTGAGATCTCGGGTTCCATACCCATGTCCGACAAAGACCTTTTGACTTACCAGGTGCGTTGCTAAACTCTAGTCTACTATTGAAAAAAAATAAATTAGAAAAATACAATGTATGTACATGACCCGAGAACCGAATTACACGTATTCGATAATATCAATGTGACATGATTGCATCTGTGGCTCTGTCAATAGTGTGTCCGACTGTTGATCGTGAGATCTCGGGTTCCATTCCCAGGTCGGACAAAGAACTCTTGCTACTTATTAGGCACGTTATATGATAATAGGAGTCAATATATTATAGCGGTTAAGCAGTGTAAAGTCGCATTTCAAAAATCCCAAAAACAATTTTCTGCCTCGGTTAAATTGTAGCCCTGGTCGCCTATAGTTCAATTCGCTTTCTCAATAACAAAGGTATATTTTATCTTAGCAGCTAAATTAATTACATTGCTGTTTAAGGAGTAAAGCACAGATTTTATGGAACTCATTTAATGAGACCAGCTCGCTATTGTTTATATTTTAATTAGTGTACGACACTAAATGTCAACGCACTTGGAAACTATTGTTAGCCACGGTTAGTATATCAAGTAAATAATTAAGGAACATAAACAAGACAATTTCCTATTACTATCGCCTACCAACAACTTGCTATAGCTATCGAAATATGTTGTATGAAATCCCGATCAGCGCCTCTATCGGACGTCGTAAGAACTATTTTTGCAATACATTTCAAATGTCAAACTCTAGATACTTGATAGATCTGACTGTACAGTATCGCACTTTTTTCAAAATAACCTTAACATATTTTACAGCAGACAAAACACTGGTTTTCTCAGAAAATGTACAAGTAAGCCCAGCCAAGTTATAATTATTTTTTTTTCACTCTATTGACTAAAAACTACTTAAGTACTGCATAAATCACACGCGTAGCGACGATGTACAATCATCTGTCTATCTTGACCACAATAACCTAAAAACAGCGCATTTCTCTCAAATTCGTACAAAACTTTCAACCTGCAATGACTAGATAATCGATATGTAAAACGCGTGAAATATCTGATTGTGGTAATGGTGAATGGTCCGTGACGAGGCAGTAGGTGGTCTCGTGGGACCCTCAACTTGACCTCAGGGCCTGTCGAACGTAGATGCATGTCAGATGACAGACGCTGCAAAGGATAAGCGGGAGAGAGAATTTGCCAAAAGGTTTTGCCGTTTCTTCTTCAAAGAGTCTATGCTTGTGAAACGTAATGTTAAGTAGTATTAAGATTATGAAAATTTGGTAAAATTAAGTTATAAAATATAGTCTATTTATATATTTAGATAAATAAAATAAGTTAAAACAAACTCTTTAAATTATATTTTCAATTTATATTTAAACTAGCTGACCCGCGCAACTTCGCTTGCGTCACAGAAGAGAGAATAGCTTAAAATTTTGCCCATTTTTGTAACATTTTATACTGGTGCTCTGCTCCTATTGGTCGTAGCGTGATAATATATAGCCTATAGCCTTTTTCAATAAATAGGCTATCTAACACTGAAAGAATTTTTCAAATCGGACCAGTAGTTCCTGAGATTAGCGCGTTCAAACAAACAAACAAACAAACAATCAAACAAACTCTTCAGCTTTATAATATTAGTATAGATAAACCACCAGATTTTTTACTATTGTAGATATATATCTAATCTTAAATAGTAAACAGGCATGCAGTTATTCATAAAATTTTTGAGTCGCTGTACACAACTCACTTGGACCACAAAATCTTGCATTGATGAAAATCTAAAGATATTCTCTAATCACCACAAAAATTAAACTCTAAAACGATAGCCCTAAAGTTTAAATTCCTTTACACAGCAAAATAGCAAACAAAGTTAACAAAGAAGGCTTTTGACAAGCAATCGAAAGCATTACAAGAGTTCTTTTATCTAAATGTTTTGATACGCAAATAAATCTCGTTTGAACTCAAGTTCAAGAACTAAAGATACAGATAAACATTCACCATTTTAGTATAAATATTGTTTGCGAACTGTTGAACTTTGCTTCAATCTGTTTCGGTTGGGTTTTCAGGTCGATCTGATAGCTGTTTAAAGGCGATCTTTGCCTATTATTTAACTGCGTTTTTGGTGATCACCTCGCCGCAGATTCGAGAGTATATCAGTAGTTTATAAATTTAACTCATTAACTAACTCACTACAGAGCAAAGGTGTCCTCCTGTAATAAGGGAGAGGTTAAGTTTAAGGCCACCATGGTAGCCAAGTGCGGGATGGGGACTTTCCTTCAAGAACTGTGTTAAAGAAGTCTCGGCTATGCAAATTTGCAATCGATGTTTTCCTTCACCGTTAGAACAATTAATATTATTTCTAATACACATAACTTCGAAAATTCGGCTTCATAAGTGTGTTGCCTCGGATTCGAACCATCGACTACTTACATGGGAGGCATGCTAGACCACTTGGCTGTGACTGCTCAGTATCTGTATCATTAGTCAAAATGTTTATATAAAATCCACATGAAAATGTTGACCGGTCATTCTTTTATACATCATGCTCTATTCAAACGTCTTCACGTAACCGAGTGTACACCGGAGTATAAGAATGTATAGCAGTGTATAAACTTGTATAGAAGTGTATAAGTACAGTCGCGCACACGAGAGCCGCACCATTCACCGCGTAATGACTTACAAGCGACAAAGCATTAAAGCACGCACGAACTGTTTTTATACCAAACGCCACTATTCTGAACTAACCAGAAGCTTTACTTGGAGATTCTAAGATTTCAAAGATTGTTACAGTTAAGAAATCTTTTAAGATACATATATTTACAGAGATTGGTCTATGGTGTGGGTGACCATATTATGCGAACCAATTTCCTCTGTAATTCGAAAAGTATGTTAAATTGTGGGTCATTTTGAAAAATCGTTGACAGTCGTTACCGTCGTCAGAAGCTTGAAAGTTTTACCGAAGGGTATCGTGCTATAGCCCTGGTTACGGGGTTGTGGAGGTCCAATAGATTAGTACTCAAGGTTAGGCCAAATACAGCCGAATTAGAAATAACCCGTTACAAGCTATTTGTGGCAATTTTGTGCCAGATCAAAAATTAAAAATCTTTCGTGACCGCGTTTCAAATTAGTTTGGCTTTTGAAAAGTGTAGTTGCGACTCGCAAGTTTCTTACTAATTATTCTCATATTTTCTTCGCTTTTCTTTATGCTCCTTTCCAAAGCGATAAATGGGAAGTTTAGTAGTTTATTTTCTATTTTTTAGTGGTAAGGAGTCAATATAAGCCAGAATAAGAGCGTAGGGTCAACAGCAGGCCCTTTCACCTAACACCAGGCACCTGTTCGCGTCTCACGAACTCATTCACAACGTTTCCTTACTGGCTGAACAAATTATGTTCGTTTAATTGTTGACCCCGCGTTACAACTGCAAATTGTACCTAGACACCGGGTGTTTATCACGTGAGCCGCGAGTTAGGGAGGAGTTCGGAAAATTCAATAAAACAGAAAGAGAGATCTAAAAAGATTTGACGTGTATTCATTTATTCTTTATCGAAATATTGTAAACTAATAAAACATTTTTTTTATCTTGTATCTTATTCTCTTTCCTATTACTATTAAATTCGCTTTTTTTAGAATGAGTGCATATTCGTTAACAAAGTACCTACTGTATAAATTGTTCATTTCTGTTGCTATTCACCCATTACTGTCCCTCTGCTGGGCAAGGGTCTCCTCCCGAACGTGGAAGAGGTTTAGGCCTTGAGTCCACCACGGCCAAATGTAGGTACTTTTTACCACAAAAATACTACACAGACAAACTCGTAAGTTCTCTTTAACCTCACTGAAAATCATACGAATTAAAGGGTCTAAAAAGTTACTAATGATTTATAATTTTCTTTACATAAACGAACTTCCTTCTTCGTTTAAGATTCCGTATGTGATTAGGGAAGGTTTGCGGGTAACTCAGTGGTCGCACGTTTGGTATAATCTTTACGTCACGATGTTTATTCAATTGCACATGTTAGGACTCAGAGCAATGTGTACCTAAGTTACGAGATCGTGCGTAGATCTAACAACGCCTGGTTATACCGTCTACAATATACATATGTGGATAATTTCAATATGATTAAAAGATATTTATTTCACATAAAATAGGGTACATTAAGGCCTAAAATTAAGGCACATCCTATTTCGCCTTGGGAAGGCATAATGGATGTTTTATACACTTTTAACTTAAGACTGACAGGCTGCTTTTTAGAACGGTCGGTAACATAGAAAACGGAACACATCTTGTCTTCTGCTTTTGTGGTCGGTAGTGTACCCGACCACTGTGCATCAGGTCTCGGTTTCGATTTTCGAGTCGGGCAAAGTACTTTTGGTTTATTTAAATTTAAATTTGTAAATACCTTAATAGTAGCCGGAAATGGTAAAGTACCCGGTATATGACAACAAACTCGCCCCCATACAACTTAAAATAACTACGTTACGATCAAGCTATACTTAACCAGTATACTACTAACACATTGACCTCCAAACTATAAAGTTTCATTCTCATTCACAAGCCAACCATAGATGTTCCGACAAAACGCAAGACTTTCCTCACCTTGCTATCATAGAACGTGTTACAACTACATGCACTTTCTTTATCTATTCACTGTAAGATTTACGTGTGTCGTTACAAACCACGCCTAACTAAACGCCCTGTGGATGCGTGAAATAAAGGTTGCTGTTCAATAAACGATTAGTCGTGATTATAAATTGTCGGAAGCTTATAGCGGTTTAGCCTTCCTTTTCGTCATTAAGGTTATTTATAAACTGGTATTAACTAGAACCAGGGTTAAGGCGCCTGTAGCCAGTTGCGCTCACCGGTCGATAAACGATCTGTAGGTTAAGCAACCCTTGGCGCGGTCTCTCCATAGATGGGTGACCGCAAAGTTATATTTAAACGGGGCGTCTCCGTGCTTTGGAAGTAACGTAAAAATTCGGTCAATTAGGATAACAGTCGTTAAGCCATGTCAAAGGCTATGTGCCAATGCCATATGGATGTGAATGAGGCAAGAGAAGTTTGTAAGGATCGTTCCAAAAGGCGTTCTTTAGTCTCTACATACCTAGCCTACTCTTATAGGAAATTAATGGCGTGATATTATGTATGCACAATAATGTACATATGTACCTATATCAATAAAACGCAGATTAACAACATCTTTACAAATAAATTCCAAATTCTAATTTTATTCAACTAGCAAGCTGTGAGTGACAAATTACGCTAACTGAGTACGTACATAATTCTCGTAATTATATGTCTTATTTTGAATAGAAGTTGTGCTGTTATTGCATAGTTTTAATTATACGTTATATCCGTGTAACAATGACGGCAATATCTCACACCGTGATGTAAGATGGGCGGGATGCTGATCATAAATAGTGTTTGTCGTCAAATTGTAACAATGGTCACGGTGTGAGGTACGGTCGGCAATGAGTGTTAGTTCAATTCGTGTAGAAAAGGTAATTTAAAATATCTTCATTTCAATATTTCTAATACCATGGTGGTATTGCTGATTTTTCGGAGTTTCTTGCGTATACAGTTAGGCAAGTTTAGAACCGCCATTATCTGAAATCCAAAGATGTTTAAAGAACGGAAATTTGGAAAAAAACGATATGATTTTATTAACTTAAAACAATAACTTAATATGCCAAGTGGTAGGTATTGTAGAGTTTTTGTGCCTAAAACATCATGTGACACTTACGTATCGGGCAATATCAAATTGCACGTATTTAATAAAAAACATATACTTAAAACTGGATAAAATATTTAGTTCAACAACCCACACAAGTTCATTAACACAAAGCAAAAACAATACGCAACTCGTTTGAAATCAGAACGACAAAAACTAGGCACATTGACATTAAACATATCGGACCGCATTTCTCATAATATTAGAAAAAAAGAAAAAATACATTCAAACGTCGAACGTATGTGCTGGCTGTATGAGATTCTTCCGGTGCGTTGCACAACCTACCACAAACGATCTGTTTTCTGTTTTCACTAGAAAGTTGCATCCAATATGTGTAACACTAGAGGCAGATAGAATTATCCATATCCCTGGATACTAATGAAACATCCAATGAAAGTTAGAATTATTGACTCGGAACTTAGGAAAGTGTGGTTTAGTTTTATTGCTACATTTTCAAGTACGAAGCTCACAAGGCTGTTTGTGTTTTGATCTTTGCTCTAATACTTATGTCATTAATGTCATTTTTGAACCTATGTTCTGAAAATACTTTTTTAGTCTTTCGTATACGGAGAGCCATTCAATTCCTACTTTAGAACTGAGGTTTCTAAGATTTTAAATTATGAAAGATTTATCAAGTTGTTTTATTAGGGTTTTAGAAAGGAATAGGATTTAAGATTCAGGCAATGTTTTCTTCAAAAATTAGCCTTGCCCGTTAGTGAGACAGTAGAGGATAAAAAAAAATAGGTACATAATCGTATATTTTGAGCCAGCTTGCATTTCTAAAACCATGCCAAATAGATGTTTATAGCGTGAATAATTGCTCTAAAGAGCCATAAATAATAATACTCTAGTATAGTAGTGAATGAATACTAAACAAGTACTTATATCTGTCAATATTGGCAACGATACGAGTAATAAAACAATTGTCGGACGGAAGTTCAATAATTGGATTGCTAATTGCATTTCTGACAGTAGGTATGATTGTATCATTGAATGAAACTATTTGTGCATACTGTGATATAACACGAGGAAAGTGGAATTATTTGAAAATGAAACAATAGAGGTTTCAACTGTTTTTTTTTATTCATTACTGACATTTACCTTTTTTTTTAAGATCCGTAGAGGCACTAGTTATACTCTTTAAAATATAGCTTGATTAAAATGACAGTTCTAAGCAAAACAGATGACACAACTTTGTAGTGACGTCTCACGAGTATTACAAATTGAAACACGAAAAATCTGTCTTGTCTAGCATTATAACTATTTTTTAAATACAGATCCTCAATAAGAAATCAGAATAATTCAGTACAATCAGCCTTTAAACTAAAAATCAGTACTATTTTCTTTAGTCTTAAAAATAAACCTAATAATTTTCAACCTCTCTACAAGGCTACGTCATGTTGCAAAAATTTTAGTGAGGAGACACAATAGATAAGAGTAAATCGACTGATTAATCGTTAATCGCGAAGTACACTTTGATACTATTTGTGACCAAGAATTAATAATTAATCTCCAAGATTGTTCCAGCGATTCTGATGATACCGATGAGAATGATACTGATTTAGGATGCGCACCATTAAAGCACAGACGATCGCACCGCACCGTGACCTTGGTGCGCTCCGGACAATATTCGATAGTGTGTACATCCGTCCGCCGCACATTATTATTATTATTGACGGTCCGCTCGGTTCGATGGTTCTGCCAAAGGATTCGGTGCGGTTCGCGCGTTGTTCGCGCGTGTGGCCCACGCACCGCACCGTTTAGCGCTTTTGTCGCGATTCTGCCTCCGAGCGAGACACACGTTAACGAAGTTGCAATGGCGGCGGCGTCGGAGCAAGAAGCCGTAAATATTACGGAGAAACAGTTGATTTTAGAAGTCATTCAAATTTATAAGGATTTTATATGGTTTCACCATTTCCAGCAATTCAGCAAATATATCAGAACTCATGCGAAGGTATATACGAAAGTCTTCATCGTCTAGTTCCTTTATCAGTCGCATATGACTGTATGAGTCTCTGTATCTTAAATAAAATTTTGCCCATTCTTTCCTTTTTTTCCTTTGCCTTTGGATAGGCGTGCTAGCTACGACGGTTGCCGCAATTAAAGCTATTTTAGCTTCCTTTGACAAGGTTGGAGGCATGTCTGACGCGATCAAGCACGGATAGCACACTGGACCAATTCGTGTGCGGTGCGGTGGTGTGGCGTGTTGAGCGCACCTACCGGTCCGGCGGTTCGGGCGGACAAGTTCGATCGTGTATTAATGCTTCTGCGCATCCTATATTACTATCATCCTCATCCCTATCATCAGAATTGCACCATTAACTGAATATTTTTTTTGCTTAACTGTTTTCATTGTTTTATTTAATTGATCCTAATTAATACTAAACTAGGAGAGGTCTCCGTGCGGTGTTAAAAGTGGGGCTGGTCGTCCTATACGAATTTGCTTAAACAATAAGATTCACAACAACAATTCGTAAAAAGCTAATTCAAAAATAATTGAATCGAATATAATTATTTTAGATTCGATTTTCTCGCTATCGATTTTGATCAATACTTCTACAACCCTAGTCAAAACAGTTTGACATCTGCCATTCTAATCAAGCTATATTTTAAAGAGTATAGTCAGTTTAGTTTTGACCTATTTTAAGAATTATTTGTCACTAGCTTCTGCTCGAAATCGTCTACGTTAAATAGAATTCCGGGGTAAGAGTCATCATTATGTGTTAGTCCAGATTATATTAATAAGCAATAGGTGTACCAATATAATTAAAATCCGGCTAGTATTTCTTGAAAGAGTAACAAACATTGGTTCATCCATCCATAATAACAGACTTTGCTCTTAGCATTTATAATATAAATAGGAAGTAGGATAATTAAAGGCAATAGAGGAGATTTATTGTGTCCATTCGACCCTGGATTAGCGATTTCTAACAAGCAGTAACATTAGAAAAATCGCTTTGAATTAGAAAACGAAACGTATGGTCATATTCCAAAAAAAAGTAGGCCTAACAAGTAAAAAAAAATACTATCACTTAATATATTTTCGTGACAGTTTGATCACAGTGCAGTGAAACCCATTTCCGACATTCTCATAACCAATTATCGTATTTCAATCAACGTAATTATGTCATCTGCGTTATAAAATGTCACTCAGTGGCACTCACTCGGTAATTAACAACGATTAGCTAAATGTTTATGTATTTGATGACAAATAGACCGAGAATTATTATATCTCTTAATCTTTATAGCGTAACTAGCGTATATGTTGGTTAAACTGTTGCGAAAACTACATTTATATGGCTTAGGACGTGTTTATAGAAATTGGAACCAAAAAAACTGAGTCTGTGTCCATGAAATCTCAGCTTAGCTTCTTAGATTCGGCAAAGTTGTCCATTTTTTTAACAAAGGACTCCCCCAAACTCTTTCAGCGGTCTCGATCCTCGACTATTTCCTGCCACCCTTACAAATAAGTGTCCAAATCGTCACGCCAATGTATTCTTACGTTTTTTTAAATTATTATTAGAATATTCTAAATATTGATAACGGGACTGAATGGAAATATGCTTGCCCCCTATTATATGGGACTAAAGACTAAAACCTTTTATTAGCACATCAAACACCAAAAATTACAAATTTTAGTAACCGTATTATAGAAAAATGTGCCTTGCAAACATAAAAAGCATTTTTTTATGCAAGCGTCACAAGCAAACCCGCAGGGGTCATTTATATTCAAATAAATCAATAAATAATAGCACATATTTAGCAACACATCGGTATCTTAATCTAATTACTTAAATCATAGTAATTACAATCGTAATAATGTCGACGGGCGTACAAGACAATGAATAATTAAAGATCTATTTTTTGATAATACGACCAATATATATAATCGACTTCCTTGGTTGAATACCAAGTTAGTTTTGTCGTTGGTCAAATGTAGAAACTACATTGCTTGAAACTCTCTATGGCGCGGTCAGCAAGTTCATGCGACTGCTAATTTGATATCTCTGGTTCAATTCGCATGCCCGTCTATTGCAGATATTTACGAAGACGTGATTTGCCACTCATTTTGTTTACTGCCGTATTACTTACTGTAGTGTATCAGAATCTGATCATGAGGTCTCAGACTAGGTCCCCGAGTCACAAAAAGTGCTTTTAGTCATTTAGTATTAGATTATTCCTCAATAATATCCCGGAGTCTTGGTAACGTGCCCGATATATGACAATAGACTCACTCTCTATTAAATGGGACTAACACTGTAAATAGCTAAACGGGTATTTCATACACCTCCGCTAACTTACACTCTCGGGTATAACAGGCACGATTTTCTGTACATGCCTTCAAACAAAATTTAATAGTACTTTAAACAAATCAAGCGATTCTAGCGCCGCAGTCAACAGCAAATATAACTTTGTATTTGCGCCCTAGGTGATATGTTTGTTCAAATGGCTTTTATTCCTACACAGTAAATATATGATAGTCGATAATTTAAATTGTCCATTTACATTTATGTAATAAGTATGTTATGTAATATAAGAATTGTGTAAGCATGCTAATGTGGTAGGTATCTGGAATGGGACGTTTATGGATTGATACTAATTTAAAGTTTTCTAATGTTAACCTAGGGTCGCTGTTAATTAATGATGAAAATTTACTCATTAACATAACTTGTAACTTGAAGTTAAGTTAGTAATAATTTTGTTCTTCCTTTAATGTTTTATCCATTGCGTTATACAATATATAATAATATGCACCTCTTAGTCAAAGTTAAAGACATATTTATATGTCGGACGTCGGTACAATACTTGACACGTTTAAGCCTGACAAAAAAATACACTTATAATTGTATTATTCCAACAAAATACAAAAAAAAAACGTTATTCTCTAAAGCATCTATTTTCAATGGTACGCGTAGTGCGTACTCGCAAAACAAAAATTACAGAGAGTAACTTAAGACTCCTTATACCTCTTTCCGCTAACGAAAATAAAGGGTACATGAAATCAATACGTATTATAAATCAAAGTCGTCAGTTACGTCAGTCTGTCGTCGGTCTATTCGCAATAAGCTCATAATCTACTGAACGCATTCATTTTTCACCGGTAGATAAGGAGAGTCTCGATAAAGGTTTAGCGCATGATTTGATAAGGCTAACCTGGACAAAAGCGGAACGAACTACTAGTATTAAATAAGTGCTTCTTTTATAAACGGATACGAACCTTACAAGTAGTTATTTGCATACTCTCTGATTGTATCAGTGTATTTAGTCCGACAATCAATTGAAACATGCCGCCGTGAAATCAATTATGTCATTACTATTACGAGTGGCTCTACTTGCTCTACATTCAGAACTGAATGAGTCAATGATGAGCGACTGTCGTTAGTAGAGGTCGTCTAATCACAAGACGCTTCAAAAACCAAGTTAATAAATAAATCATTTGTGAAAAATTTAGAATCTCTTTATTTTTTTAAGTCGGTACGCAAGTTGAGTTTTTACGGACTAGGTATGCAATTTTACGATGTGAGATTTTAATTTCCCATTATAAAGCCTAAAAAATCAACTGGTTACCCTACTCGTGATTTTATAATGAGGAAGACCGGTTGATAAATCTAAAACTTCACTACCCAGAGAATCTAAAAAGTCACTAAAAAGCACCACTAATAATAACATTTCGTACCACGGGTGACTTGACGTTTCGGCACACTTGTCCAAATGGCCATTTACCAAGTTTATCCTAAATATCTAGTGCACGTAGTATTCTCTATCTTATCTTCAAAGTGTAATAAATCACATTTAATCGTTTGCATCATACATCATGCTTTCATTGCGTTCAGTATGATAGATGGCGCTGTCTACATAAGCCCTTCAGGCGCTCCAGCTGATCCATTGAAGCTTGTAACGCCTGAAAACTATTGTCATGAAATAACCAAGAGATTATTTGTACATCCTATTTCCTTCGTGGGCATATTTCTTACTCTTCCACGCAAAACCTTCGGAATGGGTTTAGGTAAAACTCTACAGTAATAAAGACACTTATTTTATTTGGTTATTACACATAGGTTCCCTTTTTTTTACGAAAGTTAACTGCTTTTTATTATACTGTCCTATTTTACCGGATCATTTTTCAAAAATGTTACATCGATAATTACATATTTTTAAGCATACCTACGTTTTAAAGAGTCGCCCGTATTTTTTTACTATATAACTGCATAGAAAGTAAGCATTATACTATTATCAAATTCCAATAATATCACTAGTGTCGTAATAATTTCTAAATTGGTAGCGATAGATTACAGCCTGTCGCATGTCGTTTTACAGTCAGTTGACCGTAGCGCCTATTGATCTGTGCTTTGGCAAATTTGCTCGGCCGTGTGCACTTCCCCATGTACTTTGATTGGTATTTATTTGACACTAGTTTATACCCGTGATTGCACTTGCTAGTGCCATTGAATATATTGGTTCTTAGTCTGTGCTGATATCAGAAATGGTACAATTTGAATGTGTGGTGTTTGTTCCTCGGTCACGCCAAAACCACATTACAAGTTTTGATATGATTATATGTATTAAAAGATACTGTATGATGCGATGTATGGATGTAAATGAAGCAAAAAAAGTCGTAGGGATTGTAGTCACTGTTGCCAGTTCATTCTCTGGTTTCAGCCTACCCCATGGGAAAAAGGCATGACTGTATGTAGATAAGTATTGCTTTAATTAAACCAATTTGCTTTGGTCGAAGTTTCTAAATGTTTACAATTTAGCCACGTGGTTTACTCTGGCACTGGGCTAGGTTTAATCTAGCGAAGTAACTAGTGGGCCGGGGAATAAGTCCTCGGGTCAGACCGCAACCTCACTAGCGTGGGGACAACCGCTAGCACGTAACTAGAATAATAAAATACACGTTTATTTACAAATTTGACGTAATTTAAAGCACAAATATCTCGGAATATTTTTTTTTGGTTAATAAATGATCATTTTGAACTAACCTTGTTTGATTGCGAGATTATAAATATTTTTTAAAATAAGGATTGCGATGTCAGTTTCTTATGAAATATCCGCAGATTACTATGTTGCAAAAAGGTTTAGTCTAGATTCCTCCGTACAATGTTTAAATATTGATTATAATACCTATAATTATGAGTACGTACCGCACAATCTAATAAGTAATAAGTTAAGTTACAGAGGAGCACTATCATAGTTCTCTCACCTACCTAAAAAATATAGTAAGACAATTAAACAGACAAACAAACGTTTCTTTCGTATCGCTAATATCTATGCTTACAGACTCACCAAGCAATAGGCATGATGTAATGCAATCGACACGAACATTTAACGTTGTCGTCTCAACAAATTCACCGTGTATCCTTATGTACGCGGAATTGCCAATATACGAGTATGTTTCCCACGGGTAAAGACAATGATGTCAGCTTTACGCCTGTTCATACATTAGGTATTTGTTGTAATTAGAAAATACAGCTGATTTCGTCTACTCCACCATTGACACGAAGAAGAAGACTCCATCCATTTTTAAAGTGCAGGCACGTAACAGCACAGACAAAGCTCAGGTTTTCTTTTTTTGTGACGGCTTTTGCATTAAGAATTACTATTGTATCGCGGGTACTTTTACAAACCCACATACAGGGGATACAAAATTAGTTATATTTTCACGCAGACGACATCGTGGGCAGAAGCAGGTCAAAATATACCTAAATCTGTAAAGAATTGACTGTAATCAACGAAGATAAATATTCGTTGAAATTTAGTTTTTCGTCGATGAATACATATAATAGAAGACATGCTTATCTGATACTGCCGACTCCGTGTCAAAATCGAATAGGAGAAGATCATAAACAAACACCTTCAATATTTTACCAAAATATCGTTTTCACGAAACATAGAAGAACCTCGTCTTGCCCGGTCTTGCGTCTCAAAATGAGGGCTTTTGATCGGCTTCGACACATTCGCAGTTTCACTTTACGTTCATCAATTTGATCAATATTTAGAAATAGGGTGAACAGTACAAGGGTTGCAAAACAAAAGCCTCAAAACTAGATCATTTAAACCACCGTGAGAACAAACTCTCGAATAAAAACTGAACTGTGACGATGTACTGTCGTGAAAGTTGGTGTCAAGTGTTCAGTATCGAATATCTGTACCGGTCTGATTGACAAGGGAATAGAACCCCGACTGTGTACTACTACCACATTGTAGTGTCGACTAACTGATATTTATTTATTTAATACACAACAGGTATAATACAAATATAAATCAAATACAGCCAAATAAATAGATCTAGATCCCCTTGCAGTAGAATTGATCATAAGCCTTAGCAACATCATAACTTCTACCTGTATGCCAAATTTCAGCCCGATTCGTGTAGTGGTTTGGGCTGTGCGTTGATAGATCACTATGTCAGTTAGTCAGTCACCTTTGAGTTATATATTTAGAAGATTAGAATAGGACAAAAAGACGTGCTACTTTTTACAGGATTCAAGTTTATTTACAGCGATTAATTAAATTCCGGTAAGATCTATTCACCTTTCAGATAAAACCTGATCAATTTCATTACAAAACGAGTTTGTACAAAGAGCTTCATAGTAAGATTGTCCGAGAACCCCTCGACATTCCAGCCCGGAGCGGCAGGTCACCTCCAACCACTTCAAAGCATAACGACCCTCAATTTCCCACGAACTCAAAGGGCACTTTACACCAGACTCAAGTTACAAACAACTTACACAACCACAGCATAAAATACACGCCAACTAACCCTTACACCTTGTTCGAACTCAAGAACATTTTGTAAGGAAATAATCTACACTGTGGCACGTTTAAAAACGTCGGCTTAGAATAGCTAAGTCGTTACGTTTCAAGTCAAAACATGTTTAAGTAACAATAAGCTATTTCAGTGTGCAATTGTTTGCTGGAAACAAATTGGTTGCGAAGGTATGTTAGTGCGATTTGTACGTTTGCGTATTGCAAATTTTATTTCTATTTAGAACGATGAGGAAATAGAATAATGTCATTGACCTTTGCCACAAAGATCTAGCAGGTATGTTACGTTTCATTCAAAGAATGTGGCTATCATGCACTAGTTAGTATAGGCTCTATCAGGCTCTATTTAGCTTAAGCCTTGTGTACAAGATGCAAGTGTATGATAAATTTCATGTACATATGTATGTGCCAAGGGTAGCTAGTAGTTTCGTAGATACACTTCGAGACCGTACCCAAAAACCTTACTAAAAATAACAAAGTTTACTAAAGTCGCCTGTTGTTATTACATCGAGCATGATTTGTGTATGTGACTTGTTGCTATTACTATTTCAGAAAGCCTTACGCAGGTAAAGTGTTTTTTGTATTGGGACTGAATAAAATTACTTTATTATTTTTTGTATATTTTTTATAAAAAATCTTAATAATATATACTTACTTTTTATTTGTAGGTATCTAAAGACCACAAGGTGAGGTACAAACCACATTATGTAGACTATCAAACATAAACAACACAGATTTATTAAATATTTATTTCTTTCATTTATTTAATTCTCTATACCAAAATACTAGGTATATGTTACTGTAAAAGCCCGAACGGTGGTAAATCCTAAGATTTTCCGGTATAACCTAAGATTTACCAACTCGCAATGGTAAAAGTCCGATTTTTTTTTTATTTCGAACTTTTACCTATATTCACTTGATGATGTCGAGATGTCGCCGGAGCCCCGCTTCGCGGGGCTCCTCCTGCTGGGTGGTAAAAAAAAAATAACCACGAAGGCTAAGGTGGGAGCTTCGCTTCGCTCGCTCCCACCTTAGCCTTCTAACCTAACCTACCCATGTCGCTGTGCCCAAAACTCCTTCTTTATAACTATGTCACAGTATATAATTATACCGTGAAATAGTTATAAACATAGTTATGAAGGAGGATTTTTTTATATACCGTAACATAGTTTTTAAACTCTGGCTTGTTCGGACTTTTACCATTGAGAGTTGGTAAATCTTAGGTTTTACCGGAAAATCTTAGGATTTGCCACAGTTCGGGCTTTTACAGTAACATATACACTAAATAAAACAATTTCTTAAAAATACAAGTACCTATCTACTAAATATTTTACAATCTAATCATCATAACTCATAATCACATCTCGTCCTATTCGCCAGCAAACCTTCACGAACTCTCTCACTTAGATCTGAATGTACCAACTGAAACGCCTTAACAGCCCGGTCTTTCAAAGACTTAGTCACTTTACGCAAACTATCCACAATATTCTCCACCAGTCTCGTCCTCTCGTCCGAAGTCATTTCATTCACGTACAGCTCGCGAGCTTGATCATAATTATTCGGAGGACCTTGATAAATATCTATAAGATCTACACCATCCTTATCTACATACGGCACTGGTCCATTAAAAGTATTTGGATAATAGTTAGGTATATCTCTCATATTGTCGTTTAAAGGAGCTTCGCTATCCCGGTTGTACGTCAAAGGTTTGCTCTGTAAAGGACAGTTTACGGGAATGTTGAAGAAGTTGCCTCCCAAGCGATAGTACTGAGCGTCTCTGTACGCTAGTCGACGTGCTTCAAACACCTTGTCTGGAGCTCCGAGAATACCTGGCACGAGATGCGATGGACTTAGAGCTAGCTGCTCAATTTCAGCAAAATAGTTAATCGGATTTTTATTCAAGACTAGTTTTCCTAGCGGTCTCAATGGATACTTGTCCAAAGGCAAAACCTTTGTGAGATCAAAAACATCAAATCCAGCATTTTTGACGTCATTCAACGTTAGCACTTGAACACTGACAGTCCAACTCGGGAAGTCGCCATTACCGATGGCTCTGTACAAATCTTTGGTAGCATAGTCTGGGTCTTCACCCGCTATTTTCTTTGCTTTTTTAGACCGTAGGGTTTTAATACCTAGATCAGGCATGAAGTGGAAGCGGACAAAGTAATTTTCCCCGCGGTCGTTTACTAATTGGTAAGTATGGACGCTGAACCCAGGCATGTGTCGGTATCCATCAGGGATACCACGGTCGCCGAAAACCATTAGAAATACGTGCAAGCTCTCCGGTCGTAGTGTAATGAAGTCCCAAAGCATATTTGGATCAAACACATTCGTAGAAGGATTTCTTCTTTGCACTCTTACAAAAGTGGGGAAGAGTATCGGATCCTTGTAAGCGTACATAGGAGTGTTGAGGCCGACTATGTCAAAATTACCTTCTTCTGTATAAAACTTGATTCCAAAACCTCTGGTTTCTCTTGATGTATCAATGGAACCTCTTTCCTGAATGACTGGGGAGAATCTGGCAGCAACTGGCGTTCTTTTACCAACCCTGTTAAAAAGTTTGGCTTTACAAATGTCTGAAAAATCGTGAGTTACTTCGAAATACCCGAAAGCGCCTGCTGCTTTAGCGTGGACCACTCTCTCCGGTATTCTTTCACGAACGAAGTGTGTCATACTTTCCATGAAGAACTCGTTAGATATTAGCTTCTCGTTTAAAGTTACGGTGGCCTCTTTAAGGTTTATGGGTGCTCCTGCGGCAGTCGTCATCACACCTATTGGACCCTGAAAGATATATTTATTAATCATAAGTAAATCAAATAATTTTATGATCAAAATTTATAGGTATACATATAGATGTCATTAATTAAAGTAACGAACTGTTATTTTCTCATATGTAGCGTATAATTACTCAATACAAATTCCTTTTTTAGTTAGCATCTAATGGGCTTCCACAAGGGTACCTACTGGCTCCTGCACTTTTCATCATCTATAAAAACGACCAGCCTAGCATCTAAGTGATGCATGACAATCATGTTTATTCTACCGATGAACGTTAACACAGACTACAAACAACATTTTTGACATAAAACTAGAAAACGGGATAAAACTTACCAGTGTCTTTTCTTTAAATATAACCATTTGATCGTCGACCGGGTCATTTCTTATTTTTGCTGTCACAACTGCCATCATAACCAAAAACATAAAACGAAGCCATTTTTGCACCATTTTTGGTAAAAGTAATAAAATTCTTTCGTTTAAAAATGTCAACGTTTATCTTACTGAATACAAGGGCTAACTAAATGGTCTCTGAAAGAAATTGGGACCTTATTAAACAGGGTTACGACACACATAATGGTTAAAACACAAAATTAGTAAGAAGCACGTACAATTACCTAATTTTATTATATTAAGACCGCCTATATACGCTCTTACAGTACTGTGAAAACTCATAAAAATCACACTAAACCTTAATTGCTCAGTCAAAGTATCTCTTAGATTGGTCGCAAGATAAGAATTTTATTGGGACTTAAACTGAAATTTGAAAATATAGGAGCCTTGAGTCGACGACCAATATTTTATTTGAATTAATTTAGTTTGATAGTACAATACATATTATACTACATTTATTTAAAAATAGAAGTCACGTACATATATACTTATCAAGCACGCATTTGTCTAGTTCGGCGAAATGTTTACGTAAATTTTTGTTTGGAATAGGTCAATGTTGCTATTTATAAATGTTTTGAACTGTATTATTTATTGTAAAACACTTTATGTTCGCTGGCTCATGTTGACGCCTCCGGCTTTCCAGGGTTAAAATTAATCCCCCTCGGGGAGTTTCCACCTTGTCGTGGTGAGGGGGCTCAGTAGACGTGGCAATCCAGCCACGGTGAAGCTAGGAGGGACTCAACCCGTAAGGCCTGACTTAAGTCGGGTTCGGGGGCTGCCGTCTCTTTTGAGATGGTGGTCGCGAGGAAGAAAACCTCTATAAAAAATTACCCTTTGGCGGCTCCGTTCCTCATCCCACAAACCTTCGGGTCGGTGGTATGGGGAGCGGTTCTGGCTGGTGTGGCGGGAAGCAACGGCAGGTAATCTCCTCGCGGGGATTGCTGGCCGGGGCTTCCAGGCCAGTGGGGGGGAGGACGGGCTCACCCGGATTCGGTATCGTTTCCGGGTGGGCAGACTTCAGTCACCGTCCTCAAACTCGTTATCCCGGCGGAGGCGTCGTGGTCACGTCTCGCGGCCACTGCTGGGACCGAGGGCCTTGCCTTAATTGGCTGGGTCAAGAGGAGAAAACCTCAATAAAAAACTTTAGGTTAGAATTCCCGTGAAACCTGCCCGACCTCACGGTGTAGATAGGGTTACCCAGGTACAGGGGGCTCTGCCTGGGTGGACGGTATATTTCCCCCATACTCGTGGGATCAGTATGAATATTGACAATTTAAATAAAAAAGTTTGTGGAGAAGTTGGGGACGTAGTCCCTGTTGTAGACGAGGGAATATTCAGGCGTCCTAAGACGCCTGAAAATACCCAGAGGGTGGAAGGAGGTGGAGGGGGTTCCAGGCCCCAGACGCTTAGCGAAAGGGGTTCTAGGTCCCGGACGCTTAGTGGAAGACGTTCCAGGTCCCGGACACCTGTGGTGTTGGGGGCCTCTAATTCGGCGCAGACGGACCAGCTTGCTGAGCTATCCGAGGCTGAGGAGCCTACGTTTTTCAGGCGTCCCTCTATTAGTGACAGCGAGTCGGAAAGGGACAAGGCTGCCTCTTCGGGCGGGGCCCCGATGTTCAGGAAGGGGCGCCAGGTAGCCAGCGAATCAGGCAAAGGCCGAAAGCGGCCAGTATCAGCCATGCGCCAAGAGGTCGAGCCTCTGGCCAAAGTGAGCCCACGCAAGGGTGGGAAAAAGAAGAGAGGGAAAGCGCGATCGTCTCTCGCTAGCGAAGAGAGTGGCCTCAGCTGTGCCGTAACCGGGTCGATGACCGACCTGGACATAGCCCTGAGTGAAGATGAGGGAAATCGCCTCCAATTGAAGCCAGGGCCGTCTGACCGGGAGCTGGAAAAGCTGACCGCGACAGACATCGCCCAACTAATGTTGCGGCACATGGATGCCGTCCGCCATGTTGCGGACCGCTCCAACCTCAAGGGCTCATTTGCTAAGTCCATTAAGGAGGCGGAGAAGGAAGTCCGGCGGGCGGCATCCGAGTTGAGTCGGCGAACCGCCTCGGTCGAGAATGTCGCTTTAAAAGCAGAGAACCATCGCCTTACTCTCAGGGTCGACCTTCTCACCAAGGAAGTGACGGCCCTGAAGGAGGTGGTGGAGTCCTTGTCGGCTAATTCTAGGCCGACTGAGGTGACGTCGGAGGGCGACTTCGATCGGAGGTTTGCCGATTTTCGGCTATTCTTAGACGCCCGCTTTGGGGCCATAGAGGCCCGGCTTCCGCCAGAGCCTCGCCTCCGCCCGCCTCTAGCAGCGGACAAAGGGGTGGCGCAACCAAAGCCCGCCCCGCAGACTAATGTCGCGTGGGCAATTGTCCCTCCGGCCCCGGCTCCTTCTTCGGCCCCCTCATCTATCACTGAGAGAGATGGCAAGGCCTCCAAGGGCAAGGGCAAAGGCAAGAGGAAAGGGAAGAAGTCAGAGGGGGGAGTTGTACCGACTCCTGCCCCTGCTCCCGGCCCAAGCCAACCTGCTTCGGGCCTTCCGGCAGGCCCACCGCTTCCGCCACCCCTTTCAGAGGGATGGAACGTTGTGGCGCGTAAGCGCTCAAAGAAAGGGGCAAAAGCTGCTGCACCGGCGCAGACGCCTATAGCCGCAGTAACCAAGAGTCCTGCAAAGAAACAGGAGAAAGCGGCGGTCGCACTGCGTCCCCCGTCGGCGGCAGCAATAATTTTGACGGTGTCGCAGGATGCCGTCGCGAGAGGCATCACCTACGCTGAATTGATCGCCAGGGCGAAACAGAACATCGTCCTGGCGGATCACGGCATCAGCGGGATCGCCAAGATCTGCGTCGCCGCGACTGGCGCGCGGAAAATGGAGATCCCCGGGCCAGATGCGGAAAGAAAGGCGGACTCCCTCGCAGGGAAATTGAAAGAGGTCCTGGGGAGTGACGCGATAGTGTCCAGACCCTGTAAGTGCGTAGATATACGAATTCGCGGTCTGGACGACTCTGTAACTCCAGAGGAAGTGGCTCAGGCGATTTCGCGAACCGGAGGCTGCCCAGTGGAAGCAGTAAAGGTTGGCGCGGTCCGCAGCGGACCACGCGGAGAGGGTACGGCCTGGGCAAAATGTCCAATTGTGGCTGCAAAAAAGGTTGCAGATGCCGGAAGGCTACTGGTGGGGTGGGTCTCGGCTCGTATTAGTGTCGCTGAACCCCGCCAAATGCGCTGCTTCCGGTGCCTGGCCGCCGGTCACGCCCGGGCCGTTTGTGATTCCGAGTGTGACCGCAGCGACATCTGCTACCGCTGCGGTCAGGCCGGGCATAAGGCGGGGCAGTGCTCCGCCGCACCGCGCTGCATACTGTGTGTGCAGGCGAAGTTGCCGGCGGAGCACCGTCTTGGGGGTCCCTCCTGTAGGGCCCCCAAGCCCAAGAGTAAGGCAGGAAAGGCCTCTCAAAAGACGGGGGGTAAGGCTCCCCAGAACAATATAAATGGCCAGCCGTCACAGGCCGGGGAGGCAATGGAACTTGGCAATTAAATAATGGCCGAGATCCGCCTCCTACAGGCGAACCTCAACCACTGCGCTGCAGCTCAGGACTTACTTCTCCAGAGTATGGCGCAGTGGTTGATACACGTGGCAGTGGTCTCCGAGCCCTACATGGTTCCCGCCCGTGATAATTGGGTCGGGGACCTAACGGGCACGGCGGCCCTGGTAAGGTTGGCGTCGCACGGCTCGCCACCCTTCGAAAAGGTGGCAAGAGGTCGCGGATGCGTGGCGGCGTCAATGGGATCCGTGACGGTGGTCGCGTGCTACTGCTCTCCGAACTGTGTCCCGTCTGACTTTGAGCGATTCCTTCAAGAGGTGTCGAGGCTCGTCAGATGGGCACACCCCTCCCCCGTTCTCGTGGCTGGGGATTTCAACGCCAAGTCTGTGGCGTGGGGATCTCCGGCAACTAATGCCAGGGGTCAGGCGTTGGAAGAATGGGCTGTATCGCTTGGGTTGGTTCTGACCAACCGGGGCTCGGTAAACACGTGCGTGCGTCAACAGGGCAGCTCGATAGTGGACCTCACGTTCACTAGCGCCGCCCTGGCACGCCGTGTCCAGGACTGGAGCGTGCTAGAGGAGGTTGAGACGGCATCCGACCACCGGTATATCCGGTATCGGATTCAGCCTTCTCCGGCCGCTCCGAACAGTCCGGGTCGGGCCCCGGGTGGGGCCGGCCCGCGGTGGGTGCTGGGACGTCTCGACCGAGAGCTGCTGGTCGAGGCGGCCTTGGTGCAGTCCTGGAGTCCAGCGCCTGAGGGTCCGGTGGACGTGGAGGTAGAGGCTGAGTGGCTCGTGGACGCGATGTCACGCGTATGCGACGCGTCCATGCCGCGGGCCCGCCCCTGCCTCCCCAGACGTCAGGTGTATTGGTGGTCACCGGAGATCGCGCAGATTCGACAGAACTGCGTGATCGCCAGACGTCGATACGCTCGAAGCCGGCGTCGTCGCCGCAACGAAGCCCGCGAGGCCGAGTTATATGCCGCCTATAGGGACTGTCGTAGAGCCCTGTCGGCGGCTATTGTGGAGGCCAAACACAAGGCCTGGGAGGAGTTCCTGGACACGTTAGACCGGGACCCCTGGGGGCGGCCCTACAGGATGGTGCGTGCCAAACTGCGCCCCTGGGAGCCCCCAGTGACGGAGAGTCTCCAACCCGAGCTTCTGGAACAGGTAGTAGCAGGCCTGTTTCCGGACCGGGGGGAACATCCTCCCCCGTTTGCCGTTGCGGCGGCGGTGGATTCGGGGAGCAGTAGCAGCAGTGAGGAGTTTGAGGAAGCAGTCGCGCCCGAAGTCACCTTGGACGAGTTGCACCGGGCGGTGGACAGGCTGAAGGGCCGTAACACCGCTCCGGGGCCCGACGGAATTCCCGGACGGGCATGGGCATTGGCTCTGCCCAACGCGCTCGAATCCAGGGTGACATGGCTGTTCTCCTCATGCCTGGCACAGGGTCATTTTCCCCGTAGGTGGAAGACGGGAAAATTGACCCTGATCAAGAAGGAGGGACGCCCGCCAGATTCTGCGTCGGCATTTCGTCCCATCGTCTTGCTCGATGAGGCGGGCAAGCTCTTTGAGCGCCTTTTGGCAGCCCGTCTCACCGAGCACTTAATGGGACCGGGACCGGACCTCTGTGACTCGCAGTTCGGGTTTCGCCGGGGCCGGTCCACCATTGACGCGATCTCGCGGGTGAGATCCCTGATTGGGGACGCAGTGAAAGGGCGAGGGGTGGTCGTGGCGGTGTCTCTTGACATCGCCAACGCCTTTAACTCGCTTCCCTGGAGCTGCATCCTCGCTGCGCTCAGCCACCACCGCGTGCCGGAGTACCTGCGGAGAGTGTTAACATCTTATCTCTCCGACAGGTCCGTAGCGTATCCCACGCGGGACGGGTGGCGCCAGAGGATCGTCAAGTGCGGTGTTCCACAGGGGTCGGTACTTGGTCCGACGCTGTGGAACATCGGCTACGATTGGGTGCTGCGGGAACCACTCGTGGCGGGGATCGACGTGACTTGTTACGCCGACGATACCCTCGTCACGGCCCGCGGCGATACATACCCAGAGGCGGCTCTCTTGGCCACGACCGGCGTCGCCGAAGTCGTCAGCCGTATTCGGCGCCTGGGACTCGTGGTTGCCCTAGACAAATCCGAGGCCATTTGTTTTCATGGGCCTCGGCAGGCGCCGCCGGTCGGAGCGCAGCTAGTGGTGGGCGGAGTTTCCATCAGCGTTGGTAGGTCGATGCGGTACCTAGGCATCGTCCTCGACAGCAGGTGGAACTTTCGGGAGCACTTCCTTCGCCTTGCACCCAAACTTGTTGGAGCTGCTGGGGCACTGGGAAGATTGCTTCCGAACCTGAGGGGGCCCTCGGGTGCATGCCGCCGGCTTTACACCGGCGTTGTGCGCTCGATGGCTCTTTACGGGGCGCCCATCTGGGTGGATGCCCTGAATCGCCGGAACACTGCGGTCCTTCAGAGACCGCAACGAGTGATGGCGAACAGGGCCATACGGGGATACGTGACCGTCAGCTTTGGAGCGGCATGTGTCCTCGCCGGGACTCCCCCATGGGACCTCGAGGCTCGTGCCTTGGCGGAACGTTACCGTCAGGCGAGAGCAGAGAGGAACACGGGGACCGGATTACTGCCAACGGGGGCACTCGCACGGCGTGAGTGCCGCGACGAGATCCTCCGGCAGTGGTCCGAGCGGTTGGTAGAGCCAAGCGCCGGTGTTTTGACCATAGGCGCTATCCGACCGGTCCTGGATCGATGGGTCAACAGGCGACACGGGTCGATGACCTTCCGGCTGACGCAGGTCCTCTCCGGGCACGGTTGCTTCGGGAGATACCTGTGCCGGATCGGCAGGGAGTCGACGATGGCTTGCCATCACTGCGGCTGTGCCGAGGACACGGCGGAACACACACTCGCCGTGTGCTCGGCGTGGTCGGAGCCGCGCGCGACGCTTGTTGACGCCATCGGAGCCGATTTGTCACTCTCGACCGTGTGCCGGGCCATGGTCGACAGTGGCGAGGCATGGAGCGCCATGGTCACCTTCTGTGAGGAGGTGATCAAGCGCAAGGAGGAAGCGGAGCGGGTCAGGGAGCTCGATCCCCTCGCTGACCCAAACCGCCGACGCCGCGTCGGGCGCAGGCGGGTGGCGCATCTGCGCCGCCTTCCTCCTTAAGTGGAACCTCCGGGTGACGGAATCGGGACTTCCGCCGCCCACAGGAGAGGTGAGGTTCCCAAGATAGGTGATGGGCGGGTGGTGTCACGTCCATCGTCTATGGTGTTTGATGCCGTCACTATCCACCCAGGCGGCATCACCCAAGGTAGGGCCCCCCTACAGGGGGTGAGCCGCGCATGGCGTGCGTCTTGCGGTACTAGCTTATTGCGGTTATCCCGGCGCACGTCTTTGCGGAAGCGGTTGGACACTCGTCAGGTTTTTAGTGGGCTCTACGGCGGACCACATACCCCGTTTGCGCAGTCCCAGTGCGGCGGGGACCTAGCCGGTGGGTCGACCTTTACAGCGACTCCGATTGGTTTCCCTGACGAAAAAAAAAAAAAAAAAAAAAAAAGGGTTAAAATTAATAAATTAGTGATAATAAGTTAATCTACTGAAGAATCTGTAAATTGTTGTAGTACTGGTTACATTCTGGGTAGAAAAACTCAAACCTAATATAAATACATTTTTTATTATTGCATGATAAAATAATAAGGATGTTTTTATAAGTAAAAATAAAGTATATGCTGTTCAGGTTCAATTATTAAATACCAGTGTATTTTTACATTATCGAATTACCAGTTAAGGTTCTATTCGTTTGCAAACCTTCCCGTATCCTATTACCAAGATCTGGATGAATCCTTGTAAACATCTTGACAGTTCGGTCTTGTATTGGCTTTGGAACTGTTTTCAGTGTATACAGGATGTTTTCTATAGCCCTGCTTCTCTCCTCCGTAGAAAATTCATTGACGTACAAGTCTCGAGCCTGTTCATAGTTATTCGCCTCGTCTTGATACACCTCTATAACCTCAACACGATTCTTCTCCTTGTAGGGAACAGGTCCGTTGAAGGAATTAGGATAATAATTCGGTATATCTTTCATATTATCTAACACTGGAGGCTGTCCATCACGATTATAAGTCAACGGCTTACTTCGAATCGGACAGTTCACGGGAATCTTGAAGAAGTTACCTCCCAACCGATAATACTGAGCGTCTCTGTACGCTAGTACTCGTGCTTCAAACACCTTATCCGGTGCCCCGGGAATACCTGGCACGAGGTTCCCTGGACAATACGCCAACTGTTCAATCTCAGCGAAATAGTTTCGAGGATTCTTGTTCAACACAATTCGACCAAGCTTGCGTAATGGATATCTGTCCAACGGCAGTATCTTAGTAACGTCAAAGACATCAAACCCAGCATTCTTGCAGTCTTCGTAAGTCAGCACCTGAATATAAACAGTCCAACTCGGGAATTTCCCATTACCAATAGCTACATACAGATCTCTTATTGCGTAATTTGGATCTAGAGCGCTTAGCCTAGCTGCTTCTTCAGAGCGTAGATTCTTTATCCCTAAGTCGGGTTGAAAGTGAAACCGGACAAAGTGCTTTTGCCCGTGTTTGTTCACTACTTGATAAGTGTGAATCCCAAAGCCGGGCATGTGTCGGTACCCGTCAGGAATGCCGCGATCACCGAACACGAGTAGAAACATGTGCAAGCTCTCCGGACGCAGCGTTACGAAATCCCAAAACATGGTAGGATCAAATATATTAGTCGCTGGGTTCCCTTTGATCACCCTTACAAAAGTAGCAAAATGTATAGGGTCCTTGTAAACGTACATAGGTGTATTGAATCCAGCTATATCGAAATTACCATCTTCTGTATAAAACTTGATAGCAAAGCCTCTTGCGTCTCTTGCTGTGTCGACTCCACCTTTGCTTACAATTACTGGAGAGAACCTCGCTGCGATGGGCGTTCTTTTACCAACTTTGCTGAAGAGTTTTGCTTTACAAATGTTCGTGATATCGTGAGTGACTTCAAAGTAACCGAAAGCACCTCCAGCCTTTGCATGAACGATACGTTCTGGCATTCTTTCACGGACTAAGTGAGTGAGGGAATCCAGAAAATACTCATTGTAGAGGAGTCTCTTGTTCAACGTTACAGTGTCATCATTGTCAATGGGAGCACCTGCCGCTGTTGTCATTATTCCGATGGGGCCCTAAAAAATAGATTTGTTAGAAATACTAATGACACAAGTTAGGCATTCAAAGTTGCACAAATTTATTAACACAACATACGAAACAAACTAAATTAAAAATTATGTGTACATACATAGCTCTACTAGATTAGACTCCGTCCGCTTGGACTGTACATGGCTATAACCCTTAAAGCTCCCGTTTTCATAAACAAAACTATCCTTTGTCTTTTCTTGGGTCTCAAGCCCTTAAATATCTTTGTGCAAAATTTGTTCGAAATTGGAACAGTGGTTAAGGTGTAAAGAAGAAACGGACAGACAGTATTATTTTCGATTTTATATTAGTATTTAACTAACATAATAAATTGAAATGACTTACCATTGTGCTGTTTTTAAACAAAGCAATTTGGTCTCTCACTGGATCATTTTTTGCTTCCGCCATTACAGCTGTCAATATAATGTAAATAAAAAACCTAATTAATTTTAAAATCATTTTCTTATTTTTAACCGACTTCTAAAGGAGGAGGCTCTCAATTTGACCGTATTTCTTTTAGTCTTAATTCCAGACGTTCAACTTAAAATAGTGATTGTGAAAAAATGCGATGTATTTTGGGCAATCGTTTGTAAAATGTCTCCACTCTCCATTGATATTATTATCACCAGTATGGTAATGAGATGATTTCACAATTACATTCGTATATGTATTTAGTGCAGACATAATAGTGAGTATGTACAGTCATGAACAATAAACGTAGGTCTACACGAGAGGAGTTCGTTTGATGATTCTGCCTACGGTTCTACAACCTCCGAGCTATTTATTTATTTCGGTTTACCAACAGATATACATAAAAAGGAGCACATAATATAATCAATTCTTAAATCAGCCTAATGTATATCTAATTACAGGTAAACACAGCATGCATTTTTATTGTAACAAAGATACGTTACCTATTGGAAAATGTGAGGTAAAGTTAATTAATTACATTTGTTTGTATGTATAAATTTTTTGTGTATATTGTGTTAGTGTTATAAATATTGCAAAAATACAAAGGGTAGGCAGAGACTAAAGAAAGCCACTTGGTACAGTCTTTACAAACATCCTTTGCTTCTTTTACATTCATAAGGTCCTGACCGATATTTGGCTAAGGTGGCCAGTATCATTGAAACTAGCGAACTTTGCAGGACTTTGTATGTAGTGTCCAAGTGTGTGCACAATACACAGGTATACTCTCTATTCTAATGCCCTCAAAGCCCGTTGGGACGACTAAACCGATACGACCAGTAAGAGGTCAGGTGCTGGGCCGACGGTTTTACGTGGTCTCTGAGGCACAGAGGTCAACAAGCTCAACTACCTAACTCCGGGCAATCTCTGAGGAATTCCTAATAGAAAAACTTAGAAAAGACTTTTTGGGCCGACCTAGGATTCGAACCCGAGACCTCTGCGCGGCGGTCTCATGCACTATCGAATGCTCTAAAGTCTAGGGAGGTGGACTGAAAAAAAAAATTTGTAACAACAACAATAATAAAATAAAATAAAGTTCAGATAAATTTTACACCGTATAAGTACTATGCCTTCTTTATTTTTTACTAATTATAATAATATCAGTGTATTTTATTTATTTTACCTAATTACTTTGAGAACGAATGTACAATAAATATCAACGAATAGTATTTAAGTATGTTAGGAGAATTTAAGAATGTTGAATGTTTTTTTTAGTTAAGTTTAAAATGAATGCATTTGCCTCATAAATATTCATTGCACTACATTTAAACTTGAGAAATTTATACTTATTTCTTTAAACGAGGCGGTCATAGCCAGCACGGCTCACTCACCGAGTTAAGCAACTTTAGCTCTCACATTTCATGGATGGGTGACCAGTTTATAGTATTAAAGCTAGAACTTGTTCAACAACGGAGAACAGGGCTCTGAATATGTATTTTAAGTCCTGTCCTGTGTTAATGTCCCTTTTGTGTATTTAGAAAACATTTGTCATCGAAAAGCATTAATTGATCCTGCAGGCAGAATAACCTTTAAAATGTACCTTGCGATACGCCGCTTATACATTTTCTAAGAGACGGAGAATTACTGTGAACTGATATATAGCAGAAACAAATCGACGGTCGCCGTGGTGCAGTGGTTAAGGTGATCGCCACGCCACTACAAGTGCGTCGTAAGGTTGCCGGCTCGATTCCCACTCGAAACAAATATTTATGTGATTCGGGTCTGATTGTAGTATGTTTGTATAAGTTCCCTTGACACAAGAGAAATTCCAAAGTAGAGGTCTCTTAAGAAGAAACACTGCACAAAGAAAAACACCACTTTTATTACAAAAAGATACAAAATGGAATACACACAGCGGCTAACTTTAGGAGATAACAAAAGCGCAACCAAATACGTATATTTAGCTCCTTAGTACTTATTTAATAAGAGGTAAAGAACAGAATCAGATGAATCTCCAAGAGGGAGAACCAGAAGTATGAGGCATGTGAACATTACCCCTGTGAGAATGCTTCTTAAACAAAATTACATTATTTACAAGATATATCTTCGAAATGAAATTATGTTCTAATAGAGATAATCGTACCTAGTTCTATTCGCTTGCAAACCAGCATATAGCCTTTCACTAAGATCTGGATGTATTAAACCGAACATTTTGACAGCGCGATCCTGCAAATTCTTCGTAGCTGGACCCAAACTGTACAAGATATTTTCTACCAGCCTCTTCCTTTCGTCCGTAGTCAGTTCATTGACGTACAACTCTCGCGCCTGGTCGAAATTATTCGCTTCGTCTTGGTAAACCTCAATAAGTTCAGCGCGATTATGTTCCTTATACGGCACCGGTCCATGGAACGAATTCGGGTAATAGTTAGGAATGTCTTTCATGTTCTCCTTTACTGGAGGCTGACCGTCCCGATTGTAGGGAAACGGTTTGTTATGTAGCGGACAGTTCACGGGAATGTTGAAGAAGTTACCTCCCAAGCGATAGTACTGAGCGTCTCTGTAAGCTAGTCGACGTGCTTCAAACACCTTGTCCGGAGCTCCGAGAATTCCTGGTACTAGGTTTGCAGGACTGTAAGCTAACTGCTCGATCTCAGCGAAGTAATTCGTTGGATTCTTATTAAGAACAAATCGGCCTAATGGTCGCAATGGATATCTATCTAAAGGCAATACTTTAGTGACATCAAAAACATCGAAACCAGCATTTTTGACCTCGTCCAACGTCAGCACCTGGATTTTAGCAGTCCAACTCGGAAAGTCTCCATTACCAATAGCTCTGTACAAATCTCTCGTGGCATAATCTTGATCGGTCGCCGTTATTTTCCGCGCTTCCTCTGACCGCAGACCTTTTATTCCTTGATCAGGTATGAAATGGAATCGAATGAAATATTTGTCACCGTGTTCATTAACTACTTGGTAAGTATGAATACCGAAGCCAGGCATGTGACGGTAGCCATCAGGAATCCCTCGGTCACTGAATACTAGTAAAAACATGTGCAAGCTCTCTGGCCGTAAGGTTAAGAAATCCCAAAGCATATTTGGATCCAATAGATTAGTCGCAGGATTTCTCTTCTGTGCCCTCACAAACGTTGGGAATAGAATCGGATCTTTGTAGACGTACATGGGTGTATTGAACCCGACTATATCGAAATTTCCGTCTTCAGTGTAGAACTTGAGCGCAAATCCTCTCGCATCTCTCGATGTATCTATTCCACCTCTCTCAACGACAACTGGAGAAAATCTCGCGGCTATTGGAGTCCTTTTACCAACTTTGCTGAATAACTTTGCTTTACAAATATCTGTAACGTCGTGAGTAACTTCAAAGTAACCGAAAGCTCCACCGGCTTTAGCATGAACTAGTCTCTCTGGGATTCTTTCCCGGACTAAATGTGTCATGGAATCCATAAAAAACTCGTTAAATATAAGTCTATCATTTAAAGTGTCCGTTTCTCTTACATCTATAGGTGCACCTGCAGCTGTAGTCATTATTGCGATGGGACCCTGAAAAAATGAAAATTAAAAAAATAAATAAAAATAAACGAATAAATCATAAAATCAGTATAATGTTAAAACAACATCGAACGTTTTGGTAAATAAAAAAAACGTGTTTATAGATTATGTTGTTTAACTAACCTCTCAAGCGCCCGGCCACCGTGTCACGGTTGAATGTGCTACCCCCGTCAAGCGTCCCGCCACCGTGGTACGGCAAAACGATCTTACATTAAAAAAACGTAGAAATTAAATGCTAAAACTATGTTTATCCCTTTCAAACATATTTGACATTGAAGCTGATGAAACGAGACGACGATCTAATGCACACACTTGAATAAGTGGTTGATATAGGCCAGAGAGCACCTTAAACAACATCTGACCCAACGACATGTTCCTTTATGACCAATATTGTAAATACTTTTTTTAACTAATTTTAAAGATTTGAGTATATTTTACAGTTGGATTTTAATGTAATTATTCATTAACTACACGATAAGACCTTCCGCCATATTATTTTTTATGCCTAAAAATATTTTTTAGACTTTTTTCAAACACATGCCTAAAGCACACAATATTCAGATTAAACTGACTATTGTACCACCACTATCAAATATTATTTGTGGTTTATTTTTTTAATAAATAGCAAATTTTATGTAGATTTCAAATATATAAGGTATGACTAGGGTGTTAGTATCAAAATATGACGGAATCAGCGGTTAAACGCCAACCGCCAATTCAATTTCGCGCGCCATTTTTGGCCCGGACGCTTAACGGTATATTTGAATTTTGACGTTGGGCGCTCGAGAGGATAAATACCAATTTGAACTTTGATTCACGATTTAGTGCATGCATCGTCTTTGTAACATGCTAAATAAACATTTCCAAATGTAATATAATATTTTTCGAAATAATATCATTCTAGTTTACACCTTGTTAATTATTAAGTAAGAATGCAATTAACAAAAAAGTGCATGCGCATCTAGTTTAAATGCAACAAAATATGTATATTAATGAGCTCACCGGTGTTTTTTCTTTAAAAATAACAATTTGGTTGGCTGCTGCATCGTCTTCGACCTTCGCCGTCACTGTCGTTGCCAGCACAAACACCAGGATCCTCAGCTTTAAACCCATTTTTAAATTGGTAACACAATTCTTGCTCTAAGAATATTACCAATCTTTTTACTGGGGCTTTTCTTTGTGTGTCGGCTGAACAAATAGTCTGCAAAAAAAATATAATTAGCTTACTTATTGTATGTATTGATTGCCTTCTTTTGTAATGTAGGTTACAGAATGTTTGACATATTTCTTAACATATTTCTTGAATGCAAGTCCCCAACCTGCACCTGGCCAGCGTGGTGGACTCGAGGCCTGACCCATCCCCAGTTTGGGAGGAGACTCTCCCATAGCAGTGGGACAATAACAGGATAAAACAAGGTGGAGAATGCAGTTATGACATGGAAATTTTACCCAATTACTCTTCCTGGAACGAAAGAACCACTTGGGTCTTAAGTTAACGTTGCGAAACTTTGCATGTCCCGCAAAAAAAGGCTTAAAGAACTTTTAGACGCGTAGGGTGTGTAAGGAAATCAACGTGATTAATAATCGGCAATTTCCTTCACCGTTTGAACGAATGATAATTATTTCTAATATAGCTTTTATATGTACTTCGATGAGTGCCTAATACTCTTTTGTTTTGTTTGATACTCTCATTTTTAATTGCTCGTTAACGGATTTAATTAACCTATTCAGATATCTCTTATCCTTTCAATTCAGATTCTCTCGTGCCGCTAATGTATGAGACTATTGATCAAGATTTAGGTAAATTCCTGGGCCAGTAAAAGTGCTATTAGTTTTTTCCAATTTCTACTACCTCTAGAATTAGTTCAATAGTGTTTCGAAGTGCAGACGGCATTATTAAATGAGTCATGAAAAATGTTATCTATTTAGCAAATAAAGACATACGCTAGTAGATACAAAAGGAGCTTTAAAGCGAGAGACTGAATCTAGTCATGATGTCAGTTATCTCAAGATGCACTCCAACCTGAATCTCATTAATGAAAAGCTGTACCGAAATTTATAATAATATTTTACTGTTCGCTACGTGAATCCCACATTTATTATATCTTCTGCCCCTGTATTAACAGTTAGTCAAAGAATTGCGATCGCGGGAAATAAAACTTTTGTAGAAAATATCTTTATATGTAACTTTAAAATTACAGCAGATTACTCAGGAATTTTGTCAATAACTAAGATATTAAATAATGGAAAACGATTCCTTGCAAATCTTAATTTCGAGAATCAAACTCTAGACCTCGTGATCTGCAGTCGCATGCACTGCCATACTTGCAAAGAAAGAGTCTTAATTTAAGAAAAAAACATTTTCCCGCGAAAGAACTTTTCCAACAACAGAGCTTGTTTACTGAACAACAAAATTAACCATAAGGTACCCACCGTAATAATCCGTGTTAAAACAAAAGCAACCACTAAAAATACCAAGAACTACATCACTGAATCGAAAAAGATGACTGAAAAATCATGATAAAAAACTAACGCACTGTATCTAATACAATTTAAGCTAAATAGTTCGAGTGGTGGAGGCTTTACAGCGACTGGTGTTATGGCCAAAGTCTATCAGGTAAACGTTACCATTTGAAACGACCTCCGTCACAGTCTAATAGTTATGAAATAAATAGTTTAGCAATAACTTATTTTCTTATACAAAACCCGAGTAAATAGCCCTCATGTAACAAGTGCACGTAATCGCAAACGCTTTCAGATGCATTTTATAGATATTACAATACGTCCTTGCATGTGTCCGTTTACTTGCAATTTTAGTTTATAAAACAAGACGATTCAGTTAAGTTATTCATTCAATAATTGACTACAAAAGCTTAAAGATTTTCCGTCCGTTTAAACAGCTTTCAAATACTTTTTTTTTAAAAGATACTTACATTATAAAACCCGACGTAAATCAGATTTTATCGTTAATTCCTTTGTTCCCGAATTTCTCAAATCATTTAAATTAATTTGTTTAAATAACAATTCAATGTAATTTGGATGTATCTAACCTCAAATCGATCACAATTTCATAGCTCTTTGTTTTTTCTTCGTTAGAAAAAAAAAGATGTTCAATCCATCGCGTATTAAAAACTAGTAAAAAAAATACACTACCCTAGGCCTACTTACTGATAAAACATTGATCGCAATCAATATCGCTTTCATTTGACATTGTGGAACCACAAAACCAATCAATATCTAAGTAGTAGACGCCGATACATTTTTTTACCATTTATTGTATCAATGTAAAACGGGTCTTCCGTTCAAGGACAAATCTATTGTTTCAACTTAGTAGTGCGCGTGGCGCTATGGTCAAGGTGGGCGTCATGCCATTGATATAGCCGAATATCGCCGGTTCGATTTCCAATAGAAAAAAATATGTATGTACCAGCTATGTATTTGAATGCTCAGACAGAATGTGTGAAGAAATATGGGCATACACACAATTGCGAGGTGTAGTACACTTCAGCATTTAATTTTGTTTAAAATTAGTGAAATAGAAAAACATAATAGATGTTTAATATTGATTAATATATGTAGAAGGTATGTCCCTTAAGTAGGGACTAAATAAATTTACCATCTTGATATTATGTGGAGCTCACAACTTTGTACGGTAGAAAAACTGAGCTGCGAGACTTGGTTTTTTACAGGATGTTTTGGTGGCAAAATTAACACTTAAGTCAAATCTGACTATCGTAATACGGGTAGGTAGGTACCTAACAGAAAGTTTCCCAACCAAATAATACGAATCGCAAAAATACGTGCTTTGCAGCTGACCAATAGGTTTGTTAAGGTTCCTTGTGTACAATATTCAAACTTTCTTCCTCTCCATTCGGGACCGTTATCGTCCTCACAATTACATTCTCTTATAATAAACAAAGCCAATGGTATGTACCTATAAGGTGAATTCGTTACAAATATCTAATCTCCATAAGCAGCCTCAAGGTTTTGAAAAGGCGACGTAAAAGTATAGTTACATGGCCATTTTAATTATCAATTATTGTTAGACCACAATTCTTAGTCATGCAAACAATCAATTGAAAATTCGTGATACTCAATCTAAAGGTGACTAATACTATAGATACTAAAAAAGTTTAATCAATTTCACGTTTTGAAAGCGTACAAATGGTTAACGGGGGAAGAAGAACTAGGTATAAACTACATCAGCGGTCGTCACGTGGTCGTCACATTTTTCTGCTCAAGTGCTATAAACGTCATGGCTACACTGCGGGCCCTATAAGTTTATGGGACCTGTCCGCGGTCGTACCCTGGAAATCGGAGCAATTTTTTAATAGGCTTTGAATCGATTTCGGTTAGTACACTAAGCTAAGAGTTAATCATTTTCTGCCGCACAACAGGCAAACGCATGTAGTTTATTCAAAAAAGGTGTAAGGAGCTGCTATTATGAAGGGATCCGCATCTTCTGGTTAAACTCGGTGTTTAAAATCCAAATTTTCCTTAAATACGTCGTTAATGCTTTATATCAATCTATCTCTGTTGAGCCAAAATGTAGAAACGTATAGTTTCATAAAAAGAAAATCATTTTTATGTGTAACACTGTATTTCTATTCAAAAGACTAATTAATTTGATGGATATTATTTAAATCCTGTTATATTATTAACAAGTAAGAACATAAAGTAACGCTATAAGGCTAAAGTAGCCCAATAATACATTATGATACGTAAAAAATATCTGCAGAATCGATATCATCAAGTCGCTGACAACATCGAGAATGTCCACTAATCACAAATGTCAAATAAAAAATTTATAGTCTGTATTTAAAAATGCGAAAAGCGTCAAATCGTCAATAAAATTAAAATCCACGTTTTAACAACTTATTCACTAATTTTATCTATAAAATATTAAAATGTTAAATCCTTGAGTTATTTACCGCCGTTTTGAGTGCACTGAAACAGTGTTATCTTTGGTTGTGTTCATTGAAAAGTAACCAAAAATGGCAAGGTCGCCTAAGGATGATCCGATATACAATGATATGAAGCACAATACATGGAACTATCATGCGGAAACTGCCGAGAACTGTGCACCTGGCGCTTTAAATGAGAGGAACCAACCGCAGATCTCATCAAACCCGAGTGTCATGAACGATAATAGTATTTACGTCAACCCGAATTTCGGCAACGATGTTTATTTGAACAAACATGCTTACAATGTGCAAACAGGCGATGCCGCTGCCAATAAAGACGAGAAGATACCTTTCAATAGCATGCCGAACGTTCCTAATCAGAATTACGGTAACGCGATGCTCAAATTGAGCAATGGCCAGCTTATGCGTGTGTATTACGATGAGAACAATCAGCAGCTTATCTTCCCGATGTCCGGTCAGTATGAACTGTTCAACCACAACCAGGGAATGCGAGACATCCCCTTACAGATGCCCCAACCATCACATTTGTTCACATTAAATCAGGACTTTTCTATGAACAACAATAGTGTTCATGTACCTCCAACAAACATCAATCAAACATCCTACCAAGACACTGTGAACAATCAGATGCCCACTTCCAACTTTCTAAAGGATTTGTTGGGCAACTTGGAGCCAACATCCACTGGTACTTATTCACCTTTTGGACAAAACTATCCGTTGAACCATCCAGATGCTTCTAACATGAACATTCTTACAAATAACCCGGTTATAGAGCCTCCAAAGACAATTAAATCTGACTCTCCCAAAAGAAATGAAAATAGTCCGTTAGCTGACACAAGTACTAAGAAGCGCATCGTAGCTGAAGTGAAACCAATGCGTCCCAGCTACTCTGATGTTCTAGCAAAGAACACAAAAAATACTCCTCAAAGTGACGCCACTCGTAAAGTGAAACCAACTGACCAAAAGAATGTAGAAACAAAACCAACTACTAATAAGACAAATACAAAGCTGGAGAAACCTACTAACATCAAACAGGAAGAAAGTAAGCATAAGAATGAGAAGAAACAGCATACTAACACAATATCTTCAGGCAGTGAGTCTGGTGACTTCAACACTGACGATAATGAAAAGCGTTCAAAACCGAACAAGAAATCAAAGAACAAGCGCAGCAACATCTCACGTAAATGGTCATCTTTAGACGATATAACTAACGAAGAAGACGCAAGCTACACTCATGATAACGAAAGTCAGTTTGTGTTTATTGAAAATCAAGAAAAGCCTTTGAAGAAGGATAAAAAACATGAGAATAAATCAAAGACTTCGGACAAGAGTGCGGCGACCGAGGATGAGTTTAAAATGGACGAGGAAGATGACCAATCACAGTTTATTTATCAAGAGGGGCAGAGTGAGGGTGCGAAGGCTAAGAAGAAGAAGGATGGACGTAACCAGAAGGTGCCAAAGCCTGTCCAGGATAAGAAGAAGACCCAGAGTAAACAGAGAAGGAACAAGCCAGGTTATTTGGGCTTGGCTCAGAATTATCTAGAGCACTGGGGTGGAGCAACTTGGAAAGCGATTGTATGGTTCATGTATCTGCTTTCCGATATATGCCGCATGAGTTTCCATCTGTCTTTTGACTTGTAAGTTATACATTTTTATCAATATCTAATCATTCTTATCACCTTTTTATTCTTGACTGGTTTAACCATGACTTTAAGCATATAAAACTTTAATTTGAAATATATTGTAGTCAAACCATGTAATACATATTATATTGCACCTTCAATTTGATAGGTATATAGGTAGGACATAACTTCACATTTACTAAATATATTCTTAACATACACATAAGTTTTCATACTTAAACTTCAGTCTAGTAATATTAGTTTACATCTATTTTTCTATGTATCATCTAAATTATTTGGCATTTATTTATAACACAGCTTTTTTTATTAAACATTTTCCTCCTTGGCTACTATATTTTTGGTTTCTACTTCCTCTAAAACAGTGTTGAATAAATTTAACAACAAAAACTGTTGAATTTATTTCAAGTTTAAAATGTGTATATTTTTTATTTTATTAGGTACCTACATAAGTAGATCAACAATATTAACTACTTTAAAACTGCTTGGAGAAAAGTAGGTTTCAATGATCATTTTGAATACAATATTTCTTTGTCTAAAAAATTTCAACAGAAAACGTTCTTTAATTAAAAAACATTATTATATCATTAAATAAGTAGATCCATCATGTCAATAAATCATTATCAGTTTTACAATGTTATGAAATCACAATCAAAATTTCGATATTAAAAATCTATTTTTAAGCACATATCATGCTCGAAAGATCTTCAAAAGGCCTTGTAATGACGTCATATTTGATAGAATGATCTCATTTTTACCACTTTTTATAGTATTGCAATGTAATATGGCAAATATTCGATTATTAAATAAATAGGTAGAACATCTTTTTGCTTTATAGCAGGCCAATAATTTCTTGTATAATGGATTGTGTGTTACATTTACCAAACTAATAGGATTCAATCACTAATTAAAAACAAATGAAAGTCTTGGTCAGACAATTCCTTATTCAGACTCTGACGAAGCTCATCTCCACCTGCATGTTTTATGCAATATTGTCGGGCATGATTAATACATTTTTATACACAATCCGTAATGTAGACACCGCCTTTTAGCGACCCTGGTGTTTCTCGTAGACATCGGTAACAAGTCCAAAGATATAAATAAAAAAATATATACAAATTTCGTAAAACTATTATGTAACGAGGGCCCTGAATGTTGGAGCATTGGAAAAGGGTGGTAGTCCGCAAAAAGTCCTCAAAATATTGCTGAAACTGTCAATCAATTCAAAAATAGACTAGACAAATATTTATTTAATGAATGATTACATCATAGTGAATTACCAGAATACAGGCATTAACCAGTTGTATACAACTGCATGCATGCTAATAAATAAATAAAAAAATAAAATAAAGTGGCATCACTCATCCAAAAATGCTAAACCAAATTCGAGCATGCTCATCCAATTTATTTCTTTGTCCATCCAGATGTACATCAGTGTTCACTCAGACGTACGTGAGCTCTCAAGCAGTGTGGCGAAGCAGCAAGGACTATCTCAGCAAGATGGGAGACAACAAGTATTTGTTGTACATCGACAGAAAGTTCGGACACACTCGATTCGGATTCTGGAGGAGATTGAAGTGGTTCAAAAAAGGTAAATATATATTTGTTGTGCAATATTCTACTAACTGTATGTGAGATATTAGAAAAATATTGTATCCCTCAGCCTCACTCACTGTTGCTGAACACACATTCGGTTCGGCATTAATCGGCCTAGTCGGCAGTCGGCACAAGTCGAACAAGTGAGTCGAGTCGTTTGTTGTTAGATAAATATTGCCGAATAGACCGTGCCGAACCGAATATGTGTGTGTAATTGGGTCGGCATCATAAATGAATGTTCGTAAAAATGCCGCTCGACTTCGCCACGTCTAAAACCGAATTGTCACGATAGAACCCGAACTACCCGATCGGCTAAAGCCGAACAAATGCAGTAATTACTTCGAGTCGGTTTCGTTGTTCGATAAATACTGTTGGACTGAAAATGCCTACCTGAATATGTGTGTAGTAACCCTCAGGGTATTTTGAATTCCATTCCATATTTAACACCAATAATGGTTTTGTGTTTAAAAATATCGTCAATGTCGTAAGATTATATCGTAACAAAAAGAATTGCTTCCGCATTTGTTATAGATAAGTAATAATAAGTTCGCTTGTAAAAAATGTGATAACGGAATCTTTAACTTTAAAAAACATGCCGTCTATAAAATAAGTTACACGAGGCGGAAAATTTGAGATAAAACATAAACCTAACCTAACTTTTATCTTAAAATATCTCCGAGTCTCTCAGGTTAAGCGGCGCTGGCCGAGGTTGATTCGCGGATGGGTGACCATATTTAACTGGTTACAGTAGTCAGAAGCTTGAAAGTATGACCGAGGAATATCGGGTTATAACCCGGGTAACTGGGTTGTGGAGGTTCGATAGGCAGTCGCTCCATGTAAAATACTGGTATTCAGCTGCATCCGGTGAGACTGGAAGTCGTCTCCAACATAGTTAGAAGAAAGGCTAAACTTTTGGTGATTTTGAGTTAAACGTGACCTTGAAAGTATACTTATAAAGAACAACGGTCATGCACTAAATAAAACCTTTTACCTAATCAGTATTCACATTAGATTATAATACACATTTATATTACAACTTTCTAACAAAGCACATGAAAGTTTACTGTATTGTAACGGTATAATATTCTATTATTATGATTATACATAATATACATTCATACCAAACACATCACCGTACTTTTTTTTTTAAGTTATCCATACATACTATAACATCATGCTTGTTATACCCATAGGTGTAGCCAGATGTGCACTGGCGTAGCTGGCATGATTAGGTGACGCGACCAGTCTGCCGAGCTTTAGGGGCCCCCGACGCTGATCAAAAAACTATTTTATTTAATTTTGTCTTGTAGTCACCAGGGCCCTAGACTTCCTAGCTTTACTGCAGACGAGTATGAAATACACTCACGTTTCGTCATTTACAATGTGAGACCAATGTAATAGGTGGCGAGAATATTCATTTATTGTCAAACTCCGGGCTACTATTGTAAAATATTGTAAAAAAAATTTGAAAAGACTCAACAGTACTTTGCCCGACCCGGGAGTCGAATCCGGGACGTCATGATACGTTCGCAATCGAGAAGAGAAGAGAATATAATAAGTTTTTCTTTTGCAGAAGTTGAAACGGACAATGGTAATGATTCGACCAAGCTGAACGCGAACATACCTTTGCCGGCGACCGGCGAGGAAGCGATGAAAAGATTACTTGCGTGCAAAGGAAAAGACCCCTACAGGTTAGTCTGCACTTTTTATGAATTTCAGACTTTGTGAATAGTTAGGGTACCTTATTTGTTTACCCGACGTTTCGATCGAATTGCATCGGCCATGATAAACAATACACCCATAACTTAAAAAATACATTGTTACGTTTCCTCGGATCTGAACCCACTTGCATGGAAAGCGAGTGCTTAGACCACTATCCACAAAATGTTATAATGCAACGGGTCATAAATACGATTGAAGATTACAGGTTAGGATACTAGGTTTAGATCCGATGTACCGAATCATGATATTTCTTTAAGTTATGGGTGTATTAAAAATAATGTTTACTTATATTATTATTCTATTCTGTAAAACAGTTGAAATTATGCACACCCACCCCACTAAAATGGAAGATTCAAGCCCTGGCTATGCACCCTACCTAATGCCGGGTGGTGTCGCTTGCCCAGCAGTGGGACAATATATTTTTACCTCTATATAGTTCTTCTGTATTAACGCTTAAAATGTATTAATGATTAAGTACATTGGTAAAACAAAAAGATTCGTTAGACTTCTTAACGAAAATAAATAAATGTCTATCTGCGCTATGTCAATGATAATTTCTTTATTTTCTTCACTCGTGACTTGTGTTGTTTTAATTAGAAACCTTACTTCAACAAGGTCGTAGTGTATGAAGTGCATTTTAATGGTATCACTCTTATCATTTAGGTTTGTCGGTCATGTACATATACAATGACGTATTAAAATGTTTTTTGCAAAAAAATAACAGGAATAAAACTTATTTTTCGACCCGTAACTGTCCTATTGCTGGGTGAGAGTCTCCGCCTGAAATTAAAGTTAAATTAAAGTTAGGTATTGGTGACTAAGACTACATTGAAATGTCTTGAATGAATTTTATTCGTTTATAATGTTGAAAGAAGTTTTTTACATTATGTCGTTTTTTCGCTACTACATTACTATAGTCTTTAAAATATAGCTTGATTAGAATGACAGATGTCAAACTGTTTTGACTAGGGTTGTAGAAGTATTGATCAAAATCGATAGCGAAAAAATCGAATCTAAAATAATTATATTCGATTTAATTATTTTTGATATAGCTTTTTACGAATTGTTGTTGTGAATCTTATTGTTTAAGCAAATTCGTATAGGACGACCAGCCCTACTTTTAACACTGCACGGAGACCTCTCCTAGTTTAGTATTAATTAGGATCAATTAAATAAAACAATGAAATTAAAGTTAAATAAAATTAATTTATTCAGTTAATGGTGCAATTCTGATGATAGGGATGAAGATGATAGTAATATAGGATGCGCAGTTAATAGTGCGCATCCTAAATCAGTATCATCGTCATCGCTATCATCAGAATCGCTGGAACAATCTTGGAGATTAATTATTAATTCTTGGTCACGAATAGTATCAAAGTGTACTTCGCGATTAACGATTAATCAGATGATTTACTCTTATCTATTGTGTCTCCTCACTAAAATTTTTGCAACATGACGTAGCCTTGTAGAGAGGTTGAAAATTATTAGGTTTATTTTTAAGACTAAAGAAAATAGTACTGATTTTTAGTTTAAAGGCTGATTGTATTGAATTATTCTGATTTCTAATTGAGGATCTGTATTTAAAAAATAGTTATAATGCTAGACAAGACAGATTTTTCGTGTTTCAATTTGTAATACTCGTTAGACGTCACTACAAAGTTGTGTGCTCTGTTTTGCTTAGAACTGTCATTTTAATCAAGCTATATTGTAAAGAGTATACAATACATATTCCGATAATCTTCATTGCTTCAAACATTTATACGTCTTGTATATTGACATTATATCAATTATATTGATCGAGCCATGCGACTGTAACTTAGCCATGAGCTCCTCAATCTTGAGGAGTCAAAATTGAGGAGTATTGTATTATAACCCAGGTAACTGGACTGTCTGTCTAGGTCCGAGAGGCAGTCGCTCCATATAAAATACTTTTATTCAGCTGCATTCCGTGAGACTGTTGGCCGACTACAACATAGTTAAAAGATAGGCTAGGCTGATGACTCGTCCTTAACACAGATTGTCAATTTTACTAATGACTCCTCCTTATGACACATTTTAAATTTTGTAAGCTAAGTCATAAATAAATATTTAATAGAAAAACTAACAGGATATTTCTCCCTCCCCAGTATATTGGGTGTGAGCGTGTCGTGTACGGATGAAGAGATCAAGCGATACTACAGACGACAGGCGTTCCTCGTACACCCTGATAAGAACCAGCAGCCCGGCGCCGAGGAGGCCTTCAAGATATTGCAACATGCTTTCGACCTTATTGGCGAACCGGTAAGTTAATACAATTAGTATGGGATCCCGCTATACAACGACCTTCACCGAGCTGGTTAATGGATGAATGATATTTTTTATGAAATAAATATGTCAATAAATATATTGTGAATATGTTGTCATTTTGACAAGGTTTAATATTTTCTTGCTGAAATAATCATCCAAACGTAAGTATATTTAAGACAGATCAGATTGCCATATATCGTTTTCAGATTTATGCAGCTGTTTAGCCAGCGCATGCGAATAATTCAGTAGAGTTTCAGAAATTACCCCCTACAAACAAACTTACAAATTTTATTATATGTTGTATATGCTTTTAACAACCAGGCTAAAAACAGACACTTGTGCTCATCACACAAATATTAGTCCGGGTTGGAATTCGAACCCACAGGCGGCGCTACAGTTATTGCGGCGAGATACAAAATATTATTAGGTTAGGTTAGGTTTCCTGGGCTTTTTCCGCACTTAGCCTCTTAAATGGGCCTTTGTGCGTGTATCTACCCTCTCTCATTGTTGCGTTGATTCGCCCTCACTCCAGCCATCCTAGTTCTTCCCAGAACTTCAGTAGCTTTTTCAAGTTGCTGCAGGCTTCCTGGAGTGTTGTTGTCAATATTTTTGTTCGCGCTCGTTGGTCCGCCACGCTGTTGCATTCCACTAGTACATGTTGTGGTGTTTCCTCTGCCTCCATGCATCCTCTGCACAGAGGGCTGTCCGTCACGCCTATTGTACATAGATGTTTGTTTAGGGGACAATGGCCGGTTAGGATTCCTATTACCTTGCGTATTTTGTCCCTTTTTAGACTGATAAGGTTGCGGGTAAGATTCTTAGGTGCCACCGGAACTGCAGCCTTAGTTTGCCTGCAACCTTTGCTGTTGTTCCATTCTTTTAGGTGTTTCGCTTCGGTGTTTCTGTTCAGCCAAGATTTGATTTGTGCTTGGGGGATAGGCAGTAGTGGTTCCGGTCCAAGTACTGTTCCATTTGATCCCCTTTTAGCTAGTTCATCAGCTGCATCGTTTCCCATTGAATTGCTGTGCCCTTTGATCCATTGCAGGGTAACTGTGTTCGTACGTGCAATAGCCTGGAGCGCATTATGGCATTCCAGAACAAGGGCAGATGTTATAACGTTATTTTGTAAGGCTTGTAGCATGGATGCACTGTCCGAGACAATTTTTATTTTAAAGTCTCTGACATCTCTGGCTGCGACTGCTTGTGCTGCCTTAGTGATTCCTATACATTCTGCTTGGAAGATTGTATTTAGTTTGTCTAGGGTGGCTGATATTTTGATATTTAGATCGTTCGAGAAGACGCCGGCTCCTGTACCAAATGCGGTTTTGGATCCGTCAGTGTATATCCTAACTTCGTTGATGCCAGAGTCATCTTTAGATTCCTCTTTGAGTTGGATATTGTATCTTCTGTCAAAAACGTGGTGACATGGCGTTTTATCTGTAGGTGCATCGAGAAGTGGTATTTCCTTCAAGATACATTGCAGAATTTTGGTGTGTGTTGTTTCTGGGTTCTGCTGCCATAGCCCGTTTGCTTTTAGTCTTAAGGCAGCCGCTTGTGCCTCCTCCTGTATAACCAAATCTAAGGGCCTGAGGTTTAGGAGGTACTCAAGTGCATTTGATGGAGTGGTTTTCATGCATCCAGTGGTGGCTACACATGCTAGGCGTTGTGTGCTCTGGAGTTTTGTTTTTACCGTTGTCAGTTGTGTTCTGGGCCACCATACAACTGCTCCGTAGGTGATAGAAGGTCTGATAACTGATGTGTATAGCCAGAGTGTTATGTTTGGGTTGAGACCCCATTTGTTACCAACCATTCTTCTACACTGGCCGAACGCTATGCAGGCCTTCCTAGTTTTTGCTTCAATATGACTCGCCCAATTCAACTTGTTGTCAAGAACCATGCCCAGATATTTCACTTGAGTTGACAGGGTGAGTTTGGTGTTAAATAGTTTTGGTAGTTCGAGGTCCGGTAACTTCCTTTTGTTGGTGAAAAGGATAAGTTCTGTTTTTTTGGGGTTTACTGATAGTTGGTGTTCTTCACACCAGTTTTCTATAATCTGAAAAGCTGAGCGCATTATTTTGCATAGTACGTTTTCAGCTGTCCCATTTATCAGTATTGCTAGGTCATCTGCATATCCAATAGTAGTGTACCCTTTTTTGTTTAGACTAGTTAGGAGGCTATCAACTACTATGTTCCATAGAAGCGGTGAAAGGACGCCTCCCTGGGGGCATCCTCTGACCACTTTTGCTCTTATTGTGGTGTTTGCCACTATCTGTACCGCCCTTTTGCTGACTAGTTCAGTGATCCATCCAGTTAGGACTGGTTCTACTTTAAGTCTTTGTAGGGCATGTTTAATGCTGTTGTGCATGGTTTTGTCAAAGGCTCCTTCTATGTCTATGAAGGAGGCTAGTGTTGAGGCTTTGTTTGTAAAGGCCGATTCTATTTTGTGCACAACCTTGTGCAGTGCCGACTCTGTTGATTTGCCTTTTCTATACGCATGTTGTTGGGGATGTAGTGGGTTGTTCTTTAGTACTCCATCCCTTAGGTATATGTCTACAAGTCTTTCCAGTGTTTTTAAAAGGAATGATGTAAGACTGATTGGCCTGAAAGCTTTGGCATGAGTGTAGTCCTCCTTACCTGGTTTGGGGAGGAAAACTACCTTTGCTTCTCTCCACAATTTGGGTATGTATTTGAAAGCTATACAGGCTCTGTAGATTGGTAATAGGTGTTTTATCGTCTCGTCTTTTTGCCATTGTAGTAGCGCCGGGAAAATCATGTCTAGCCCCGCTGATTTGAATGGCTGGAAGCTTTCTATGGCCCATGCCATCCTATCCGCGGTTACTATTTTGTTGGCGATTTCCCAGTCTAGGGTTGTTGGTGTGTTGTGGTGCTCGTCTGACCAGTCAAGGCCTGATGTCATCAGACAGCCTGGAAAATGTGTTTCCAGCAGTATTTCACACGTTTCTTTGTCGTTATTTGTGTAGGTGCCGTCTGCTTTCTTAAGAGTGCCCAGAAGATTCGGGTTCCCTTTGGAAAGTATTTTCTTTATTCTTGCGGCTTGGTTTGTCGAGTCTATGTTGCTACAGAAGTTGTGCCAAGATTCCGTTCTTCGAAATCTGATGCGCTTCTTATAGTGTTTTTGTGCAATTTTGTATTTGTCCCAGGCCTCAGTAGTTCTGGTGTTTTTTGCATGGTTAAAAAGTGTCCTGAGACCCTTACGTAGGCGTTCAAGTTCCGGCCCCCACCATGAACTTTTCCCGGGGTCTTTGGATATTGAAGTGGGGCATGCGGAATGATAGCTATTCAGCATGCTTTTGGTTAAAAGTGCTACGTTTAAATCTATATTATTAGTACTGAGAGTGACGTCAGTTACTGGTCCGTCACTTAGTGCTTTAGTAAGTAAGTTTGTGTACCTTGATATATCTGTTTTTCGGGGGTTGCGATATAGGTCAGGGTCTTTTTGCTTGTGTTGAATTTGAAAGCACACGCGGCGGTGGTCTGCCAGTGATGGCTCGTTTGATACGTGCCAGCCCGCAATCAGATTTGCAGCCGCGTGTGTTGCCAAGGTGATGTCTATAATGGTTTGATACCTTGAGCTTACAAAAGTGGGTTCAGTGCCCCTATTTATAATGTTTAGGTTTGTTTGAAATAGGTATTCGGCTAATGACTCACCTCTTTTGTTGGTATCCTTACTTCCCCACAGAGGATGGTGTGCATTACAGTCTGCAGCGATGATCAGCTCCCAGTCTTGTGTTTCGCAGTGTTGTACAAGTTCGGCCAGTTCTCTTGTTGGAGTTTCGCCGTCGCTCGGCATGTACACTGAGGCTAAGACTAGGGTTGTGTTATTTTCTGTGTGGATTGTCACTGCAGTGAGGTCTCTAGAACAGAATTGGTTTAGTAGCGTGGTTGTTATGGTGTTGGGCATGAAAATGCAGGTTCTCGGTTTGTCGACTGAGGGTTTTACCAGTAACTTACCGCAGATATTGCTTAGACCGCAGATTTTGTTGTTTCTGATCCACGGCTCCTGGATCAGGGCGACGGTCTTGTTGTTAACCTCCAGTGCTCTGCGTAGAGTGGCCGCCGCTATTTGTTTGTGCTGGAGGTTGGTTTGTATAACATTTATGTTTAGGGGACTACGGGCTACGCAGGACGTCATCTTCGTCACTGGTAGTCCCCTTGTTCTGCTGCGGCGGGTCTGTCTCCATCTCGCTCGAACCCTGTTGGGGAGCAGAGGTGGACGGCTCGGGACCGGATGTGGCCCCCTCCGTTGACTCCTCCGTCGCCGTTGGTCTGCTGCTGCTCGTGGCTTGTTCCTCCGAGGTGAAGAACCTGATGTAGCCACTCCCAGACATGTGCGCTACTCGGCGATCACGGTCCAGGATGGCTTGCTTCTGGTCCTCAGGAATTCCAAGGATAAGATGCACTATCTTCTCCTTGGAGTTCACCTCTTGTGGTTTGTCATCCACCGTCATGTCGTAACACTGCCAAGAGTCTACTTTGTACCAGGGGTTCTGGGCACAAAGGACTCTCTGCAGTGTAGCAGCTTCGGTGATGCGGGTGTGGATGAGAAGCCCAGCCTTCAGCTTCTTTTTCATTTCTGACTGCTTTATGACAGTCAGAGTGGTTCCGGGGACTGGTGACGCAATGTTCCCTAATTCTTTGCCCAGCCAGTCGAGAGCATTTGTGTCCTCACACCACATCGCTAAAGCCCCGTCCAGAAGGAAAGGGCGGCCGCGGAAAGATGGAGCATGTACACTCGGAGACGGCGGAGCCAGTACAGCTTGCAGGATGCTATCATCGATAGCTTCCCTCAGCTGATCTGCCTGGCTTTGCGAGAGGTCCCTAGGCGGGACGGTGATAATCGCTACTCGCAGATGCGATTTGTTCGCATCCGCGTAGCTCATCGCCCGCTTCGGTTTCGCGTCGGTTTTCGCGCGTTTGGCTTCCCCTCTGGGAGACTGAGTATCGTCCAGACGAGACCGCTTCGAAGAAGCGCGCTCGTCCGGACCATCCCCAGTCCCAGACTGCTCCTTTTCAGGTGCAGTGGGAGCCGTCGCAGCGTTCCGCCGACCACGAGTTCCTCTCGGTGTCCGTCTCTTACTCGACTTGCTGGGTGGTGGTGGTGGTGGTGGTGCTGGTGGTGCCGTTTTAGGCTCTCCTGAGGTGGAGGGCTGAGGGTCGCGCTGCGTTGCCGCTGCTGCGGTTGCCGTCTCGGCTTGTGTTGCGTTTTTGGGCTGAAGGTGTTCCCTTCTCGCGCGCCTGTTGGGGCGACGGCGTTCCGGTAGTTCCTTCAGCCTTTGTTTGGATTTTGCAGGGGCGGTAGGTTCCCTTTTGCAAGGTCGCTTATGAGCGGCTACCGTCCACTGCGAAGTAGTCTTTATTCCCTTTTCGGGTGACGAGGAGATGGCCTCGGCGAGGCCAGAGAGGTCCAGGCTTCCGCCTGGTTTTGGGCACAGTTTGTCCCCCCCAGAATACGTGGGACGGACCGAGCTAGGCTCGGTGAGGGATTCTCCACTATCAGTGGTACCCTCCTGGGGTAATTTTTAAAATATTATTAAATAAATTAACTAATTATCCCTAAAGTAACTTCATATAAAAATACATGTTTATGTATATTATTATATTTGTTGAAACACTCTCATCCAACAAACTACACTTATTTTCTCTTCGTTCCTCTTTACACAGATATCAAATCTTCAAACAGCTCAAATTAGTATTAAACCTTATTAGCGTAGTAGTAATGTTATTAGCATAGTACATAGGTACATGTTCACTTGTAGATATACGCTAAATAAAGACTTGTTAGTGTGTTTTCCTTGTTACACTGTTATGTTAGCTATAAAACAATATAACATTATGACGTCATCGTTAATGATACTGTTTAAGGTAAAATTTAATTAATTGAATAAATTGTATATTTTAATTATTGCTAGTGGATGGTAGTGTATGTTTTACGACTGCTGATCGAGTTCAATTCTCGGTTCGGGCAAAATTGGTTATTGGATTTTTCTGATAGTAGTTGAGTTTAGTAACTTGACTGTTATATTGTAATCTCAATGCTCGTTCCCTATTACATAATACTACTAATATTGTTAACGGCAAAACGTGATTTTTTTGGTCTTATGTGGATGATAAGTCGCATTCGTGCAAGTGATTTTCATATTTGAAAAAAAGTAGAATATAACAGGTTTGAATCCCGGGTCGAACCAAAGAAAGAAAGTACTTTCTGAATGTTATTAAAAAAATCTTAGAGATTGTCCGGAGTTAGGAAGATGAGGTCGTAGACCTCCGTGTTTCGGAGAGCACGTAAAGCCTTTGGTCCTGCGCCTGACCCCTCTCTGGGCCAAAATCGGCTAAAACGACATCATCACTACCATTTTACCCCAGGAAATCTTTTTCCACAAAGTCGCATGCAAGATCTAGTAAGTAATAAATTTTAATGTTTGTTATGTGCAGGAGCGTCGCGAGGCGTACGAGCGGCGCGCACTGGAGTCGCGCCACGTGGAGGCGGCGTGGAGCGAGCTCAGCCAGCTGCTGGCGCAGCTGCACGACAAGATGGAGTTCGCCGCCAACACCATCAGGTACACTACCACACTACGAATACAACGCTACTGATTATTGGACTTAAAGGAAATAATTGTGTTCTTTCTATACTGAAAATCCATGGCTTTGATTAAAAAAAACTGCTAAGTGCGGATTGGACTTGTACACACCGGTTATGTAACTCACTATTTACGCATGAAAAAATATCCTTATTAAAATCGCTTTAAAACTTGTTGAAAAAATATGTTATCTATTATTTAGCTCACAAAATCATATTGTTAATTATATAGATGTACGAACTGCGGTCGTCGCCACAAGCGCGTGCTGACGGACCGGCCGTGCTACGCCGCGCGGTACTGCGTGCAGTGCAAGATACGACATTCTGCGAAAGAGGTAATACATTCTAACTGTAACACATACATACATACACGTAGACGACGAACGTATACGTGTGTATACGCTCATGTCGTGTGACGTATTAAATTTTTATTCACAGTAACGGAAGCTATTATGGAAACGTAACGTAGTCGACAAAAATGTCTTGGGACACGCATCACGTTTTGGTGCGATATTGTCGAACATCGCTCGACATTTATGGATGTAAATCGCGCAACATCGAGTGAATTCGCTTGACCTATCGCCGACACAGTTATGTGTTGTAGGACATTGGTCCCCTACCGTACCCCTACTGTATCTGTATGATAAATGGAATCGCGATATCATTTTCTTAAATGTTTATGATAGATCAATTTAAATATAACTTGTAATGATACAGTATTGTTAATGATTGTTGTGTGTATCCAGGGCGACATATGGGCAGAGTCTAGTATGATGGGACTACTGGTTATGTACTATGCGTGCATGGACGGAGCCGTGTACCAGATCACTCAGTGGGCCAGTTGTCAGGTAAATATTACATATGATTTAATTTTATACATTTCTGTTATTTATTGATTAAGATGTGTACGAAGCAACAGTATTGTAAGGATCGTACCAAGAAGCGTTCTTTGCTCTCTATCTATCCCTATGGGATATTTTATGAATGTATGTTTGTATTTTTTATACAAAGCTAATGAATTTAGACTAAAATATTTATCTTAGATCACCCTAATTTACTGTGACTTCGAAACGGATGATGAAACGTATTTCATGCGATCATCGACCCACATGAAATCCGTTTCTTTCTAATACACATACCAATAATGTGACAATCTTATAGAAAAAGAACCTAAAGCAACTGAGGCCGGACTGCCACGTGGTTCAGTATCGGATCGTGCTCGGGAACAAGGCGGCCGCTGCGTCCGACCTTAACCAGCGACCATCCACCGGGTAACTACTAAACAGTTTTAAATATCTTAAAGATTACTTCCACTTAATAACAGGATACTTATATTTCTATTGTGATCTTCCAGCCACGATCCCAACCTCGAAGAGTTCCTCAACAACCTGTACAGCAAGTCCGGCGTGTCGGCCAACACTCCCAGCGCCAAGCAGTCGCCCACCGACCCCGCGGACGCCAAGAAACGACGCAATAAAAAACCTAAAGCATAATCACCTCCTTGCCTCCTGTACAAAAAAATAAATAAAAAAAACCAAGCTGTCAAAACCAGACGACGTGAATTCGCGCGCAATTCAAATATCGAATTGACAGCAGTCACGCCTGCCGAACCGTACTGTGAAACACTTGCCTTTTAAAAAATAAAGAAATATAAATAAAACCAGACATAAATACTGTTCTATAGATAATTTCTAAAATAAAATAAAAAAAATATTGTGTGGCTGATGCGTTGTTCACATAGACAGATGCAGATCAACCAATCAGTGAAGCGATAATAGATGTAATGTTAGAGAGAGATAAATGATATATCGTGTCGTGTGATTGGTCGGCGGCACTGTTGTGTGCGAGCCTCGCATAAGATGGCGCTTGAAGGATAGATATCGTGTAAGCTAATAACTATGTGTAATGAAATGACGTACCTATTTAGGTTAGATACTTTAACAATTTTGATGAGAAATTTTCAAGTTTTTGCTAGTTAACATTATATTAGTTTCTGTCGTTGATTTCGCTTTATTTTGTGATACATCAGAGATTTCGAATTTAAGATTTTAACTAGATCTTGTAGGTGTAATGTATGTCGGCGGGATGGGTAGAGGACACTCGAGTCGGACTAACAATGACGTACCCACCTGCCGAATTACATTAAAACTATGTGAGACATAAGGCACTCGAGTCATTAGAAGTAAACTCATGTTTTCAACATTTTAATGTTAAATTGATGTTTTAGAAATGACTGTCTATTAGATTTTGTACAGCGTTCAGATATTGTTGGTATTTTGAGATTAAATCCCAAAAAACTTAAAGAAGATTTATGGTAGATCGTGCGGACATAAACTTAACTTCATCTACAATCATATTATTCTTTCTAGAATTGGTGAATGAGACGCTTACGGCGGAGGGTCGAACATGAAATGCATTGTACCTTTGGATAAACACTTAGGCTAGAAATCCTCCTACGTTGAATCGGTCGTGTACTGTAACCTCACACACCGTCGATTTCGTATTACATGGAACAGTCTGTCGTATGTCAGCGTTACTATGTCTCATACAACATCATATACGTGAAACCGACGTGGGAGAAAATAACCCTTACTTTTTGAATCCTTTGCACTCTCTGAAATAAATCTTCTTTTATGATCAATAGTATTGGCTCTCAATCTGCAATTTAAACAATAAAAAATACTATTAAACAATATCTGAATGCTTTATAAAATAAGACTTGTTTCGAATACTAAATTCTTCCCATTACATAATACGTTCTAGCTCTATGTTAATAAGGTTCAATTTGACTATGCAGGCAGGAACTGCGTGAAAATACTCTTAAACAAAAAAAAATGTACGTTATTTAAGTCATATATTTTCCACTTATCACACCGAATAGTACAATTTGTTCGCATTCATTAATAGTTATTATTAATAATACATTATTGTAATAAACTCGTGTTAGCACGACAGCGGAGAATGCAATGAATTGATGTTTTTTTTTTCGTGATGTTAACACATTTTTTTGTACTATTAAATTAATATTTGACGTTCTCTGCAACTTTTTTTATGTTCTAAGATGTTATAAGTCGACAGTGTTTTATTTTTATTGAACAATTTTAGTTTTAAGGCTAGACATTTATTTTGCGCACTGTAGTTGAGGTACAATTAAATCACATTTGAAAAATGACTAAAAAATATTGTAAAAAAATGTATTCATATTGGCTTATTGATTGCCAAAAAGGATGTATTGAATAAAATCAAAAGAAATTACTTATTATGAAATTATAAGGTATTATTTAGTTGAGATTACGTGTCGTGGTCGACTTATAACGTGTTGTGAGCTGTTTCACTATTGTTTCACTGCCTTGAGAGATTACCGGTTAATGTTAGGCTAGTGGCGGAGAGATTGCTACCTGTTCACTGTGCGTAGGCCTCGCGCTTCATGTGTCAATAAAGATGTGGAAACGTAAACATACTTTTTATTTTACCTTAAAAACATAAAATCTTACGTAAAACAATAGGAGATATACGAGAATATGTGAAGCGTAAGATGTGTGTATAATACTTATAGTGGTCGTGCAAGAGGCCTACTTCAGACCATGAAAATACGTAATTTTATTTTTATAGTAATTCATAAAGGTAAAATGCTCTAGCATGTTTAATGTATAATAGAATACGGGAATTAACGCGAACACGCATTTTAACTTAAAATGCCTAACGTAATGCAACCTGCGCCGAAACGCTATACATTACACAACATATTGTTGTTAATTAAATCATAAATTTATTTTTTTAGACTTATGGCGCTAAAGATTACTTTCGTCTTTTAATGACAAATAGAAAGCCATAACCTAATCAATATGTATACTCAATCGAAACAGTTAAGATTCGTAAAAAAAAATAAACAACACAATAATTTCTACATAACATTTATTTACAATCTACTCCATCATATCGGACTCCTTGTTATCCCGGTCAGTCACGATACAGTTCTCATAGTTCCACTTGGGGAACATTCGCTTGTACAGGTTCAGCAGCACCGTGTCCTGGGATCTCAGTTGACCGTCGAATACGCACTTCATGTGACCGTGGGTACCTGAAACCGAATGTATGTTAAATATACACGGCCGCTGTGGCGCAGAGGTTAAAGTGGTCACTTTGCCACTAACTATCAAGAGGTTGTGGGTTTGATTCCCTCACGGATGAAGTATTGTGCTGTCCATAAATAGTTGTTTCAGGTCTAGTTGTACTTTGTGTCCGTGGTTTGTAGAAGTTCCCGCGACGCAAAAGCATTTCTTAGTGCGGAAGCTGTTTTTTCTTTAATAAAAAAATATCTCACCTAGTGGTTCCTTTATGTGGCCAGTGCGGCCATACTTAGTCCTAAGTTTGCAGGGTTTGAAATATATAACATCATCTCTGTTGAAGAACATGAATCTGATGACAGCTGACCTTTTGTTGACCTGTAATCAAAGAAAGTGTCAGATAATCTATCTGCTAAATGACCACAAAAGTATTGAAGCAACTGTAAAAGTAGCAGCGATACCGGGCGTAACTATGCAAATACAATCGTAGTGTGAATTAACCACATTTATTGATAAAAAGCTACTAAAAAAGCAATTTTATATTGACATTCTACTGACGCACGGATAATTAATTGCTATAGATTTATTTTTATAATAGGAATTGCACCATTCACACTGAGTTGCTAGCAATGACATTATATATCGTTTTTACTACAAAATTAAACACTGAATCCTTACCTTATATGGATGTCCTGATAATACAATTCTCTTGATAATCAATCTATTGGGATTACAAGATAATAATACTCCTGTCGCTAGTAACTGAAGATTCGTGTTCTTCTTCTCCTATAAAATAAAACAATAAGTTAATAACATACATAATTAACATAACGCCTGTTGTACCCGAAGATTGAGGGCGCGTTCCCACTATGTCGTAACGATTAATTTATCGTTGGACGACTGTCGTCTCTAGCTGTTCCCATTATAACGATTGTTTGTCGTCAAAAAATGTTATTGTTTAGTGACTGTCGTATCTAGCCGTCCCCACTATCACGATAATCTGTCGTCACTGCAAAAAATGTCGTAGACGACAGTAAGTCGTGTCGTTCTATATGTGAACACCTCCATTTAAACATATAAGCCACGACACTTAAAACTACACGATTATCTGTCGTCACGATTTAGTGGGAACGCGCCCTAAAGCAGAAGTATATGATTTCGTGATTTACAATGTTAGTCCCTTAAAATAGGAGGAATCTAACCATATACCGAGCTACAAGGGCTAGGGTCCGATACTAAAATCCAGGCTACGATTTAGACCAATTGCATTTTGAGCGACTCAGCATAACATAGAGGCAGTTAAAGAATAAGTACTTCAAAATGATGATGATTTGTTATCGGCTTACCTTAAAACAGAGAACTGAAGACGGACTAAATTGTATGGGCGCGTAGAAAGATGCTACACACGTTGATGCTGGCTGGAAGTATCTCTCATACTGTAAACATAAAGGATAAAAGTAATTTTCATAGCTTATTGATAACTATTACACTGATCTATCTAATAAAAATAATCACAGAATGTATGAAAAATCTATCAATAATAGCTAAGCTGACCAGTAATTATATTACCAGACATACTATTTCGAGTCAAGTCAAGTGCTCTTTTGTTAAATATTCATTTGAAATTTGTTCTAAGAAAAAATACTGAGATTTATTATCGAAAAACCTATTACACAACTAAACAACAAAATAGTGATATCCATACTAACCTTATGCTTAGCTCCATTAGTGTGCTGACTGAATATAGGATTGACTATAAACCGTCTATACCCAACTTGGAATATAAGTCTCTCTTTACTCTTAATAGGTTCATCACTGGCTCCAGTGCGTTTCAGCACTACATTCATTAGAGACATCTTCTGTTCATGGGGCAGTAGACCAAATACTGAGAGAGGAGCGTTGGCATTAGCATTGTTGAACGCCTTCCATAGATCTTGACGGACATCTTTCACGTGGATTGTGATGTAGAAACCATACTGAAGAGTAATTGAATGCATTATTTTCTACAAATATATAGCTGACTATACTTTTTTTTAAGTGTCATTAAGACCTTGTCCAGTAGAGGCGATTACACCGCAATCATTTCGCGCATATTTCGCGCGAACTTTCCGTCCACAAGGAACGTCAGCTCTGCGCGTATTTTGAACTCGCTTATGGACTCTATGTATGGCGCGTAGTATCTGGGTAAAGCGCGAACGAACACGCGCGAATCGATTCGTGGCGAATTCGCCCCTTCCGGACCCGGTATAAGCTAGCAAGGTGCTGAGTTATGTGGGAGTTTAAAGCCGCACATTAGCCAAACGGCGAAAATCGTCCCTTGTAAATTTCTTATTAACCAGCATTCTCCTTATATTACCTCAAAAATTGATTTATTTTTTATATTGATACAGACATAATCCCACAGAATGTTAAACAAATAAACCTGTAAAATTAGTTTCAAAGGAATTTTTAATGATAATAACTCACCATATTAACCAAGCTATCTTCCAACTCCTTAAACACCCGCCTCCTAGTTCTATCATAGTTCTCAAACTGGAATATCCTCGCGAAGTCTTCCGGGAGATTCTCTTTAACATCCCAGGGGGAAGTCCTGAAAGACTCCAAGCCCCTGTACCGCATAAACCGTTCCCTAGCTGGGACATCTTGTGGAGTGTCCACTTCGTCAGGGAACTGTTGATCTTCTTTAGCTGCTGCCAGTTTCTTCAACATTTCATGTTCTTCCGCCGCATCGATAGTAGCGTCATACTTCTCATCGGTCGGTCCCATCTCCGATTCAGTAACAGATTCAAAGTCGTTGTCTTCTGCGTTTTCTTCTTGATCTGAGTTATCTTCTTCACATGACATAAATTCGTCATTGTCTTCTTCATCCTCGCTACCACTTCCGTCGTCTTCTGAGCCACCTTCTGCATCAGATTCAACAATCCACGCAGCTTGGTAGTCAGACCAACCTTTGGGAACTTTCTTCACCTTTTTCTTTTTAGTCTGAAAATAACAGTATATGTGTGTAGATAAACTGAAAACAGGTAAACAAAAATAGTTTTTATAATAAGAGTAGGCCCTGTCACAAAAAAGTATGTAAGAATACTCATTACTAGGCAAAGAAAATTATATCAGCTAAGGCCATTTAAAATATAAAAAATCTATTCCAAACCAAAAAAAGGTACCTCTATATTGGCCTGTTCAATTTCTTCCTCAGTTGGCCAAGTTTGCTCAGCATCCATCGGATCAGGAATATTCTCAGATGCAAGACTTTCTTGTTTAGCTGGATCTGCCACTTGCAGTACAGACACTTTCATAACCTCATCATCCATATTTGCATCACCAGACTTAGCATTTTCTTTCCCAGAAGAGAGCGGATGAGGGTCTTCCAAGCCATCAATTCTCGACATTTGGAAATCCCCAAGACCAGTTATATGCACCAAACCGTTCACATTTAAAGGCATTCCACGTAAATACCCACTTATTTTCAGAGTCCCGCTTTCACCTTCCGCATCAGGTACGTACTCAACTTCTTCAGCTAACATATAAGGTCTCTTCTCTCTATGGTGTATAATGTTACGTTTCTGGTTACCGATACGACGTAACAAGTTGAGACCGTCTGAACTCTTGTCTAATTGTACTATTTTTTCTTCTGGCAACCATTTTGAGATTAGCTTTTGGACATTTTGCTTTTCAGTTGTGCGTTTTTTTGGGTGGACTCCTTCAATGTCCATTGCAGCAACGATTGGTGTGGGCATTCCTTGTGCCATAGCTAAAGCAAGGACTTTCTCTCCCCACTCGTCAACGGGCTCGTCAAGAGCTGAACTAATGAATAGAGCTGTGTCTGCTACTTTCAGAGCATCTAAAAGAGCAAAGTCGTTGTTCACCTCTGGACATATGAAAGAGAATCTTTGCTTGAAGTTTGGTAATCTGAAAATTAAAAATACATATAGTATAATCAACATAGTGTGACTGTAAAAAATGCAAAATTTGTATCCTTGACTTATTTTTTACTTGCATCCATGGCGAATGTGGGAATGTTAACTAAAAAATTTTATATTTTCAGTAAATAAACAATAACTTACCCAAGATGTAAAATACCATTTGGAGCTTGAGTAACAACTGCGCCTTCAGAACAAGTCTTCAATATCACGAGAGCAGACTGCACGTCTAGCTGAGCATTTAACGGCACCACACAAACTAAGAACGGAGGATTCCTACCGCCACCCAGTGCACGTTTCTTAGACAACACTTCTTCGCGTTTATTCTTGCGAATTTGAAGAGCTTGGTGGCGACGCTCATCTTTCTTCAGTATATGACGATTGCGGCGAACAAACTCCTTCACATTCACCTTCCCTGTAGAAGATACTTATTAAAAACTGTACGCAAAAACTTACGTTTTTTTACAACTAACACTAACCTTTCACAGCGGCTGAAATACCGCGTTTGGATCGATGACGAGACTTGTGAGCCTTATTGCTCTGCTTTAGGTTCCCAGCACGATGCGCTTGCTGCATTTTGGATGTTAGTATTGCTCAAATCTTCATTTAAAATTTATATTTACTAAATACAAGCACATGGTGCGGCATGAAGAATTGTGTCAAAATTGACAGTGACATTTACTACATTTTACTGTAATATTTATTGTGACATAATGCGTTCGTTCGGAAGTAAAAACTTTTTCAGACAGACTAGATGAAACTGAATTATTTCTGTAGCTGACTTTGACTGCCGAGAATATCAGTTGGTTTTAGTTACCAGTGGCATAAAATCGCATAAAGTAATAGAATAGTGGTTTCAGGAACTTTATTTATAAATGTATCTGAAACATCAAAATATACATTTGCAAAAATTCTAAATTAACAAAGGAGTTCATCAGATTAATATATTTCTTTTTTTATCTTTTAATGTTTAATTCCAACTGAATAACATAAATGCATTCCTTAGAAATTGTCACAAATTGCTCGTTTTAATTAAATAAAAATGAGATTAACTATTTCATTTAACTAAATCGACATGAAATGTGTAAATAATATCTATTTTGTGTTATGTTATTTTATCCTTTCAAGGGCAACATTATGCACGCCAACATCACAGGTCACGTGACGTGACGTTGTGGACGTGTCATTCGCGGACGGCTCGTTGGCGGCGTTGCGCAGGCTCTTTCTCGCAAAAGTCCTATTGGAGTGTTACTAATGAACAAAAGTTGAATGGTTTTAGCCGAATTGTTCAGTTAATATTTTAGTTAGGGTAGTTAATTCGCAATAAATCAAAATGGGAAGTGAGTATCGTTCATTTTATTTACTAAAAATAGTGTTAAAACCGTGGACACGTATTTGCACATTTTCATGAAATTTACTTCGAAATTGTGTGTTGTGTGATAAAGGTGTGATTTATTAATGTTATTATTCTACTTTCAGTCAAATTCCTGGAAGTTATAAAGCCGTTCTGCAGTATATTGCCAGAAATAGCGAAACCTGAAAGAAAGGTAAGTCAACACTATATTTGAGGTGAATGCTCAGATATTCCTTGATATTCGTGTTTGTAATGCATTGTATCAGGGAATTTACCCTAATTGGTGTATATTCTGGCCTTAATACGTGTTAAAACGTAAGTGAAAGTGCATACCTAACCCTAATGTTGGTGTATGTAGGATAGCTAACTGTACTTTTTGTTGTACATTTTGGAGGTGTGTATTTGAGTTATTTCTAACTGAATGTATTGTCTTTCAGATCCAATTCCGCGAGAAAGTATTATGGACTGCAATCACATTATTTATTTTCTTAGTATGCTGTCAGGTAAGCAAAATAATTTTGATATTTCTATTGTGATGTGGCCATATGCTTCATAAGATAAAGTCTTATAACATGTACATTTTAACTAAAATAATCTGGCAATATGTCCAATAAGATTAAAGGGAAGCTAATTGGAGTAATATTAATTAATTTTAATATAAAAAGTTTGATTCTACCCACATAAATGATATTAGATATACAACAATGTCTATACAGTATGATGTGGAACATTTTTGCCATATAACTGACCTCAAAAAGAAGAAAAACAGGTTATCAATTCATGAGAGTAGCCATGAATAGATTACATATGGAACTTTTACATTATACATAAGCTGGCATTCACTTATCATTCATGAAAACGTTCTACAAGCTATCTCTTTGATTTCAGATTCCCTTATTCGGTATAATGTCATCAGACAGTGCAGATCCCTTCTATTGGATCCGTGTAATTCTTGCGTCAAATAGAGGAACACTCATGGAACTCGGCATATCTCCTATTGTAACGTCTGGACTTATCATGCAACTGTTGGCCGGTGCTAAAATCATCGAGGTCGGTGACACACCTAAAGACAGAGCTTTGTTCAATGGAGCACAGAAATGTAAGTATATATGACTGAATTTATGTGTGTGTTTTTCTATTCAAATTATTTAGGACCTTCTGTAACAACACTTAACCTGAAATCTTCCTAGGACTTGGGCTTTGTTTATTTTTTAGGAATCCTAGTTTTTTTTTTTGTAGTCCAACTTAAATAATGTAACGTGCCAGTATTTCAATACATTTCAAAATATCTACATACATAATTTCATATCTTTATCTCTCAGGGATAAGTAGAGTTCAAGTAATGCAAATTAATATGGCTTATAATCCAGTTTATATTAATTCATCATATTGCAGCACTTTGTGCTACACATGTGCATGTATAGGTCAGATTAGAAATAGTTGTCTAAATTTATTTACCATGTAGTGTTGATATTTACTAAAGTCATGCAAGCACATGGAGGCAGATGGCCAATTTCTCCTTGAACTGAACTGTGGGCACTTTGCCAGATTATATTTATAACAATAGGAACTTTCTAATATGAAGTATTGACTACACAATATTTACAAATTATTCAAACTTTTTGGTGACAAAAAATGGTTTAGTTATAGTATTTTATGTTACTTTTTGTTATTTGTAATTTCTTTTTGGGAGGCCTTTTCGAGGCCTTTGTTTATTATTAGTAGAACACAAATAGGGATGAAAAAAAAAATGGGCACTAATATGACTGCCTCCGTGGCGCAGTGGTTTAGGTCGCCACGCCGATACCACTGCAACGGGAGGTCGTGGGTTCGATTCCCACACGGAGCAATTATTTGTGCGATCCACAAATAATTGCTTCGGGTCTGGTTGTGCTTTGTGTCCGTTGTTTGTATGTTTGTAAAAGTCCCCGCGACACAAGAGCAATTCTTAGTGCGGGAGTTGTCTTTTCTAAAGAAAGAAAGATATTAAATGTTTTACTTTATGTTATTTATATATTATGTTGAAAAACCTATGATATAATGGGTTTTTACTAAATATGTTTTTGTTATACACATGTGACTGTTAGAATTCACCTATTTTGTATAAAATATCTACTTGTTATCAAAGAATAATATTGATAGTAGTTATTATCTTAATATTTATACATATCAGCTACAAAGTTGAACTCATGCAATAAAAATTAATTATGTATTTTGAAAAATAATAATGAGACATTTTAAAATTTAATCTTTTTTATTGAGTTTTGAGAGTTAACTATTAAACTTAACTTGTCAGTACAGTAATATAAAATTCACGATTTTTTTATGTACACTTTTAAATTTTTTACATTCTGAATATAAAAATGGTTCAAGGACATATCAATATACTTTCACTACAGCTGTGTATTCTTCTCTACTATACTTTACTGAATATATAGTATGTGCCAATTAACTTTATATGTCAGAATATAACAGCAAGCCCTTGCACAGAAATCTAGTTATTACAAAAAAAAGTCATCTCAAAATACAAGTTTACCTGCACATTTTTTTTATTAACATCACAAAAATATACCTATTTTTTGTTTCCCAAACGAGTTTCGCGGCTTATGATTAAGTGTCGGTTACCCTATCCGAGAGTGTCAGCAAATGTACGAAACTTACCGTTACTTATTCAGAAGTTGTGAAAAATAGGGCTAACATTTATATCTCTAGCCTCTTATACTGTATAGTGGGCTCATAACTGAGTGTGATGCTTGTTAACAGTGTTCGGCATGGTGATCACTGTGGGTCAGGCCATCGTGTACGTGATGACGGGCATGTACGGCGAGCCCAGCGAGATCGGCGCCGGCGTGTGCCTGCTCATCATCATCCAGCTCTTCGTTGCCGGTCTTATTGTGCTGCTGCTCGACGAGCTCCTGCAAAAAGGTCCGTTGTTTATTTAAATTTATTGAAGAAATTGTTTGTTTTAGAAAAAACATGGTTCTGGTTAGGACTGTTCTTTGACATATGGTGAAAAAGTCCAGTCTTTAGGTCCTATAGGTATATGGTTGTCTTTAATTTTTTTTTTTTTTGTAATAATCATGATTAATCTTAAAGTCTCTTTGTCTTGATACTAATCATGTATCTGATTCAAACAGTTATGACTTAGAAGAAAAATAGTATTCTGCTCTTAGTTCTTAAATATGCGTTTTAATAAGATTAGGGCGATCAAAGTCAAAGTTTCGTCAAACAATTGTTAGTGAAAGAAATTATTTATATTCATTTAATTGCTTCAGCTTCAAAGATAGCAAAAATTTCCCTTACAAAAGTAATTGCTTTTATTTTTGAGTCTGTAACAGCCATTATTGTGAACAAACAAAAGTAATTAATAAAATGGAAACCTATTAAAGTTAGCTATAATTACTTAATGAATATGATAATGTCAATTACAGTATTACTTATAGGTAATTACTTCCTTCTATATTTTTATGATCATTAACGGTAACTCCATTACAAAACTATCTATGGATGGGATGTTACTTGTTTATACAAAAACTTCAAAGTCGATTTTGATGAAATTTCACTCAGCTTGGAATAAGATGCTTTTTACTACAAGATCAAAACATGATAATCTTTCGCGGATGAAGTCTGCAGATATATGAATATTTGAAAAAAAAAATAGTGCTTAGTTTTGTCTGTATGTTTGTCCACGATTATCCCACGTATGGCTTAACTGATTTTGATGCAGATTTTAGAATAATATTTATTACACCTAGGAGAAAGTTTAACTGACTTTAAAAAAGGAGGTTTTTTCGTAATTATTTTAGTAGTTAACAATACAATTTGTTTGCAGGATACGGTCTCGGCTCTGGTATTTCTCTGTTCATTGCTACCAACATCTGTGAGACAATCGTCTGGAAGGCCTTCTCCCCTGCTACCGTTAACACTGGTAAGTTTTAAATCAAAAGCAACAAAATAAAATAAATGGTAAACTTAACATTTGAATATAATAAGAAATAATGGTGATATTTCCATGATTATGAAACTAAATATTAATTATACACTTCGCGTCAAAAAAAGCTGAACACCCTCGAAATTTTCTTGAGACGTATTTTTTTTAGAAAAATGCTTATGTACCAAAATGTATATGCTCCTAAAATGGGGTCCTAAATTAGGGTTGCCATTAGTGTATACAGATTTGAAAAAAATTCACTTTCACTTTGAACGAAAAAATTTATTCCTGAAATTATAGTTTCCAAAGCTTTTTATTGTCTATTCTTTTCTTAACTCACTTGTGTATTGTCCCAATAGGTCGTGGTACAGAATTCGAAGGCGCCGTGATAGCGCTGTTCCACCTGTTGGCCACCCGGCCGGACAAGGTTCGAGCCCTGCGCGAGGCATTCTACCGCCAGAACCTGCCCAACTTGATGAACTTGCTCGCCACCGTGCTCGTGTTTGCGATAGTTATATACTTCCAGGTATGTACATGATAATTTTAGAATAGACTACTATAATCGGTGTTTAGGACCAGCTCACGGATAAGTCCCGTAAAACTGCCCAATAGATATGATGGCTAAAGTATGAAAATATTTCACCTGATAAGCTAACCAAGACTTATTCAGAAGTGGTGAAATGGGGCACTTTCACGACAACTGGATAGTCACTGTTAATAATATAGTTATTAACAGTGACTTGTTATAATATAGTTGATTACTTTAAAGTTTATAGAGTCCTTTCTTATAAGACCAGTCGAAGGTCAACGACAACTTTGACACGTCATCGATATTTATTCAGGTGTATCAAAGCTATTGATACCATAAGTATGGATCTATAGTTTACATAACTTAAACGGACCTGAAATTATTTTTTCAAATCCCGAAACAGGTGAAGGTTTTATGGTGAAATAGGGGATGAAATATTAAAATTTGTTGTACTTCTGTAAAATTTTAATATTTTTTACAATATACCTAACCTGAACTTGGCCAGTGTTGGTGGATTGACAGCGCAATCCCTTCCTCATTCCGATAGGACACCTTTGCCCAACAATGGGACAGTAATTTGTTAAATAAGTATTTGTTGTGTTTTCTATAAAAACATGTTTTATTGTACAGGGCTTCCGCGTGGACCTACCCATCAAGTCAGCTCGCTACCGCGGCCAGTACTCTTCGTACCCGATCAAGCTGTTCTACACCTCCAACATACCTATCATTCTTCAATCTGCTCTCGTCTCTAACCTCTACGTCATCTCACAGGTATGTTATTGTGTTTTATTTATTATTTACAGTTTTAATAGGACACCTGGACTTATATGCACTTATTTACCGAGGATTTATGGCGACTAATGGAAATAGAACGACGAAATAACATAATGAGTGTTTTGATGACTTGGTCTTATTTAATAAATAGATGAATAATAATATTATATAGGCTCGTAACAGTAATTTCATCACCCAGTTCATAATTCCAGTTTAATATTCTCTTGACAATAATGAGACCAAATAAGATTTCAAATGAAATAGAAAATTGACTCCATTATTCATCTGTTGATTAGTAAAGTACTATATTTGAATGATTCGTACTTGATCATCTGATCCCAAATTAAGCAGAACATGTATCATACATAGCCAGACAATTGATAACAAATAATTCTAAGTTCTAAAAAAGAAGAAGCCAAGACAGTTCAAGGCATAAAGTTATTGCAATCAATGAATTAAGCATCATCATCGTGGTCCTTAGATGTTGGCGGTGAAGTTCAGCGGCAACTTCCTGGTGAACTTGCTGGGCGTGTGGGCGGACGTGGGCGGCGGCGGCCCGGCGCGCGCCTACCCGGTGGGCGGGCTGTGCTACTACTTCAGCCCGCCGGAGTCGCTCGCGCACATCGCGCACGACCCGCTCCACGCCGTGCTCTACATCATCTTCATGCTCGGCTCCTGCGCCTTCTTCTCCAAGACCTGGATCGATGTCTCCGGATCTTCTGCTAAGGATGTAAGTATTTCTATTGCACGCACATATTTTGTGTGAATTGTTATGTATAGGAAAGTTTTGGAAAACTTATACTGCTTGTAATAAAAAAAAATGTAATCATCGGTTTCAAGCTCAAAATTATATAGAGGCTAATTTATTACCTAGTTAACTTTACTTTTATGCATAGCTTTTCGAGTTTGAGAAACATTTTTCATTGATCATGTTACTGTTGCATTACTGACACGTATACGCTTACAGTAACATTGTGACCTAAAAACGAATGCACCGTTTACAAAAAAGTCGTGTTAACGTCGTAGAAAAACCGGTACGAGTGAACGAACTCATTTCGATCATCGGTTATAACAGTTACCGCTGAATTGCCCCCTCTATAACACTTTCCAATAAGTGAAAGTGTTTTAAATAGTACCGTGGAAATAGCGCAATTTATCATTTGGGGACGCACATTATCATGATGAGAAAGCATTAGATTATCGACTATTATTTATAGCGTGACCTAGATAGATACTGACTAGAATGTAAGCTAAATAACGTGTGTTTGCTCGTCGCAGGTTGCCAAGCAACTGAAGGAACAACAGATGGTGATGCGCGGTCACCGCGACAACTCGATGATCCACGAGCTGAACCGCTACATCCCGACGGCGGCCGCGTTCGGTGGTCTGTGTATCGGCGCGCTGTCAGTGCTGGCCGACTTCCTCGGCGCCATCGGCTCGGGCACGGGTATCCTGCTCGCCGTCACCATCATCTACCAATACTTCGAGATATTCGTCAAGGAGCAGGCGGAGATGGGCGGCATGAGTACACTGCTCTTCTAAGATCATAATAGTTGTTCGTCGCGAACACCGCTCCGCCTCGCGCTGTGCCGGCGCGGAGCGATGTGCCCGGCGATGTTGTAGTGTGCGTGGCAACGCGTGTGTGGGTTATGTGCTAATTTATATAAATGAACTTTATAATAAAATAATTTACAAGTACAGACCTTGTTTTTATAGACCCTAAGAACTTTGTGTTTTTTAGACTTGATAAGTGGGTTTTAGAAATCCAGATTGTATTAGTTCACTGTTAAGTTTAACGGAAAATAGTGTACAATATTCTAATTGAAGTTATTCTGCTCACTCAAATAATTATCGTAGATATAAAGACTGAACAACATACATGTGAAATTATGACATTCTCGCTACAACTAACAATAACTACCACCATTGTTAACTATCTGTAACATATAAATGAAAATGACAGTAATTTGTAATTATTATTCAATATTTACTTATATCCAACTTTGTTAAGACTGTCTTACAAAGCTTATGATTATTAAGTTCGTGTTGGATTGTGTTTGTGAAATATTTTGTATATTTTGTTATACTAATTAACGCGAATTTATTATTCACGTATTGATTCTGTTGTTGATTGTCAGAACTAATATGTGATTAATACAATAGTACTCAGGTTCCTAACTACTACACGTTTATATCACAACAGAATCAGTTATCAAATAAATTCATTTATGTCGTTTTGGATCATTTGCTTTTTTATTTTATTTCGCACACTTCTGCACCAGAGTCGGCTGAAGGGCTGGATTATGAGAAATTTGAAACAACGAAATAATTTTGTTATGTAACTTTATTCTCCTCACTAGACATGCAAATACAAGGACAAAAAAACAATTTACGATTTTCCCTCAAAACCTTATAACAAAAACTCATCACGACTAAATTATACGGTAACAAAATGTATTTACAAAAACAAGAGACCGAATAAGTTTGCCGCCAAAATTTTATAGTTGTCGAAAAAATTGAGATCTTAGGAACATGATTGGTAAGAGATCGAACGGAACATTCGAACTGAAATAGTGCCAACTACATTTAATATATGGAACTTAAATAGTATACACGTATGGCACAACACTAATTACATTTACGTACCCTTACTGTGATAGGCACTTGGTAAATAAGATATTGTTAACAGTCACGACTGGACAGCGAACGCATTGATAAAAACTTTAAGATTTCATCGAAATTGTTTACAAATAATTTACTACCCTACTATATTGTCAGGCGCAAATTAGTATATAAAGAGATGCATCATGCAACTGTCGGTCATGAATTAAACCAGCAGTAATTACATGAATATACTCAAAATCTTCATATTGGAAATCGTTTCGTGCTTATCGCAACTCATTGGAAAATAAGAATGACCAATAAATAATCTTAAATTAATAGTATAAAATAAAACAAAAAAAACAATAATATTCAAATGACTTTTGGAATACGTCGATTCTTCTAAACCGAGTTAACTCATCACATAGCGATGAATCCATTTAGAAGTAGACAAAAATTTAAATAAAACAGTATATCACTGTAAAAGCACAGCCTGAAATTTGATCATTCTTTTAACCATACTAAAGATCATCAAAAAAACTCCATAGAATAAAAACAACAGCTAATTTATAAGCTTTTTGTGACGGAATTCGCTATTCAGTCATGACCCCACAGTACCTACGGCATGTAACGAACTCATTTATTGCTTCGTTTAAAAGACATTCAAACAGCGGTCTGATATCTTGGTCCCTTACCATCATGGGATTGAGGAAATCTATACTGTTACTATATAAACTTCTCGAGGAAGACTGGTCGTATTGCCATTCAAAATCTTGCCTAATATTCTTATGTCTTGGTATTATGAGATGTGAGAATTCGAATTGACAATCTATATTGACATGTGAAACAATAAATTATTAAGATGAAGCAGAATATACTAATACTAAACATGCTTTAGATTTGGTATCCGCCGAAGACCCCCTGGCGGAAAGGCAAAGGTTTCTGAAGCATTGATAACACATTTATTTCGCTAGTTATTATATCGTATCATGATATGAAGATAATGTAAATGTGACTATTGCCTCGTATTAATTTCCTTCACTATTCCACCAGTGAGCCTCGGAAGAAGGGATACAGTTCGAACATTGTACAGTTTGGCTTCGTTCAAGTTTAAGATGAACTATCATTGTGTAATGTTTCACATGTGAACGTGTACTGCACACTCTCACATCATCTTCTGCAACACATCAGGCAACACAATAATGCTCACTTAAATAAATAGCGTGTTGATCATCTGTTTATATTTATACACTAATAATTTCCGTATATGCCATTGTATAGTTTAGTGGGTCACTAGTTATTACCTACGAATTAGTATTCACAGAGATATTTCACAATAAACCCCTAAATTATGTCTAGGCAATTCAACGATAAAACTTTTTTTATAAAATCGAAGTATATTCAAAAAAGCACTTTACCACTACTAAAACTTTTGCATAATATGTATGTACAAAGCTAGTTCTAGTATCCCTATGTTCGTTATCTCTATGTGAACATTCATAGTATTATTGCATTTTACATGGATTGGTGTTCTTTACATAATATTATTATATCAACTGTCTGTGTATACCACAAATGTCTAAAAATACAACAACTAAACGAAACATGGGTAATGCAGGAAACAGTTTATTATCATTAACAACTTATCCATGGAACGAGAAAAGAAAAACAACGAAAAAAAATAACTAAAAGAATAACAGTGCCAATTATTAACTAAAAGTGGGATAAAGATCACTTGTCCTATTTAACAAAACATCTTAAAGGATGGATTAAGAAATGCGTTAGTTAAATCCCATACGAAGATTTATCAATCAATAGTGATTTTATAAAATTAAACTAGTACACAAGTGTCTAAAACTTGGAACCGATAAAATATAATCTAAAATATAACAACAAGTTGAATGTGCGCGGCGCGCCAGCCAAGTGTGTGTCGTGGACCTCACCCGGCCCTATAGCTAACAACTAGTGATTTCGCTAATCAATCTTTATTATTTGTACATGCGTATAATAGCACTTAAAGTTATTAGGTATACTAACCAAACTTAATTCAAATGGTAATTTAGAATATTAACCGCACTCGTCAGTACGCTTCTGAAGTCACCCGCGTACCTACAGCTCCGCTCGTTTACGAAAACCTGAATTTAAATACTACTTCACTCTAACACACTATTCTGTATCGCCAATATGAGTCTCGCAACCTACTGGAGAACGAAGACAATAAACTATTTGCATACATTCGCATTTGGTATATTTTGAAAACATTAGTTAATGTTTAAAATGCATACGCGTAACATATTGCTGAAACACTAGTGTCGGTGACGACGAGAAAGCTTTAGGTACGCACGCTCACACGCGTCAATGTGGGTAACACAAGAATTCTGTTAGTTATCGAGTCGCCCATGACCACGGTCGGAATGAGTCCTGTGCATATATTAAATTACACACCTGTAATGAGACAACTGTAATAATCAGTAATTTCCATACAAAAGCAAGACAAGATGGCGGTGTACCGTTACAAATCTAGAAGCGCGAGTTAATAAATTACGCGTTTGTTATCGACTGTTAAGCAACTGTTTCTATCTCTTCTTTTATAACGGGCGGCGCCTGCTCCGGCGACGCTATGGTCTTCGACGGCGAGTTGGTATAAGGCAGGGTCTTCAGTTTGCGAGCCTCGCGCCTCTGCTTCTTCTGTTGCATCACAAGCCTAAGTTGCTCGAGTTTGCACTTAGTTTTTGAATTCTCCATAGCTACGGTTTTAGCTGTATCACATTTCTTGCATATGTCGCCGGCGGCTTTGCCCACGCACGTGGCGCAGAGCTTGGGCTCGAGGCGGAGACACTGGCAGTCTTTGATCTCGCAGGCGCAGTGCTTGGCGGCCGCCGACGTGGACGGCGCGTGGCCGTCGCACTGGCCGTGCGCACAGCCCGCCTGGCTGCAGCCCGAACACTTGCCCGTCTCGTCCGTCACCACCGTGCACGTGTGACTCGTGTCCTTCTGAAATGCAAAATAACCATCTAAGATTGTGTAGAAAGCGTAAAGATAGTCCACAATATAATGTCAAACAATTTAAAGCGATTCATTAGCATAACAAGTGTGTCAAGTATAATATAAGTCAAACAATGTAATTACCTGTCCCAGAGCGATGGGTGGCGCGGCACACAGCAAGTCGTTTAGTATATGGATTATTGTAGATATATCTCTCTTTGGTCGGCCGTATCTGTAACGTAAATAAAAATAATTGTTTAAAGTAACGGAACACGAGATAACTTAACGATAGTAAACAAAGAATTTTCACATATAAGTACATATTACACAACCGACTTTTTTATCATCAGTATGTCTGTATGTTCAGTAAAGAGAAATCAAAAGTTGACTCAGTAGACTGTGCATCAAGGTACAGCTCACACTTAGTGTCTCTTTACATTTAGGTATACAAAATAATGCCGCCATCTTGGATTAAAAAAGTGTCGACACATGTGCAAATATTAACTGATTACACATATCTAACTCTCTTTTATTGTAAATGTGTATATTAATATACATGTTAAACCCTATAATAAATTCGTTCTTTGTTGTTTAAAACACTTAAATTGTGTAATATTATAATTTTAAAAGTCTCACCTGTCTTGCAGAGCTGGATTCAATGTGCCTGAGAATGTCCCTGAATAAATTCCCTTGCCATGATGCTTCATGGACTCAATCACAGCTCCGGGGCCAATCTTCGTGCGCACATCCTCAGCTGTCCTGAGATCTATTTTATTTGTCAAAACTTCTTTAGACAATTTCTTCAGTTTTTGTGTTAGATTCTTAGATGCTTCTATGAGAGCTTTGGTATCTACAGGAGGAGTTGGGGATGCACGCTGTGGCTTCTTTGGAGCATCGGGTGCCTTAAATGTTACCTGTTTAGATGTAGACGGAGTGGCATTGTCATCAGTCTGTCCTTGAGTACTTGGCTGCAGAATTAATTTCCTAGAATTAGTTATATACGGCTCTGTCCTGGAAGTGGATGGTTGAGATAAATTGGTGTCTTGACGACTTTGCATCCTCTTCTTGTGTTTGTTCACAACAGATTGCATGAAAGCCTTCTGCTTATTCTGCCCAATAGGATGTTTGAATTTGGATGTTTTATGAAGTAAATACTGGAAGCGCTTGTTTTTCAGAGGCTCATTAATGCTTTGGAAAGAAGGTAAAGCCCCTGTGTTGGCTTCCTGACTGCCGTGACTAGTTGTAGCCAAATTAGATATTTCCCTATCCATCATGGACTCATCCTGGTCCTCAAACAAGCCTTTATCAACTGCACTGTTAAATAGATTTTCCATAGGATACTCATCTATAGTACTTTCAGCAAGGAATGAACTTTGGTCTGTAAAATTATCACTGTCATCTGAACTGTCAGGAGTTTGGGAAGACGTAGGTGGACACTGCTTGTCACACATGGCACTTGATGAGGTGATCACATCATCTAGCTTGTTCTGAGATAGAAAGTCTATCAAGTCATTTTTCACTGAGTTCACAAGGGCTGCCTGCTCTGATATACACTCTTTAGAAGTAGAATCTATGGGGCTGGACACCAAGTTGGACAAAGACTTTATGGGTGACTGCTCATTTTCTATTGAAGTATCAGATATATCTGAGATGGTACAGCTTGGTGTTTCAACTGCTTCTTGTTTAGCCTTGCAAGCATCACAGGTTTCCTCAATAAATTTCTCTTCAGCCATTTTTCTGTACAAATCAAAGCAGTTTTGTAACATTTCAAAGTCTTTTTGTAGACCATGTGGATCTGGTTCAGGTTTAGGGTTATCACTACTTATATAGGAGTGGTCCATAGGCACAGGTGTACAGGTAGGAGGTGCAGTCTGAGGGCTGGGTGCTTCCCTGGCGTCACACTTAGTCCGTGATGTTGTAGCAGTAGATGTGGATGATGATGATGTTGATGCAGTAGCTTTTGAAGGTGTGGATGTCCTCAATGATCTCGAGCCGGAACCATTGTTCAAGGTGGACAGCTGTAGTTGTATCAGCATCATATGGTCACCTAACCTCATTGTCAAATTCAGTGGAGATTTGCCACTCAGGAAATCATTAACTTGAGTGTCATTCAAGGATTCTAATGCTTGCATCACAGAGTTTTCGGGCCTATGGCTCTGTAAAAAAACAAAGTGATAAAATGAATGAAGTAATTAATTAGTCAATAGAAGCAGAAATGGTATAATAGATAAATGTGTATTGATTAGTTTGTGATTGTTGTGAAACACGTGATGTACGCGAAGTACTTGGGGGGTTTCGACACAGCGTGACGCACAGACGAACAAGACGGACAGACGCACTCACCAGCAAGCCTGTCTCGACGCTCGGCAGGAGTATCACCCGCGATCCGTCCAGCAGACCATTCTCTTCCAACGTGCCGTCACTCAGTTGTCTGCGAACACAAAACTAAAGCTCAATACGCGAATCAAATAACACTGATGCGTCATCGTATCGACATATTTCCGTGATATGTTTGACAATAGAAGCTTGGCGTCTCTACTGTAAGCGCTCACCTTTCGCGATGCAGCAAGCATATTCTATCTTTAGACACCCTCAGTTTCTTCGAAACTAACTTCTTGAGGTGCTCCACTGTATTTTTACCGTTCACGCTGACGGAGAAATTACCACCCGTAGTAGTTTGTATATTCAGCGTAATGTCCGAGGTTTGGGGCGAGCCACACCCGTACACCTCTGTTCCTGTTGCTCGTTCCATAATTTCTTCATAAATTACACCAGAATTTATAATATAACACTGTTTGAAGCACACATGAACTATCTTTAATTACACAGCTATTTTATTGCAGGATAGAAATAACAGGGTCACGCCAGACCCCCAGTTTTTTGATGTGGCCGTCGGTGTGACCAGTTTTCATTCGCGATGTCCCGTTAATTTTTTTTTACAACAGCTGATGCGAAGCGCTCGCTACTTGCGTTTCGTTCAACGTCTTTGTTTCAACTGAGTGTAATTTTTGTAAGAATAAAACGTGTATTTGATAAAGCAACCGATGTAAGATAAATAAAGAATATATGAATAATTTAAGTGGTATTATAAAACGTATTTCCCTGTAAATTGCGACAGTAAATTGTTATCAATAGTAGGTAAACAGCGACGCAATACGCTTCTTGTCGTCAACTACGAACGTCAAAAAGTAAACGTCATATGACGTCATGCGACGCTGGCTGATTATAACGAGTGAACGCCAGTAAGCGGTAAACTTAAATTGGCCATGATGAGAAACTCATTTAAATTAATTAATGATTTTTATGATTAATAGGCTGAACCTTCTATTGTAATAAGCAGTCGTTTACTAATTGTGAGAGATTATCATGGAATTTGGGTTTATGGGAAATTAAATAAATAATAAGTAAAACAGGTTCCTCAACCTTCTTTATTGACCCAGCACCACCAACACGATAATAATAATAAAACTTAACATCTATCACAGCAAAAGTTATATCGCAGCGTTTCACAGAACAATTACGAGGTCGGCCATGGTCTCACAAGCACACAGTATGGCGTCGGGCGATAAGATGGCCTCGTTAATTTTATGCAATATCGATTTGAAGACAAATGTTCAATAGCAAGGCCGCGTCATTGTCGCCTTTGTTAAACAAACGCATGTTTAACTGAGGCCATGGACTAAATTATGATAGAATCATTTAATTATGTTTACTTAAGTATTTTATTATTGATCAACAATTATTTTCATGTCTATGACTTTGTCATGAATGATTTTATTTAATAACATGATATTTTGTGACACATTCATAGCAATTAATGAAAAATATAACATTTCCTTTATGTTAAACAAAACACATTGTACTAATAACTAAACAAGTAAATACAAAGAAGGCTGGTCAATTCATTGTAAATACAAGTGACGTCATATAAATTACTTACAAAACAGGTAATTGCTTGCTTGACTCATTACTACAAAAGTAATACATGATTTATGATTTTTCTGACATATCATTAACTAAATAGAACGATTAAAAATATGACGAATTCATAATTTATTTGGAAGATAATAAATAAATTGTCATAATGTTGTCTTGCTTGTTCGACGAATACACGTAATTTTACAATAAACATAATAAGTATAATTTAAACGATTGAGGAAATACTACAAGTAATGGGTTTTCTCATCGATCAGTATTGTACAATGTCCGTAAACAAATGCTTCAAGCATTAGCATAAAGTATGTCTTCAAGAAAGTAGAATAACATTTTTTTTTCTATACACATTTTATTGCTTACAAATAAATAGTTTTAGATTAATATGGTGCTGATTCCTTGTTCTTTATTAAATGTAAATTAATTTTATTGGTAAAAAAATATTTCTTAGGATATCTTTATTTTCTTAAATTATTATCTTTTAAAGGTTTTATTAAGAGTATTAAGGAAAGTCTAGCCACATCTTTCATATTAAAATGTGCAGGTACATAACATGATCACAATGCTGGGTTCATATAAATAAGCGAAAAAAACTTCCCAATACATAATATAAAGAATTATTAATTAATTATTCTCTTATTAATAACAATTTTTAATAAATTTATAATTAAACATTTTGAACATAGAAAAGAAGAATAAACAGATTCAAATATGAATGTTATCAAATAATAAATAAAATTAAAAAATAAATAGTATTTTGAACTCATTGCGAAAGCCTTTCGGTCATCATTTTATTCACTGATTGAATACTTTAAAACTTACCATATTTTTGTTTCAACGTTTTACGTACATAATTGTGAAGAAAAATACAACAAGTCAGTGTTATTGAATATAAATAGTTAAATTGATCTATCTATAGCCGGGCGTTTGACGCCTTGTATCAGTGCCTACAATTTAATATATTGACATCCGAATAAGCGGAATAAAGTTTTAACCACTTTACAATAAATAAGTAGAAAAAAGCAATCACAACCCTTTTGTTATTGCTCTTTGTACAGCCGATACGTAATAAAATTAGCAGAAATACATACTCGGGCCGGTTAACACATCATATTACTTAATATCACTGTTTTTTCTTATATACATTGACACAGTGGTTTTAACTGTCTGTTTACTTTAGTTTTAACTAGTTGTTTTACCTCTAGCGTTAAGCTTTGAAAGCGTATCATACAAACACAGAAATACGCATTACTTTTTCTTTATTTTCTTAAAGACGACTCTTGCACTAAGAATTGCTAAAATCGCGAGGTCTTTTATAAACATACAGACAATGGACACAAACTGCAACCAGACCCGAAACAATTAACTTTATGGATTTTGACTTTACATAAACCACAGAGACCGTTAAAGTTTAGTATGGATGTCAATAATCAAATTGGTAGGCACGTATACATATTTTATAGTTATACAAATATTTAAACGTTAAGTGATCAGGATCCGAACTCTTGCGTTTCGTTGTCAATCTCTTCGAAGACGTAGCCGCCGCGACCGTCCATCTGCAGGTAGTGGTCGTGGTGCTTCCATAGCGACTTGCGATGTGACACCGTGAATAGAGATATACCGACCTGAGAGGAATTATGTTTATTATTCATTGTTATAAAAACCAGGTGTCTGGAATTTTTATATTCAAGTAGATGACTAGGTTCCTAGATTGTAGTAGTTTTATAAGAACACATTGCAAATAAGCAATGTCCTTTATGTAATTTAAGTAGGTTACTGGGAGGAGACTGTCCAATCTCTAACAAATTTGTTATGAATGCGCATCCTTTAAGTATGAATTTAACCCGTTTCTGTCCCACTGTTGTATCAGAGTCTCCTTCTGTAATAACTCCTACTGACCAGTCAAGTGTAGGTTGGGGAAGAATCTTTCAAGAACTATTTTAAGTCTTTTCAATTTTTCACTTTTACAAGGCTTGCTAAAAAATGTTAAATTCTTTATAATACCTCTCGGCAGTATTGATACATTTGTCCCTCAACGTCTACGGACACGGCGCTGGTGCACTCGTCCAGTATCGCGAACTGCGGCTCGTGGTAGAACAACCGAGCCATCTGGAAATAGATACAACATTTTTATATAAATAAGTACTTGATTCACTTCCCATACAAAAAGATAAAGAGTTAAGAGTTGGGATATGCTTTAGCATATGCAGTCCGTTAAATTCCATATAAGAGTTTACTTTACTCGGCACTCATAGCCAGTTGTGTTGATTGGTCAGTAATCGATCCGAAATTTTTGGTGCACACCTATATTCTATTGAAGTGTTGCTGCTTAGCTTGAAGCTATCTGAGCTTTGAAGGACGCGTTAGTCGGTTCCGGTTGTTATCAATTAAGAAAGCAATCGTTAAACGGGTTAATCAAAGGAAAAAAAATGGACGGCCTTAACAACTTTAACACCAGATTGACATCATATATACCAAACGTATGTATCTTCTTTACTCCAGTGAATTAACCATAAATAATAAAAATATATAGGTATAGTACGTACCGCGATCCTCTGCTTCTCCCCGCCGGACAGCACGTCCATCCAGTCCTCCACGGCGTCCAGGCCGCGCTCGCGCTGCACGAGGTACTCCAGCTGCACCACGCGCAGGAACTGCAGCAGGCGGGAGTCGCTCCCCCCGCGCCGGACCATCTCCTCGCGGGTTTGTGGGTAGATTATCTGCGATGAAAATATGCTATATTATAAACTTTGTATCTTTAATACAGGAGAACAGAACATCGCTCACTTTATTGGAGCCAACAAAATTGTTGAATAATTATCATCATGAATGTTACACTACTTCTATCTAAGTTTTTTTCGTAAATAAAGATATTTATTATTATTTTATTTATTCGTTATATGAATCTTATTGGAAACCTGTTAATTAATTAATAAACGGAGAATCGTCAAAATCAGCTGACTCAACAAAAAGTAATAATTAATAATAGGTGTCTCCAGACACAAGTTGCAGTAAGAAAGCAAACAGAACAATGGAGACCTAGAGCAGAAGACGAAGATGTTTTTCCAATCGAGCGATCGAAGCGAAAAAGTCCTTGCAATAATATAGAATTGAAGGACGCAACGGGCGTTCAATTCTTTCTAAACAGACAAAAAAACCCTTTACTAAGATATTGCGAAATTGTTTAAGTTATTTGTCACACAAGACATTGACGAATAAAAACCCTATATTTTAAAAAGGTTATTAATGTAATATAAGTACCTGATCTCTAAGCGTGCCGAGCGTCATGTACGGTCTCTGCGGCACGTAGAACAGTTTCCCGCGCGGCGGCTTGGTGAGCGTGCCGCCGAAGATGGGCCACAGCTCGCCCAGCTGACGGAACATGGACGACTTGCCGCAGCCGTTCGGACCGCACACCAACACGTTTATACCAGACCTGGAAATTATAATACTGTAATAATAATGTCCTCCTAGCCGGTCTTCGGCTACGGCGGCTAGTTTTATTGAAACCAGTTTACTTTGGTTATGGGATCAACGGCTTTACGTATTCTCCGAGTCACAGAGATCAACGAGCTCAGCTGTCTCACTCCGGGGTATCTCCGATTACAAGTTGGGGCGCTCGCATGCTTTTCAGAACTGTTTCAAAGCACTTTTAGATATGCAAGGTATCACGACGTTATCCAAAAAAATAATAATTATTTCTAAGTCATTGGTGTGTTGTTTTGGATTAGAACCTTCGACCACTTGCGTAGGATACGAATTGTTAGACCAGTCGCCTTGAACTGTGTTGGATAGACAAACATTTTTGACTGCGTCGGCGGTATGCAGGACTACATAACAATATATTTCATAATATGTATGTAACTCACCGCACTTCGAAGCTAAGTTCTTTAATGAGCACGTCTCCGTTGGGCGTGACGAGCGGTACTCGGTCGAACTTGATTACTTTATCCTGGTAGATGATCTTGCCTGCGCCCGGTGCTAGCAGCATTGGCACCTCACCTGTGTTAGAAACCAACAAAATTTAGTTTTGGGTAAAATATTTTGTTTATTGGTATCAAACGTATGCAACTTCTTTACATCAGTGAAATAATACATTTAATACCAAGTTCGTATCCTGTAAAGTTATAATGTATTAACCACTATTACACACATTCTATCGCACGATCTTTGTAGCGCGCAGGATTACGCGCGATAAGTTGTTAGTGTGTGTGTAAAGGTGGTTATTACCTACGCTTTTGAGGCTAACAAGCTTAATGTCATATAATGTTTTTGTATTTATTTAGCTGAGTGTGTATGATTTATATTTCGATTACAATAAGGACACAATACGTTTAAAAATAAATGTGGTTCAAACAAGCCCGGAATCATCTTCGAGTAGATCAGAATGTGGATAAAAATAAATTAAGTATAAAAAAGTTTAAGAGACAAAAAACAAAAGTAAGTGTAGTAACTATATGTAGTACGTACCGGCTCCCTCCTGATGCGGCTGCTTGTCCACCATGGTCCGTGTGTAGTTGCCACTGTTAACATCGTGTAACACGGTGCGCAGCTGCGTGACGCGCGCCGTGAGCCCGGCCAGCTTGCTGAGCTCGCGGCCCGACAGCACGAGGCGACCGATGCCCTCCGCCATCTTCACCAGCATGCGCCCGTACGTGTAGTAGTGCTGAAACATTGTATATTTGTTAAATAAGTGGTACAAGTGCAAGGTAGACCCAGCTGACTGAATAAGACCCTGATGTGCGGGTGTGATCTACGCGGGATGCTATTCGCCATGATGATGAGTTGTTAATTTAAGGTGACAATATGGTAGTTGCCTACCAGTCAAATCAGCTACTCTTTATGAAATGTCAAAACCACATTTGAGTATAGAAATACGATGTAGTGACGTCACCATGTCATATTTTCGTTGGTATCAAATGATTGTTCTAACAAAATGTTTCAGTCTGTAATAATTACAATTTTAACATTATTTACGAAAAAAGCTACGTAGTCTGAGCATTTTTAGAAGAACCTTTTAAGAGTACGAGTTTATTAATTTTTCGTTAACCCAGGCAACTATCCAAGTATAATAAACTAAATAAATGTAAAGTAATGTATGTACAGTTGCTTAATCTACCACATACCCAGAAAAGGTATAGTTCTGTAACAAAAAAATAACAAGTTCTTACCTTAAATCTATCATTTTCGGAGACAGACGTGAGTAGATTGTGGTCCGTAGCGAAGAATGGCCTTGACACGGCGTAGAAGCCAACCGTGATGGCTATGTCTGTTCAAATATTAAATCTTTAATAAAAAAGTTTTTAGGGTAATAATAAGAAGTTTTGACACTATGTATTATACTTATTTTTTTCTTGCTTACTATAAAGACTGTACGTAATAAAAATAGATTCTCCGAAGGAACTTATGCGAAATAAATCGAAGTAAACCAAAAAAATGATAATTTAAAATAACTTTTACTAAATTTTTTGTTGTTGAAAATGATTTCTGGAAATAGTGGTTGTCTATGGAACAAATATATTAAAAATTAACTGCTGATAGAGAGAAAAAGAAAGAGTTACTTTTACATTGATATAATTAATAGAATATTTACTTACATTTGGCAACGATATTATCAATGAATCCCATGCCGACCCTGAAGTTGAGGAAGTTCCTCAGATGCCTGGTGAGCTTGTAGAAGCTGGCCAGGAGGGTCAGCTGTTCGCGGTGATTGCCCTGACACACACGCAAACAAGTGAATACAATACACCAGTTAAATAACTAGGCAAGTGACGTACTCTTTGTGAAACGTCAAAAAGGCTTTTTAGTAAGCCTATAGGGTAAGTTATCAACTATTTTATATTAGTTAGACAATAGACTGACACAGCTATTTGTGGATACTGATTTTTAAAGCATGTTTGGATTCAAGGCCTTTTCCCTCTCTTGATACGGGAGTAGATTCTTGCCCATCCCTGGCAGATTGAACAAAATTTACTAAAACTATATAGTACTATTCTTTTTAGGCCAGTTTTTCGTCATCAAGTAACTTTATTCAAACAATAATTGTAGCATTGTGGACATATTTTCTTAACATTACATTTCAAATTTATTCTTAAAATAAAAAAACAATCAATTGAAAAATTGGGCCTGAGTTTAAAAACGTAAAACTCGAAGGTTAAAAAGGTCGCGTTAGTTATTTCAATGGCACATGAAGTAATAAATAAAAACAATGACTTACTTGATAGAACGCCACTTCCTCGGAATATGTAATCAGTCTCGAGTTCACGTATCTGAATTCACCTTCAAGCTTTTGTTCGTGTACCGTCATTTTAGCTGAAAAAGAATATCATTTTAATTGGGTAAGCTAATGCCAAAATTCTATTTGATAAGCTATCTCACAGATATTTAAAAGTGTATTCTACTAGCGGCAGCTTGCCCTTTTAGTATCTGTAGTATTTTTTAGTACCTAAGGTTAGTGTTAGCTAACAAATTCTTCTGCTCTATATTATTAGTATAGATAATATAATAACATTAGGTCGGGAAAAAGTCTTTTCGCATTAAAGTATGTATGAACTTGTAATAAAATCTTTGCTCTACACAAAAAAGCTCGATATTTGGTACATCACGAGCTCACTGAAAGAAACCTAATGAACCGTGTACTCATTTGTGATTTTTGAAGCCAAAGAGATTTTATTACAAGTTCATACATACTAAATTGCGATAAGACTTTTTCCCAGACCGAATAATTATGTAAGTCTTACCAGTTGGCCTTCTTAGATAGGTGAGGAAAACTCCAGATAACAGCAAATACGCCATCATAATACCAGGTGTCTGGAAATAAAACATTATTATTTTATAATGAAGGTTTTGTAGAATAAAGAATGTATTGCTGAATATGAAGTAGGTAAGTATATAATATTTTTAAGAACGTACAAACAATTTAAATTATATTATTCCCTTTCTTATTAAATATGATAATAAATGGCGTACCTTTTTACATTTCCTTATGAATAAATTTATAATATTTTGTGGAACATCTATGGGATACATTTTTTTTCTAATGATTCGGGTTTTTTTTAATACACTATCTAGAAATCGAAACTGTGCCTCATAGTTACCTATCAAGCTGTTAGGGACTGTGCACTAATTGGCCTAATTTAATTACTAAATAAACGTGTATTACATCAGAATATTACATTTACCTGCAGTTATTATCGTAATTGGTTAGAATCGTATAATAATATTAGATACACGCAAATTGTGGTTTATTTAGCTATAAATATGTATTAATTCTAAATTTGTATAAGGACAACTGTAAAACATATTGACTGATTCATTAAAATAAATCGTTAGAGTTTACGCATTTGATCTTATTAAAGTCCGATTTCCTCCGTGAGGAACGGACCCATTAATAACTTTGTTAAACTTGCATATGCAAGTGGAAACAAGGCTTTACGATTTGGGATCTGATGGTTTTAGTTACAGGCATGAGTACAAACCTCGATTATAATACATGACAAGTTTCAGCCCCTACTATGGGCACTATCGAACCTATGAACTACATTAAAAAAAAATGTAGAGCATAATTATTACCAACGAAGGCAATACCAACCCCAATCCCCTAGTACTGACACAAAAAAAAAGAAATAAAAACACAAATCTTTCGAACTTTGTTCTTGTCTTAAGGGGTCGGTAGTGTATAATAGTTGTGGGTCTATGCAACTTACCGAAGGGCCCAAATTAACAGTAAGTCTGTACAAGTATATGCTTATATCCAGCATGGGCTTGCTGATATTACTGTACAGGTCCACCACGGTGTCGCAGAACCTCTCGATGTCTGTCGTCAGCAGCTGATCCGCGTTCGATATCCGGTTGTCTAAGTTTGACACTTGATAGTATGTGAAGCCCCTGCAAGTATGTAAAAATGTTTAGTACATTTATAATACCATGAGTTTTTCTCATAAGGGTAGGCAAAGTCGCCACTTGGTACGATCTTTACAAACTTTCCTTGCCTCATTCTCATCCATACATCTTGTCATACAGGATATACATTATTAAGTAAGAAATAAATAATAAATCTAATCCATTTAACGTCCCACTGCTGGGCAAGTGTCTTCTCCCGCAATGAGGGAGGGTTTAGGTCGTGAATCCAGCTCACTGGCCAAGTGCGGGTTGGAAACAATTAAGCATGTACTGTATAATAAATATAGTTTCACATACTGGCAACATTGGGCGAAAGCTCGTCGCTCTGGCTGTTGCCGATGTGTAAGTGTTCATAAATTCTTAATTAGTATCAAGATAGCTTATCAGATGGAATTTTTACGGTAAATTTCGAAATTTTGCTGTCACTTTCCCTTGCAGATAGTTATTAGTAAGATAGTATGAAATAGCATCAATATCAGTTATTTTCAACTATTTAGAACTAATATAAGAGGAAATGTGTACGTATAATTAAATATCATTGCCAACGGAGGTGTCACGACCTGGCCGAGTACGTGTAATTAATTATAGACTAATTACAATAAGTTTTACTTTTTAGTGACCCATTAACATGTAGAATTGTAATTAGCTCGAATTTTTGACAGTTCGAAAAAACTCGAGCACTTTTAAGATTCAAGCTTTTAATAGGTCTCGAGCTCTATTTAACGCTTGAGGTTTAAAAGAGTCGAGTTCTATTTAAAATACTAAAAGACTCAAGTAATTTTCCATGGTTGCTTTTGTTATTATTGGTTATTCATCCTCACGAATTTTGTACACTGAATCTTTTCTGTATGCAGTTAAGTTTAGACACAGGTTTAATAGAGTTTTCATTATTACATTAAATCATAAAAATAAAGTAAGTAGTAGATATAACAATATTTTCGTTTGTTCCATTTTTTACATTCCATATAAACTGTATAAGGCAAACGTATTTACGGAATCGTTTAAAATTTGCATAATTTTATGGATTCATATTGAATGGTAACATTCGCTAAGATTAAAAATACATGCACGATAATGGCAATTCATGCATAAAATTAATTATTTATAGTAACAAGGATAACATTATTGTGTAAAATAATATAACATTTCTCGGGTATTCGTCGTGCTAGGGTTATTAAAGCTTTATAGATTAGAATTTCACACGAAGTGATTTCATACAAATATAGTAAAGAAAGGGTTTGTTTAGTTCTACTTTTTCACGTCAAAACGATAGTCGTTCTTCATGAAACTGGGTAGGGTCTTTGTGAAGGATATAACAAACTGCTGCTATTAAAAAATAATAAATTTAAGCCATTACTGTCTCACTGCTTGGCAAGGATCTCCTCCCGTAATGAGGGAAGGCTAAGGCCTTGATGGCCAAGTACGGGGACTTTGCATTAATTCAAGGACTGTGACGATATTTTTCTTCACTTTTAGAACCATTGAAATTATTTCTACTTCACGCATAACTTTGGAAAAGTAATTGGTTTTGCCTCGGGTTCGAATCATCGTCTATTTGTGGAAGGTGGCATTATTCTGCTATAGTGAACTAAAAACGTCAGGCAGAAATGTATACATTAAGCGAGAATATATAATATGAGTTTATGTGCTAAAATTACTACCAATGGGTAGTTAAAACCACGTAGATTACTTAGCGCAAACTATACTTTCAATATTTTACATTACAAGAAACAAAATAAAAATAAAATATGACTGTTCGGTAACGAATAAATCTACGATGCATAAAAAGTCTGCATAATTAACTACTAGCGAATGTGGCGTTGTTACATTACTTAAGTTTATTTTAATTTTATGCAGTAAGTAATATTTATCTTCTTGTGTCTTTGTACGTACACGAGGCTTTAATATACTAAATTAAATAGTGTTTTAGTACGACAACTTACTAGAGAATCTCGGAATGCACGATTTATGTAGATTATTTTTCCGTGGTGCAATAATTAATATGGTCGCCACTCCCCATGGGAGTTGTAAAGCCATATGTTCGATTCCCACACGGAACTAATATTTGTGTGATCCACAGACAGTTGTTTCCGGTCGGGTTGTTCTTTATGTCCGTTGTTGTAAGTTTGTAAAAGTCTCCGCGACACAAGATCAATTCCTAGTGTAGGAGTTGTCTTTCTTTAGTACTTATATTAAATCTGTGTATTTAAATAAAGTAGCTGTATCAAACAGGCCACAGTCAGCTCCATAAGTCTGTGGGTGATTGATGTTCTAAATTCTGAATGTTGTATACCTCCGCGAGCCGCGAACCTTGCATAAAAGACTCTTTACTAAGTGGCTAGACTATAGTTATTCTTGGAAATATAATAATTTAACAGTCACAGTTAATTGCAGTTCAAACACTGTGAACAAGTGGACATCGTTCAATATATATTTATTCTGTACATAAAATATAGATCTGACAACAATTATGTTCTGCGGATATAGTTTTAAGTTCTGTTGTATACAAATAAAGCACAGAGAATAGCTAAAATAAAATCTTCTTCTTATCGTATGGTTAGTGGTCAATCTAGTGTCAAAATTGTTCAAACCGCCCAAAGGTCTTTGACTTGGCTTAACGACTGGAGTGTTCTCCGAAGCACGGTGATGCCCAGTTCAAATACCAATATGCGGTCGCCCATCTATGGAATGACCGCACCAAGGGTTGCTTACCCACAGATCGTTTACCGACCAGTGAGCACAACTATGGCTAGGGGCGCCTGGATATAAAATTAATAAAATAAAATACTACTGAATGAGTAAAGAAAAGTTTTTAGGTGGAATTTTGCCAGCTGTATTGATATATTAGCTGCCACTTAATCTACAGGATAGGTTATCAAACACTTATTAGCGAGATACTAGCCGCAATTGAAACAGTATTGACCTTCATCAATGATAGCGATTTTATGTTTATTTGTTTAGTCTATGATCACCTCCCGTTGGGTCTTATCTTCCTACTAATATTATAGATGGAAGAGTTTGTACGATTGTTTGACTCTCAAGAAAAAAGATTCTTATTGAATTGGACACAGGCAGAATTATTTGAAACCCTAAAAACGAATGCAAAGTAATATTAAAAAAAAAGAACTATGTTCATAATACGTCTGTATAGATGTTTGTTACTATATTTAGGCATAACTACTAAATGGATTTAGATAAATTTTACACATATAGTCTATAATCTGGATGATACTTTTATACCGAGAAACCTTTTAATTTGGACGAAAACACGGACAGAAGCTAATATGAAACTAAACCAAGCAGACCTTCACAAAATAGCGTAAATTTTATCAATGACTAAATAAAGACATACTTATTTAAATGTCTAAAAATAGTAGAATAGTTTGAAATAGCATTGATTTGATAGACTATCAGCGATAGATAGCAATACTATTAATAGTTTTGGATTTCCCCCTATACAATAATCGCGGAAAGCATTTTTCACCATAAAAAATGTGATTAGGCGTAGTGCAAGTTGTCGGGAATTCATAATATGGGCAACAATGAGATTTGCAAGCGTCCCATAGATTTATCTAGAAATAATAATCCTGCTTTGGTTGAAAATGTCAACAATCGAAAACAGAAGTCCCCTTTTCACATAGAAATTACTTCAGAAATTCATATTCAAACAATATTTTTATCTTTTCCTTTTCATTTGAGACGTTATTTAACATGAAAACAATTTTAGTTTACCTAAACGCGTTATATTTCAAGCATACGTAGACGGTCTTAGGTTAAAAAGATGCAAATCAATTCAAAGCCGACGCACAGCGATCCTTCGTTCAGTTCATACACATTAACTGAGCGATTTTGTTTTATAATTCAATGACTTTTAGTTAAATTGCTTTATTACATTGTAACGAAGGAAATAGGGTAGGTATCATTATTATATATTTCTCTTGTTTTTGTTCTCTTTACGCGGGACTTTTACAAATATACAAACAACGTATACAAAGTACAACCAGATCCGAAACAACTATTTGTGGGTCGTCATAATAACTGTTCCGTGTTGGAATCGAACCCACGACTTGCCAAGGCAATGATAGTAGAGTGTCGACCACCTTAACCACTGCGCTTCGGAGGTCGTCGCACTAGCAGGTTAACGAGAAAAATATACTTGTATTAATAAAACGTACCTACATCTTAAACGCTTTAAATATGTTCTTTAGTTATAATATGTAAAGTTTAAATTACTGAAGACTGAGACAACATATTATTATATTAAACACTATTTTGATTTCGAAGAAAACGCTAGTGCTAGCTAATGACGTCACAAGGGTAGACTTGTGACGTCATTACGGTAGCATTTTTATACTAAAAAGCGTTTTTTATAGTTTCATAAAGAGTGTCTGATTCGAGTGGTAGCAAAACACGGTACTGTGTAGTAGGCATAATTAAATAGTCATATCGTGCATCTGTGATTCATGGATCAGCTAATGGGTTAAAGAACTTTAGAATACAGGTTACCTTGCCTGCGCTTGTAAATCTCATAATATATTCCACATCGTAATAACAAGATAGGTAAGTGATTAGTTCGCGCAAGAAAATAATTTACTTATTTTCCAAATCTGTAGGTATATAACGTTGATTACAGAAATAAGGGCATTGGATGCATGAGAAACTTATTAACAAAATAAAAGTAGTCTATAAATCGATAAATAGGCAGAAAAGTCCCAATAACTCCTAGCTACTTTTGAGATGTGCTCTAAAAATAATCACAAAAGACAAATAGTACTTTCCCTAGCTGGGAATCGAACCCGAGCTCTCATTTTCAGGCACATACACTACCGACTACGTCACAAAGGCAGTAAAAGGTAAAGTCACAGAGATATTAAGGTCAGCCTAGCCTTTCTTCGTTGGAGGCGGCTTCCAGTCTCACCGGACTGCCTATCGGACCTCCACAACTCTGTTACTTGGGTTATTACTTGGGTATACGATACCCTTCGGTAAGACTGGTTGTCAGACTTTCAAGCCGCTGACTACTGGCAACGACTGTCAAAGATCTTCGAGAATGACACTGGGATAAAGGTACTTACTTCAAATATTGTTGGTATAAGTGCAATGTGAGGTTAGTCCTAAGTCTCAGCTTCAGTTCTCCTATACTCCATTTCAACATGTTGTTTACCAACGAGATCTGAAATTAAACAACCTTTGTTTATCACTACAGTAAGGGAAAATTGTTAATCATAATGCCCAGCTTCTTAAGACTAGCTACACACATATTCGATTCGGCACTTTCGGTTCGGCAATTTTTATCGAACAACGAAATCGACTCGAAGCAGTTACTGCACTTGTTCGACTTGTGCCCATCGGATAAGTCTTTTGGGTTCAATCGATTTAGGTCATATCGAATTCGATTTGACTGAATCGATTCAGTCTAAACATTCAAGAGCGGCGATGACATACACTGCAGGCCTTATATTTTTTCGGGGCGGGGTTGTGTATGGGAGCCCACCGTTTAGCCATAAAAATGTCCTTTTCTGGGTTTGACAGCTATTGGTCTAGCTCCTCCCTACTACCGAGAAGAGATCCATGCCTAGCAGTGCGAATTTTTGTATTTCAATATAACGTACCTACTAGGTATTGTATATGTTCGTAGATTGGAAAAATAATTTGACACGTGGAAAAACAGGTTTAACTTATATCATTAAGATTGCATCTAACATAGTAGAAATAATTTGTTGTCGTTTGTAGAAATGGAGGTCATAAATTTTCTTAATTGTTATACATTTATTTTATTTGTTTTGAAAAAGTTAATGTATGTGCAATGTACAAATTCACTAGAAAATAAGATTACTTACCTAAAAACAAGGCATTTATAATCGTAATGACTTTAGTCAATAATTCATCATTCAGTTTTTTCTTCTTAAAAAAATGCTTAATAGTTAGGTATACAACAATCAGTTTGTGCAATAATGACGTAATTTTTTAAAATAAAGATTTTTCCTCGTTTGTAAAATAATATATTTTCTATCAGAAAGTTACTTCCAAATAAGGAATAAATACATATCTACACCGGTTTTACCCAATATACCCAAAGATGTAGGCAGAGGTGTATGAAATACACGCACATTTGGACATTATCAACATTAGTCCCATGTAATAGGGGGCCAGCCCAGTACCGTATACCGGGCACGACTCCAAACTCCGAACTACTGAGAATATTCTAATACTTAGTAGTAGAGACCACCAGTCAGAAAAAATATATAGCCGTGTTGACCCGGAAGTTCTGCCATAATCTATTTTTTTCGCGCAAAATTTACCGGTCTTTGATGAGTTTTGGTAAACACATTTTATAAACCGGATTAACATACAGAATACTCATAAAGACGGCGGTTCGAGACGACAGAGACAGGAAACCGAGACAAAAGACTGCAACCGTTACTTAAATAAATAAATATCATTGGACAACCCACACACGGCCCTTTGATTTCAAACTAAGCAGAGCTTGTACTATGGTAATCAAATAATTGATAACCATACTTATATACTTCTAAATACATACTTGTATAGATACACTGCCAACAAGGCTCAAAAAAAATACTCGTGCGCATTACACAAAAATTGTCCGGGTGGGATTCGAACCCTCCACACGCGGCGCTACGGTAATTGCGGCGAGATGACCACTGTAACCACTGCGCCAAACGTGCGGCTAAACCAGTACTAGTAACTACTTGACTTAATTTAATGCATAAGAAACATTTCGCTAGCGAGATCGGGGTCCGGAGAAAGATCGTAAGTAATGTTGCGGTCGCAGACTCCGGTCGCCGTCTCATGTGTCGGTCTACTATCTCTGTCTTGGCGCGAATCGCCGGCTAAAATCTTTTTAACGCGGAGTCACAAGCAGAAACTAGTTATCATGTAAATATGTTATTTGTACATGAATATTATGAATAATCTATTATGAATCACTTGTCTTGCGAACCACAAACACGTGCTATCTGATACGACAGCCGTGATAATAACGGTTGTATTTAGAAATTAATAACTGATTTGTATTACTATATTTAGTAGTTCCTTGATTCCTTGATGAATGATTAAAATTTTTATTATAAAAGTTGACAGTAGAAACCATCCTACTGTTCAGGACTTTGTTAATAATATCCAAGTGTGTGCACAATACACAGGTACACTCTCTATTCCCATACTCTCATAGCCCGGTGGGACGGCTAAACCGACACGACCAGTGAGAGATCAGGCTCAAGACGGCTCTACATGCTTTTCGAGGCACGAAGCTCTATCTCAAATTCCACTCTGGGAAATTTCTGAGAAATTCTCATCAGGAAAATCAGAAAAGACTTTTTGGCCCGATCAGTAAAAAAAGTTAAAAGTCATGATCATAAAAACGTGTCGTCGATGTTCATCGTTTATCATAAAAATTATAAACGACATTTGTTTATATCAAAAGTGAGTGTACAGGGAAAAAAGGCATAATTTTAAGTCGAAGAAGCCACTCGTTTTCATACAATTTTGTTTAGTAGAAATTATAAAATACTTACAATAGGCATAGATATGAAGAAGTGTGTTAGTAGCCTCCTAAACTCCTTCAAATTCATGGTGATTATAGACCTGTAACAACACATAATTATTATAGTAATTTACCGAGATATGAGTTACATAATGTCGTGTTAAGATTGTGACTTAATTACATTGCAAAGTTCATATGTACATATATTCATGACATAGGCATGTGTCATAGTATACAGTGCAAAAGTTGCACTTATACTATTTTTTTTTAAAGGTACAGCCCCGATTACAAATATTTATACAAATACAAATATTTTCTTCAGGAATAATTTTGTTAATATAAAAATTATATTTACTGTAATCGTAATTTACATTTAAATATCATTTTTGATATGTTTAATTTAGAATACTAAGTACCTAGTCCTATTAATCCTAACTTATATTATTCAAACGCGAAAGTTTAAGTCTCTCTATCTGTCTCTTCATCATACCTACCTAAATCATTGTTGTATAGTTTATGTTATGACTGTTCATTTTCCCACAACGAAAGTATTTCGTTTAGGTATAAGGTAATCCAAAATTCAGAAATGTGTGGAAATTTAACTAACTGGCAATCAATGTAACTTCCAAGTAGGTATATCAAATCAATTTTACATATCTACACTTATTGAAGTACGTGTTTCATAATATTTTCCAAATATACTAATAAAATAGTGTTGATATTTTCGCTCATATACAGCTACCAAATTGATTGTAAGTGACAACCTACTGTATAATCAATCTGAGCTTACACGATTGTTCGTAAAACAGAAAATTAAAAAAAAAATGGGATGTAACAGAAATAAAAACGGCGTAGTCTTTCAGGTAAAAAGGAAAAAGTGTGTTAAAACTAGTAATATTATAAACGCGTTCGTCTGTATATCTACCAGGTACTTTTTGCGGTTTAATAATTGCAACGATTTCCATAACAAAATACCTAGTAGGTAGGTAGGTAAGGTACCTAGATCATTCGTTACGTGGAACCGCGTCTAATAATTTGACCAGTTCCAAAGTTCATACATTACTCATTGGCTCATCACCACATCGAAATCTAAAGTCGCAAGTCCAAAGTATAAACTCCAAAACAAGTTTTTTACGACACCAATAAGTGCGTTGTATAATGCTCACCTACTAACACGGCATAGAAAATAACAACTTGCTTAGGTTATATGCTTTATTGCGGCCTTGGATTATTTTTGAGAAATTCTCTTGAAATATGACCAACATTCTTAATTTCTTTTCTTGAATTTGTAAATATTAAGGTTGGTTAGTATACCTTAAGGGTAAAACGGGAACCCTATTACTAAAAGTACGCTGTCCGTCTGTCACCAGGCTGTAATCTCGTGAAAACACTGACGGTGTATTCTTATGTTTACAAATAATAACAGGGGAGTTTTTTATGCAAAAGACTTGATTTCTTTTGCCCTTTTACTCGTATTCTTCGTGCGTGAAATCGGCATTCAGCCAGGAAAAGGTTTCATCGGCATCAATAAATGCAAGCACACATATCGGAAACTATGCCGGGTACGCGTAAGGACTCTTAGGGACAATGGGCCATTCTTTCATAATATAAATCTAAACCTAAGGGTGTATTAAATCTAGTCTATCCTTCGTACGTTGAGAGAAAACCTACCCACGATATTTCACTGTTTATCAAAATAAGTAACTTCATATTGCCGTCAAATTATTTTGAAAACAGCGAATTACAACAGCTTTCGCTCAAATTAGAGGTCTTTGACCTTACTCCTCTGTAACGCGTTGAAATAAAAAAAGTACATAACGGCTTCCTCAATATAAAACGTATACGTTCATAAAAATATAGTTTTTACATGAAACTAGTTTAGGACGAGACAAACGCCTTTATTCTTAAGATAACAATCCGGTTTTGTTGTAAACGCCTTGTTCTCTATGACTCTATGACGTCACGGTATCGTATGATCGGTAATACAAGTATCAATAGTCCGTAGACTCATAAAATATCTATTTTTACAATCCCGTATTGGTACTATGAATATGAATCTATTAATAAAAAAGAGCAAAAGTAACTCTGTGTGTTTGTTACGCCTAAACTGCTGAACAGATTTAGATTGAGTTTGCCATGGTGATAGATTATGATTCCGCCTAATCCCGCGCACGATTTAATATTTTAAAAAGTGCGGTGAGGAAAGCTGATCCTTCTTTCCTGTTAATATTATAAATGGGATAGTTTGAAACAATGGATGGTTATAATGTTAATTACTCTTTTACAAAAAGAAACGGATTTTCATGAAATTTTGGTACACTGATAGCTTATAACCTGGATTAACGCAGGATACTTTTTACTCCGGAAAGTCTTTCCACGCGAACGAAAACGCCGGTTGAAGCTAGTATAATATAAATATGAAAGTTTATGTTGTTTGTTTCCCTTTCACTGTCATTAACTACAAACCGAGAGGTAATTTTAAAACATTCGTGGGGCGTAGACTGAGCATTTAAATAATAGAAAACATTCACAATATATCATCAGCATTTCTAGCCAATGGTGCCTTTTGTTAGGCTGAGAATATCTTTGTTATCAATGTTAAGCCTTTTTTATTAGAACCACCAATAATGTATGGTTGAAGTACCCAAAATATTACCATATTGCAAATCCAAGCACAGTTGCTAAATTCCTTTACTACAAATAAGTTTATTTAGTAAAAAAATAAGGACTCATATCTTTTTTAACTCATTGTTGTCTCACTACTGGGCAAGGGTCTCGCCCCAAACGAGGAAAGCATTAGCCTTGAGCGTACCACACTGGCCAAGTCCATATTATTATATATCACTAGCTGACCCGCGCAACTTCGCTTGCGTCGCATAAGAGAGAATGGGTCAAAATTGTCCCCGTTTTTGTAACATTTTTCACCCGTACTCTGCTCCTATTGGTAGTAGCGTGATGATATATAGCCTATAACCTTCCTCGATAAATGGACTATCTAACACTGAAAGAATTTTTCAAATCGGACCAGTAGTTCCTGAGATTAGCGCGTTCAAACAAACAATCAAACAAACAAACAAACTCTTCAGCTTTATAATATTATAGTATAGATTAGTTGAGCTTCATTTCTGACAATGTAAGAATGTACTATAAAAAATAGTTTGTTTTAAAACCCAAATTCAACATAAAATGAAGGCAACATGTAAGTGACAAAGCATGTTCAGTGTCAAATGTTTTACATACAATGTAGATAAGTAAATATTCTATGCATAATGCTTCACAAACAGAACAATGACCTTATTTGTTCTTTGATTTTGTTAATTGTTATTTGGTATACGGCAATATCTCAGGATTTAGGTAGAAATTGAGGCGGTCTGCCTGAAAGTGGCCTAGCCCAATTTTCTTCTATGCAGACACTCTTCCACTAAGAATTGGTCTCGTTTCGTTAAACATACAAGCAAACTACTACTGGACTTTACAAACAAACAAGCAATGGACACAAAGTGCAACCAGGCCCGAACCAATTTGATTGTTTTTTTTTATTTGAATCAAACCCATGACTTATAGATACACTGGTGACAACAATACAATGACTTTAACCAAAAGCAAAACTTAAAAAAGAAAAAACTTAAAAGCGGCTTATTTCATGCTTCAACAATTAATTGTGTTATAAATATAATTTATTGACATCTATTTCATTATAGAATGTGTAACATACAGGTTTTAGATACTACAACCATTCAAACTAAATCTGAATCATTAACAAATTTATAATAGATTTGTTTGTTAAACACCCTAAACAATTAAGGAAAATAATAATCAGAAACATGTAAATGATAATAATATACCACACATAAGTTTGTTAACAGGATAAATTGTGATACAAGTGATTATCTATTTATAGGTCCAGTTTGTACTAGATCCAGTTATCACTGGACTGATAACAGAAGTCTATAAACACTGTACATAGGTAAAGATAGCATAATGACTCAATGGCTTTAAGGGCGGACCCAGAATCAGTAGAAACTGTGTCTAAACCAATAGATTGTTTAGTCTCTCCAGTGTTTATCACAATTTTTAAAAATGTTTTCTTTTACTTCAAGAACAGTATGACTAGCTATTATTATTTAGCTAAATGTGTCTAAACCACTTCTTCTAAAATACACTATTTGAAGTTGACTGTATCTATACATCATTTAATCATTTTGAAATTGTTTATGTTACTTTTAAGACAATTGACAGAGGTTTCTATCCTGTAAATATTTCTCAATATCAAATAATTACAGTAGATGCATTCTAATAATCATTAACTACATATATCACTTCCTAGGGTATTCTCATTTGCTATGCTTTCAAACATAAAGACCAAAATGACTTACCCTTCAATCAATGTTGTATGCTGAATAAGCCACAAGTCGCACATAGACCTGGATATAAGAGAGATGGCTATGAGTACCATAAACCCACTCTCCTTGGACCACATAGAGGGCATCATTATCTTCCATAATACTTTAAGTTCCTCAATAAATCTAGCATCAACCTGTGCTCGAGGTCCTTTTTTATTTTTATCTTTTATCATATATTGTATCTGCTCTTCCGGTGACAGGCGGCCAGGTTTAGCATTTTTCTGTTTGCTGAAATTGAATAAATATTTTTTATAGTTGAAATTGGAAACTGTGAACAAAAATATTATGTATCTAAAAATGTTTTCTGCAGAATGACTTTAAGCAGCAAAGTCATTCGAAAGTGTATTTTAAAAAGCATTAAGTTATTTGTTAAAAAGCACAGAATTACTATACAATTCAAATCAAAATAATAAAACCCCATAACACTAGATTTTAATCAAGACGATATGTAAATAAACCTTTGAACTCATATCTCTCTCATTGATTAGACCGCTTACCTTGATTTTAGAGACTTTTTTATAATCCAAGCACTGAGTGCAGCCGAAGCAGCCAGTGCAATTTTAACATCAGTCCTTGATGTGATTTTACTAAAATTCGGCGCCATTTCTACAGAATTTTCTGTGTGTTATAAAAACATTTATTTTATGATCACACACGTATCAGCACCACGAGCACGAGCACTATATGACTTCACTCACTCCATTTGATTAGCAAAGCAAATCAAAAGTTACGAAAAGCTGTAGCAATAACGTCCGATACGTCATACGTCAATAAAGTCATGCATTCATTTATGTGCTAGTGTTGTACTCGTTAGTTAGTGACTAGAATAAAGAAGTAATACAATACATTTTGTTATACAAGTAGCTATTATATTAATAATGAATTACTTTTCAAGTTTTTATGTAGACGTGTTTGATATGTATCTATCAGTATGACTATTTAAACAATAAGGTATTATATATTATAGTATTATGAATTATTAAAATAAGGTCATGTAAAGCAATGCAAGTAACTTGTTTTTTTATCTAGTGTCCTTTATGAAAAAATATACTGTAATTTTGCGTTACAGGCATTAGTAGTTACTTACGCAGACCTAAGTGAAATGCAGTCATGTACCATGCAACAATGCTAACATTATTTTAGTCGATTTTATATACCAATCCTTAGGTTATAATCAATACCAACAGGCTACCAGAGTGATATGATAATTTGATAAATTGCAGTTTAGTAGGCCATTTTAAAGCTAGCTTTATTTTTGTTTAGTTCTAACATCAGAAAGTTATGTGAGCTTATTTTCAAATTAGTCGAAATTAATACTAATAAGCTATGGCCGTTATGTTCGATTACTGGTGGATTAGTGAAATGGAGTCTGTAAAAATGATTAAATCACTGCAAGTTCGTTACTTCAACGAATTATTCTCACAAAAATACGCCTACCTGCAATGAGTTATAAGTGCACCATCACGAGCAAATTAAAAAGAAAAGGTAATTATCTTAGTTATATTTTTAGTGCTTATATGGCGATTGTACATAAATAGTTGATAATAATATAAAAAAATAGTCGATAAATTACCATGATAATAAAAACGCATAGACAGGTCACAAAATTAAGAGATACCTATCGAAATATGAGAAGAGAAGATAATTTATTTAGAAGTATTAAAATTAATATTTTACGGAAACAAATTTAATAAACATTAGCCCAAAGTTCAGGCTGGATAATATTCAATTTAAGAAAAAAACTGTTAGTTTAAAGAAAGTTCTTTTTTAGTTAGAAAGAAAATTGAGTATTAAAAAAGGCATGCATTTGTGTTTTTTTTATTCTGGCATTACATTTCATTATCTTCTTATGACCGTAAAACGGGATAACAAAAAGAAACTTCTGAGGAATGTCCAATGCTGGCGGTTAGATAGTAAGGTAGTTACTATGGGCAATGTAGCGAATTAAATACTTACTAGCCCTTTGTAAATTAAAATAGCAGGAATACTTATTTATCCACTGATTGCAATACTAATTAAACCTGTTCTTATGGTACAACATATGTTTGCGCCTAGTGTACATCTTTTACGGGCAATTTTTTTGGTTAAAGCATAGGTAGTTAGGTACATATTCGTCTATGTAGTCAAACAATCATTTTTATTAAAAAAACGGCTCATAACAGCCTGTTATAAATAATCGAGTGTAGTTTTCAAGCGGAGTAGCGCGGGTCAGCTGGTTTCATAACAAGGATGTACATAATTATCTCTCTACGTATGTAGCGAGTTGCGACCTACCTGAATCAATAAACAAGCGTGAAGCGACGCCCTCTACCGGGATAACTATCAGTTATAAATATTAGACGCCCGTAATGGCTGTTGCTATTATTTGTAATTAGTAATATTATATTATGTTACGTTAAAGACAACACAAATGATACAGTTATCTAAATGCTGGCTTCCGAAGCTTTTAAGTCGATGTAGCATTGAAGCCAAACAGAGGGGTATCGGGAAATAATATATTAGGTATATGTTAGCGGTTTCACATTGTGCTAGTTGTAAATTGCACAGCTGATTGTTCTCTACATCTTCACTAATTAGTGTTTTTTTCTGATTAAGTAATATTTTTTTTACTTATATTTTCTGATTAATTTTAAATCAGAAAAAAACTAAGTTAGTTTCCACGATATATGTGATTATATAAGTGTAGGTACTAGCTTCCGCCGGTGACTTCGTCCGCGTGAAAAGGTTTCGGTAGTTAAAAGTACCCTATATGTGAACCTTTATTAATTTAAGTTCAATCATTCGAAAATCCAAAAAGATTACAACAAACTTTCACCTCCTATTTTATCCCCTTAGGGGTGGAATTCATCAAAATCCTTTCTTGAGGGATGCTTACTTCATAGTAACTTTATGCACGCAAAGTCTCAGCCCGATCGGTTTAAAATTGACTAAGTTTCATACAAACTTTAATCACCTCTTAGGGGTGGAATGTATCAAAATCCTTTCTTTAGCGAATGCCTACGTTAAAGTTCATAACAACTACTTTCATGCCATATTTGAGCCCGATCCGTCCAGTGGTTTGGGCTGTGCGTTGATAGATCGCTATGTCAGTCAGTCAGTCAGTCACCTTTGAGTTTTATATGTAAAGATTAATGTTAACAAACAAATTTAATCTTCAAATTCAATGCCATTTACCGACCAGTCGGCGTCCATTGCGGAGAAGATTATACAAGTATTAATTAGTATTGTACTTACGTTTCTAATATAGATCCATGTTTTGGTTACAGATGGAAACTCGGGATCGGAAAGAAGCTCTGAATCCAGGATGACAGAAGAAGAAAAAATGCACAAATCACCACCAAACAAAAAAGCTCGTAAACATCAAAATCCGCAAAGATACGTTGAAGATGCACATTTTTCTCAGGAACGACATAATGAAGATGATTACCACACTAGTGACTTTAACATCAGTACAACAGCTGCAGTGGCAGAGTTGGTAGATGACCAGCGCCAACGTGACCTGTATCCCAGTGGCTATCACATTGAACCTGATATTACAGACCTTACAGCTGACACACCAGAAGATCATAATGATCCCATTGATTGTTTGGATTCTTTCATCGAAACAGGTAATGTGCAAGTGCCATACGCCAAAAGTGATTATTCGGACTCTCAAGATACGGTGGAATATGTCGATAGTACAACGTTCATTCCAAGGGCAACTATCCTTGATGCTGCGACAAGTTCTGATACCAGAGAAACACAAAGTCAACCTGAACAAGTTCACAACAGACCAGCTCCTACCGTGTTGTCAAAACCACAAGAAGATACTATTGATTTGGACCCCCAACTCGACCGTGAACCTAGTGGCATTGAAAACAATTCTATAAATATAAGAGTAGAGAATATACCACTCCCAAGCCCAAGACCTTCATTGAATCAGACCAGACAGGATACCACAAACAATAATCCGGAAAAACCGCTTGCGAGTTCGGGGCCTCGTGAGCTCAATCAACCTGAAACGTCGCATGCGGTCAATAATACTTGTCAAGGTACAGTAAATGATCCTATGCCAGAAAATGCCATAAACGATACACCAAGTCGGCCTGAACGCCCTATCATAAAGAGTTCCGTGTATAGCGTGAATAGCCGTCCAGATGCATATACCAAATACGAGGCTAGGTTTCTTGCTAGGACTCCGGATTCTCGAAACAATAACATGCAAAGTGTGCCAAATGATCCTGCCAATCGAGTCATAGATTATTCTAAACTTAGTTCTGCAAATCAAGAAACTATAGATTTAACAGTGCGCAATGTTGAAACACTCCCTGCAAATCGAAATGCCACGAATTCCATCATACAAAATATGCCTAATAATAATCGAGATAATGTCAATAGTTCTTCACAAAGTGTTGAAACTAATTCTGCAAATAGAGGTCTCACAAACAATACCAGAATACCAAGTAATGCAAATCGAGATGACATTGATAAGTCTATACGAAGTGTGGAATCCAGTTCTGCGAATAGAATTTCCACAAATACCACGACGCAAAGTTTGCCTATTACTTGCTCAAATCAAAATGTCATCAACAATCCTACGCAAAATGTGGAATCCGGTTCTGGGAATCCAAATACCACCACGCAAAGTATATCTAATAGTTGTACAAATCGAGACGACATCAACAGTCCTACGCAAAGTTCTGCGAATCAGAATTCCACAAGTGCTACAACAGCTCCAACACCAAATAATACTAACAATTCTATGCGAAATGTTGAGTCCAGTTCTGCAAATTTAAATCCCACAAATGCCAGGACGCAAAGTATACCTATTAATTACCCAAACCGAAATGACATCAACAATTCTACGCAAAACGTGGGATCGAGCTCTGTAAATCGAGATTTCACAGATACTACTAGACAACCAAGTAATGCAAATGTCAGGCTAAGTGATGAATCGGGTTCTGTAAACCGAAATTTCATAAACACTGCGAGAATATCAAGTAGTGTAAATCAAAATTATATCAATAGACCCTCACAAAACGTAGAATACGCTTCAGCAAATCGATTTGTTACGAATACTGCAACAAATAGAATGCCAAATAGTTCTGAATTTATAGGCGACGTGAGAAATATTGAATCCAATCCTGCATTTAGAGATTTCCTCCATAATTATCCACACAATATCTTATACAACTCTGCAACCGTCGATCTCACGAACGCACCATTAGGAGCCGCCCATTTAGATCCTCGTGTAATAAATAATCAAAAGTATGCTTTGCCCAGTCATGCTCTCATGGGTTTTATTAATCAGACTTTTGTCAATACCAGCTTGCCAAATAATCGTGATTATTTGGATAGTTCAATGCTCAACGTGCCGAATACTACTGTAAATCGGGATATCATAAGTAACTCTGTGCAAACCAGACCGGCTGAGTCTGGTATGCATAGTTTTGCAAACAACTATGCCAACCGAGTAAGCATGAATGAGAATACTATGCAAAATACGCAAAATAATGTAGGCCCTCGAGATGTGGGAAATGAAACTCTTAACAGTTCCGCAAATCGTGATGCCAGAAGTCATTCAAGGCAAAGTGAGCGAAATGATGCCAGATCACCAGGTACCTCTACTGAACATTCGCGTAGCAATGCGACTACACCTGAACCTACTAATAGTTCGCAAAATATGCCAATGCAGGAGAATTTTACAACGCGAATTACTCAAAATGATGTGCCAGGATCTGTATCTGATGCAAGTGCTCAACCAAGGCGAGTTACTCAAAATTATGTAGAATACCTGAGCTTACATGATGCAAGACAGCCAGTCGGGCCGAGGATTGAAGTAGACCCTCAAGTAAGGTACAGTGTGCCACGTGATCATGTGCAGTACCCGGTGTATGCAACTGCGCCACCCTTGCAGCCGTTGTATCGCAACCCCGGACCCATTTACGAAAACGGTCTGATAGAATTAAACAAACGTTTAGAAATAGAGCAACAGAGTTTAGCTTTGCAAAATGCGCAAATACGCGTACGAGAAGTGGAGATTCGTGAGAAGTCCAGAATTATAGATAATGCATTGCAGGTGCATTCTCAGTGGTTGGATTTGATGAAAGAGGGACTTAATGTGTTTCAGAACATATCGAAGCAGAACGAATAAGTGGAATAGGAAAGAATAATATTATAAGTGTTTTGATGATATCTATTTTGAGTTTTTTTTTCATATACAAAATTGTATGGAGATAAATATGTGAGCTGCGAGTCGAATTAAGTGAAAATATTGAGTGCTCTAACAAAATATGTGTATACCTACTTACATATAATTTTATTATGTAGGCATTGTACATGTAGTAGGTATAAGAACATGAAATTCGGTCTGTGATATGATACAGCAGGAGCGCTGAAATATGCGTTATATATTTTTGGCTGGCTCTTACACGGGCTAAGGTCTAAGGTTGACTGATATTGTAGGCGTTTTATTACTCAGACCGATATATTATTGATATTATAACTTAGAAGACCTAAGTAACATAATAAGTGTACATAAACTTTATATGTAGTTACGATCCGATTTCTGAAGTACGTCTTTATTTTCAGTTACTGTTGTAGAGTTCTTACTACAACATACCTATATCTACAACTTTTTACACAAGTATACTGAATGTAGACTAGATTACTCTAATTCTTCCTACCTCTATCTGCCTTCGAGAGACCATAAATTGGGTTCGTAGTGCGTAGTTTAAGAAATCGGCTCGAATTTATAAAGACGTGTGTTATTTTTTATAAATCTGAGTTTAAAAACCATGGGTTTAAGCCAGTTGTTTAAAATTGTTCACATTAATTTTGTATCGATGTTTAGATGACAATTGAAACATAATTAAAGTAAGGTAACTAATAGTAAGTACGTAGTTAAAGGTATGAACAACTGTATATGAGACATGGTAAGGCAAGGTAAAGACGTCCCTCTCGCGATGTACGAGTGTGACGTGAGTTGATTGTGATAATTTATTAAATGAAAGCGAAGCTTGTAACAATTGGAAGTGAAGGATAAACCATAGTCATTAATGCTTTGTTAAACATAATAATGCGTGTTCTATGCCCGATTTCACGACTAACATTTTTAAAAGTTTAAAGGTACATGCATACAAAATGCATTTTGCTATCAATGTTTTTTGTTTTGCAATGTCTTTCGAGGGACTCCTCAAGTATTTTTATTTTGAACTAAGTAATGAGAAGTTTATTTTCAAGTGATATTGGGCATTAGCTGTAAGCTGTATTAAATTTGTTGTACAAAATGATGATCGTTACACCAGTGGGTTTCTCAATTAGGTGGCTAAGCAACCTTTTAACATTTATGAGATAATACAATTGTTTCGATTATACGTAGGTTCTTAACCTATTTTGTCAAAATCTGATGTTCAGTGTAGATTTCAGTAATGAAAGGTAGCATGTAAACTGTAATCAATAGCAACTATGTTGTACATACATCTACTGTAACTTACTAATTGTCTAATAAATTATGAAGTAAGAAAATGCAGTTTTCTTTACGAAATTTTATTTATTTTATTTGGCGGCGGGCTCGGACACACTAATCTCCTGTTAGAGTGCGGGTCGTTTCCCGCGTCACACCCACCTAAACGACATTATTCGTTAGTTTCTTGCCACCGCGGGAGCGTAGCCCTACTAGGACCTAGTTGGGCTACGACGATGAGACGATTAGAGTATGGGCAGGTCCTTGGTGTGAGACACCTTGGCGCCTCTCCCTATTCCGGGTACGGTGAGTATTACCGGCGCTGCTGCAGCATCAGCCTCAAGCCGCAAGCGGCGCAAATATAGTACCTAACATTATTCGTAATTGTGTATTGCCGTTTGGTGCTGAGACTTTCGGTCCATGGGGCCCTAGCGCTCCTAAACTCTACGGAGAGATTGCGCAGCGCCGGCACAATGTTGCAGTATCGAGCACAACAGGCGACGACGGCTGGCGGTGCAGGTTTTACGACTGTATACGTTGAGTGGCAACCTGTTTTCAATATATTTGGCTTTTTCTAAATTTTTGTAAAAATTTTGAGTCACATTATCTACGTGTAGTGAATCGAACTTTTCACAAAAAGGTAACCGTACCTTACCTATGATTAATTTTAGGTGGTGAATAGTGAATTTCCTAGATTATACCCACAGTTCGGTATTTTCCAGTAGAATGTTAGCTAACTGTCATGTGTGAGAGTTTTGAAACTAATGCCTAAATATAAATACCTAATGTAAATTGAATATTGTCAGTGAATTTAAGGTTTGGAAGTAAGAATATAATAGGAATAAGTATAAAAATGAAACATAGGAGTAACTTATACTATAACATTTTTATTTGTACGTTTTTTACAGTACATGATCATTTTGTTGGATATAACATAGAACTTATACGCTATTAAATAAATAACCTTACAGACTAATATTTACACTTATAATTATAATTAACAAGACTAGAGTGTGAGATTATAGTTTAGTCGACTTCCTCGACGGTGGGGCCGGCGCGTTGTTGGTACTGTTGTTGTTGTTGGTGACAATTCTGTGCGCCGCCGGCCGCGCCGTGCATCTTGCTCATGAGAGGCGAGCAAACACGCTGCAGTTCCGACATCTTATGGGCGAGCTCATCCCGCTCAGCCAGTGAGTTGTTGTCGAGCCAGCGCAGCGCCTCGTCGCACTCTCGCCTCGCCTCTGCCTTGTCCTGTTCGCTCAGCTTGTCCCCAGCCTCATCAACAGCCTGCTTCACGCTGAAGATGTACGCCTCCAGCTGGTTCCGAGTCGCTACTCTCTCGCGCTGCTTCTCGTCCTCCTCCTTGTACCGTTCCGCCTCCGCGAGCATACGCTCGATGTCCGCCTGCGACAGCCGACCTTTGTCGTTCTTGATTACAATGTTCTTGCTACGACCGGTGCTGTTCTCTTTAGCAGATACGTTCAGTATACCGTTGGCGTCGAGGTCAAACGTGACGTCAATCTTAGGCACACCGCGAGGTGCTGGCGGGATACCGGTCAGGTCGAAACGGCCCAGTAGGTTGTTGTCTTTGGTCATGGCTCGCTCACCCTCGTACACCTGGACAGTAACGGCTGGCTGGTTGTCTGAGTACGTAGTGAATGTTTGCGACTGTTTGCACGGGATTTTGGCATTGCGTTCGATGATTTTGGTCATGACACCCCCCGCGGTCTCAATGCCTAAGGACAATGGCGCGACGTCCACTAACAGTACATCCTGGATCTTAGAATGTTGCTCGCCGCTGAGAATTGCAGCTTGCACCGCAGCGCCATAAGCCACGGCCTCGTCTGGGTTGATGGATAAGTTAAGCTTTTTGCCACAGAAGAAGTTCTGAAGCATGCTTTGAATCTTCGGAATGCGCGTAGAGCCACCAACTAGTACCACATCGTGAATGGAGCTCTTGTCCAGCTTCGCATCGTTGAGAGCTTTCTCGACGGGTTCCAAGGTGCCACGGAATAGATCTGCATTCAGCTCCTCAAAACGTGCACGCGTTACTCTTGTGTAAAAGTCGATGCCCTCGTGCAAGGCGTCGATCTCGATGCTCGCCTCTGTGCTCGAGGACAGCGTGCGCTTGGCGCGTTCAGCAGCAGTGCGCAGCCTTCGGAGTGCACGCGGGTTGTTGCGGATGTCCTTGTGGTACTTGCGCTTAAATTCTTCTGCGAGGTGATTCACCAATCTATTGTCGAAGTCTTCTCCGCCCAAGTGGGTGTCACCGGCAGTAGCCCTCACCTCAAAGAGGGAGCCCTCGTCGATAGTCAAGATGGATACATCGAAAGTACCGCCACCGAGGTCAAAAATGAGCACGTTTCTTTCACCCTGAAGTTGTTTGTCGAGGCCGTACGCCAGAGCAGCGGCTGTGGGCTCATTGATGATCCGCAGCACGTTTAATCCAGCGATAGCGCCCGCATCCTTGGTGGCCTGTCTCTGAGAATCGTTGAAATAAGCCGGCACCGTGATCACTGCGTCGCGCACTGGTGTACCGAGGTAGGCTTCAGCAGTTTCCTTCATCTTAGTTAGAACCATGCTGCTAATTTCTTCTGGGGCGAATCTCTTGGTCTCTCCCTTGAACTCTACTTGAATCTTAGGCTTGCCTCCATCTGAGATTACTTTAAAGGGCCAGTGTTTCATGTCCTGTTGTATCTTAGGGTCTTCAAACTTGCGGCCGATGAGTCGTTTTGCATCGAAAACTGTGTTGCTGGGGTTGAGTGCGACTTGATTTTTGGCAGCATCACCGATCAGTCGCTCAGTGTCCGTGAACGCGACGTAAGATGGTGTTGTCCTGTTGCCTTGGTCGTTGGCGATGATCTCCACATTTCCGTGCTGCCACACGCCGACACACGAGTAGGTGGTTCCCAAATCAATTCCAATAGCTGGCATTTTGTCTTGAATATCTTCAAATAACTCTTCAGGAATAAACTCAATCAATGTACTTGTAGTAACTTTGTTCAAAGTTAGTTCGGTGTTTGCACCGCTCTTCTTCTCTTCGCTTGCTTGTGTTTTCAAATACTGAATGACTTGGCGCGCTCGCCGTCCCCTTATATATCGCAGCCAATAGCGTTATAGAATTATCTCGAACATGCTAGAAGCTCCAAGCCCATTCGTTGCGAGGGTGAATATTCTCGAAGTTTTATTTTTGATAGCCAATCACAAGCCAGGTGCGACAGAGAAATATAGAGTTAGAAAGAGTGGTCCGATAGATGGTGATACCAGAAAATGAAATCTGCCATAGTCTAAGTAAATTTTATATCCACTCTGATAAAGCAAAGCTTAAAATATGTATCAAAACGTAATGCATTTGGGATTACCATACTTAATATAAATAATTAAAATTACTTTCGAGTTTTTTAAGTTTACTTAATTCTTTTCTCAGCGAGCTGTGACCATAAAGTTCATTGCATTCCTATATAAAATTCTATTTAATTAAATACGGGCTTATTATTTCTTGAAATTGAAAATGTAGTCATAATTGTGAAAAGACTCTACTCCGACTAATTCTGCTATCATCTGATCATAGAAATTTCGTTACACATAATATTTATAATGTTAGACATGGTTAAAAGTTTCTAAGACTCATTTATTTTAGACTTTACATTAACTGAGAGACAAGCTGAGGTAAAATGTTCACGTGACTAAATATTTAAGAAAATTATTTACTCAACGAGAGGGTAACAAATTTAAGCCCAGCTTCGAGCTCACTGTGAAAATAAATTTGTGTAATGTATGTAAATTCAAAATGAGAAAAGATTTGTATAGACTCTACTTTTGCTCTTACGTAATTTGCTTTAGTGATTTAGGGTAGAAGGAGGATTAATGTTGGTATCACTGTAGAGCTCTATTGATTCTAGAACATTCTCAGCTTATGTGCCTCTCTCTCTAATCATATCATCTCGTCTCCCTCACACAATGCGGCTACGTGATCGATTGTTCTAGAACACTCTACCCCTGTGTATTTCTCTCTCTTTTTATCTTATAGCGCTGTCACCCTTCATACGGCCAAGAACATTCTAGAATGGTTATGCTGGTACTTTGAACACGTTGTTTGTTTGCCCGGTGTGGCATACGCTAAGCCGACCTATACAATTTAGCCGTGTAATACTTTGGGTTGAGGGGACTGCGTATGTCGCAATGGCTATATAAACTGTAGCGCGGGGGGATTCCGTGAGATACCTTTTCCAAGTCTAGTGGTGAGGTTCGGTATACACCATGTATTTTAGAATTGTGTAGTGGTAGGACCAAACAGGCCCTTACAATGTAGGCTCTATGGCTAAGAAAATAGTTTTAAAAATGTATATTACAGTACGGAGTAAAACTAAAGAGGTGGCAAGTCCCGTTAGCTCTTAAGATGGCGGAATCATCGCCCGGTTGACGAGCTCTACGTAGATCCTCTAAATTCTGAGTTAATAAAGCAGGGGAAGACGTTTGATACGGATAAAATGTAAGGTAAGGTTCTCATTTGTTATTATATTTGTTCTAATTAGGTAAAGTTTTGAATTGTTTGTGGTAGAGTCGTATAAATAGGAATTACGTCACCAAGTTGCCATGATGTGGTTGTGTGTTATTTTTTTACGATATTTTACGATTTAGCTCTCTAAGTGTATATTTAAGGTGTAATATAACGTATCTAGATAGAAATTCGTAATTTATTTGTGTTTAGGGACGTGTATTTTTTTCAGAAAGTCCTAAAACGGCAAATGTAATTCGCCGACAAGTCTAAACAAAATGGCGGCGTATTTGACCTTCATGTTTGTTTATTGTGAAATATTATTTAATCGATATCAGTCTCAGCTGTTAAGATAGGTTTATTTATTCGAGCTATCTAAAGATAAATATATTACTATCGTAAATTACACGGGTTTTTCTTGTCGGAAATTGCGTAGTAGGTAATTTGACCTCGCTTGATTATTGCTGGAATTCATTTTTGAAATAACAAAGGCTTTGTCACGGAAAATACAGGTTTTAGAGACGGAATAATAAAATGTGATTTGAGTCGGTGCGTGCAAAATTTAACTGCGCAGTACGTCCAGAATGATGGTCGGCTAAATTAAATTGTTGCTAAGACTAAGTGTCTTTATCTTATCGTATTTTAATTTGTTTTTGTGTATTATCTTTAGGGATTCTCCTAGCTCGTATGTTACGTAGATATTGAGTATTATTTACTTTGAAAAATATTTCAACAAATAACGACTAGCTATATTTTGTATAGGACATATTAATCATTGTTAGGCTACTTATAATTCAACGTAGTAGCAGAAATAATAATAATTACAATTGTGTTGAAACATCTGCCTCTCAAGTACGTACAATAGGTAGCATTTCAATAGATATAGGGTGCTCCCCTACCTCGTAATGTAGGGGATAGGGTCGTTCGAATAGATTTAATGTAACAAAGGTTATTTTACTGTAGTCTATAAAAAGTGGATAATAACAAAAACTGTACGGTCGTTTTGAAATAAGTACGTCCTACTGTAATAATATTTTTTTTTACGATAATAGGCGTTTTCTTCGTTCTAATCGTTTTATTTTGCGTAGTTTTGTTCTTATAGAATGGGTTTCTCAAAGTTATAAATCATCCTTTTTTCGATAATATAAATCGTGGTAGGTAGATAGGTACATTAGGTAGCTAGTTATATTTTTTTATAATAAATGTATACTTTTGTTCGTAATACGATTAAAATATTACGTAGGAATTTTCTTATTTTAATATTCACAAGTATTCTATTATTGAAATATAATAAAATATTTTTTCTTTAGAGTATAATTTAAAAATCGCAAAGTTTTGTTACTTAGTCGATTTTTCTGATTATATATTTTTGAGTTACACGTTTCTTGATATATAGATCGCAATGGAATTAAACTATACACAACGTTAAATAGATACAGAGTAGGTTTCAAATAAATATATGATGTCATATTACATACATTCGTTATATTGAATTACGGAAATAGTAAGAGATGGATCTCATTCTGACTAATATACTAGCTTTTGACCACTCTACATTTTCTCTATATTATATTCTTAGTATAATAAAGACAAAATTAGATTATTATTTTGTTATAAGTATATAGGTATTAGGGATACATAATTAAAGATAGGACTACGGTATTTGATTATAATTTTCCGGGCCGTAAGAATTGATTGATGATGGAATATTTTGTTAATATTATTTATAAGTACAAATTTGTTATATATCAATTATATTGGTATAAATATTATATGTATTTATATCCTTTGTTTTCCTTACATATATTTGTTATCATTTACGACTAACGAGTTATTTACCTGCGACAATAAGTAATAATAGTTATAATTGTTTACAACTTCGCTTGAGATTTAACCTCAATAAGTATACACTATTGTGTATATAGAATATTTATATAGGTTTCGAATTATATTATTAATTATTAACTCAAAACAAACATTTTATTAGTTCAATGTATTACGGGAGATACAAACATTACAAAAGCAAATAAGTTATATTAAAGTTAAATTAAGCTCTACGATTTTTTATTTTTAATCAGGTTACGGAATATTAAAAATAAAACACAAATTACGTTCGTTTTCGTAATTTTCAAAACAGGTATCGCAAATTCTTAAAAAAGCAAATAGCCAGTCTGCCAATAAGAAGGTTGCATACATTATTGCTTATTTTATCGCAAGCTGAATGCACAACGAGCCAGTGAATGTTGATTGACAATCACGTACCTAGTGTATAGTGTCGCAAACATGTTTTAATGGCATATTACTTTACTTACACGCCTTTAATCTGTGCTAATAGATTTCGTATCTCGAATATTTGTTCTCGCTCGCTTCCTTATAACACGTAGTAATTTAACGCGTATGAATTAGGTATTCATAACATGTATTTCATAAAATTTACAAGAAGTTTGAAGTGAGACCTTCATTAATAACTAACTGTGGTTGGTAACCATTTCGGAAAATGTACCATTTGAAACACATAAATACGAAGGAACTAAGGAATTTTTATTCTCATGTTCATATTAGGTGCATGAGGCGACGTCGGCCCTGGCATGTGTCATTTTGCCACACAATACATTCACTAGTTGCTAGAAAACTCCTGAATGACAAACCTTGCCTTGTAAGAAATCCTAATATGTAACAACATTTAGGTAAAGAGAAAATTACGAAATATGGGCATTCCTGATGGAAAAAACCCTATTTCAGTATCATAAAAAACCATGTAACGGAGAAGAAATAGATAAAAAATTGATGTTTGTGTCTACGAACGCACGATGTGTGAAGAGTTTCAAAACTGTTAGTAGAAAAATCTAGAAGCGTTTCAGAAGTTTGCTGCTCATGGGAGATGTTGCTTTACAAACACGCGTCAATTTGTGTCTTTCTCAAGTTGTTTTGTGTCGTGCATGAGGGTGATGTGAAGTGAACGTGTCTTTCTACTCACTATACAATTATGCTCACTTAAGCTTTTGTTATAGAGTAATATACATTTAGAGCTCTAAGCATTTGCATGGGAGATTCGCTAAGGTTGATTGTAGGACAAATAACGGTACTCAGACCACTATTGAAGACTAGATGTAGAACAGTAGTAAAAGGCTACTAACATTTGGGATGTACCTATAGCTTCAGTTCGTTCAAGATTTGAAACTAAAATAACTTCGTGTTTGGATAACCAAGGAGGTTTTCTGAAAATTAAACTAATATTGAATGATAAAATGGTATAATATGGAGCAAACAATATACTCAGTTTGTTTAGCCAAAGCTTTGAGAATCAGCAACTCCATCGAGACTGAATTACGCTAAATATATAGGTAAAATGAAACGCATACATACCTACATGCATAAAATCACGCCTTTTTCCCATTAGGGTAGGCAGAGACCAGAAAACAATTTTAAAAATTGAATATTCATACTATAACAAACAATCTATACTATTTTACTACAACCAACTGTGACCCCATAGAGTTGGAAATAAGTATCGACACAAAAATTCAGTTGAATTTAATTTTGCGATGGAGCCTCTACATTCTAGAGATGCAATGATGTTAAGACTTAAACAATAGAGAGGAAAATTCAGTTAGATTTTGTTAATACGCCAAAGACTGAATAAAAATATAAAAAATAATACCTACCTTGTGATAAACAGGTAGGCATGTTTAGAAAATTACGCACTGAGAGTTATACAGTTTGCTGCTTGTAGAGGTTTTTGGATATACTTAATTACATTTTACATGTAATGTGTTACATTTATTGCAAACGAGATAAAAATATATAAGCGGGACTAGAGGAATGTACTCAACTCAAGGAGGTTTGAGAAGATTTTATTCTCATTAACTTGATTTATTAGGCTAAATCCAAACGATTTGATAAATAATATGATCTACTCATATATAAATTAAGATTAGAAAAGATACTAGAATTACAATTAATGCGAAGAAACAGCAAAATAACGAAATAATTAATATGGATAAATAAGAATATTGAAGGAATCTGTGATATTTTTACGGTTTGAAAGGATTTTTCTCTGAAGTTATTAACAAAAGCATAAAAGATTTTCTATAAAAGATTTACAAAACATGTTTCTTAGATATGAAGCAGAAAAAAATGCGAATAGATCTAAAAGCAAATCGAAAGTGCAATGCAGAAGGAATACATTTCAAATGTATCAATAGATAAAGCTGACTTTTAAAGAGTTAATAGGAAAAGCTTTTAAAAACACGTAAGATACAGTAAATTATAATCTGACTAACTAATAGAGAAAGGTAAATCTTTATGAAGGTAGGCCACGGCAACCCATAACTAAACGGCGACTGGCAAAAAGAACCTGCTACTTTAAAGCACATAAGATTTGAGATTTTAAAAGAAAATTATACCTCTTTTGGTAGGTAAGCGAATAGGCTTATATATATTTTTTTTTAGCGATTTCTAAGTGTTGTGTTTTCCTAACGATGTTGTGAGCAGTGTTTTTTTAAAAAAACTTGTTGGCAGTTTATGAAGTGTCTAAGCAAACGTCAGTTGTTTTTTTTATGTATTTTTTTTATTCTGTGACGTGCATGTTGGGTATTACGTGCGCTAATTGTCTTTGTTTTTTCGATTTACAAATGGAAGGTTATTAACAAAAGCTTTTTTATGCAAATCATTTTTAAATATTACTCAAGCACGGGTTTATTTGAATACATTTTTAGGTTTTATTATTATGTTCAATGAGTCACACCAGCACATCAAAAAATGACTATTAAACATAATGCATTTAATTTGTGTACTTATGCTGATAATAATAGTTTTTGTTTTATCAAAATCGGGTCAAAATTACCGAAGTTACAGCGTTATAAAGTTTCACTGCTTTTTTAAATTTGCGTTGCTTCGCGCGCTACGCGCTGACGTCACGTCGTGACAGACACGCTTGTTCGACTGCGGGTGATGCGGAGTTTTGATTTGAAAAGTGATTTGCATTTAATATTTAAAGAGTCTGTGTATGTGTATGTGTTATAAATTTAATCATCGTGTTTTTTGTAAAATAAGCCTCCACTAAGATATCCTCGATCTCGATCGCCACGCACACAATCATCAACTAGACCCAGGTAAAGAAAGTTGAACTCGTATACTACTAATAATATTTTTGTGTGTAGTTAACAATAAAATTGAAAGTTTGTTACAACTGGCATTACAAATAATGAGTGTTACGTACCTACCAAGTGTAAATTTGGAAAACATAGTTTTAAAATAATATTATAAAAAAGAAATTGTCACCCCTGCCTCTGACTTTAGTCAGGTTGATAGCTATCATTATGAACGCATGAATCTACTCTGTAGGTAGTCTTATATGATTGGGTGTGTAATGAGAACTTTTAATTAAACTAACATTTTAATTTTGATATTATTAGATTTAATAAACATGGGTTCTTTTTTCAAAACAAAAAAACAACGCCAACTCAACCGCCGCGCTCGGCTCGCCGCCGCCTGTGAGGTCATTGAACTACTCATTAAATAGTATCAACTGTTTAGTAGAAGTTCATTGCTAGGTAGGTATGAACATGATATATTATGGCATCTTGATCTTGAGGAAGTGTTCAAAAGGCAATAAACTTCTATTTAACATTTGCGCTTGACAGTATCTGAACCGGGCTTTAAGTTTTAGATTAAGTGTCTTTTGCAAAAATATAAAACAGTTTACATGGTACATAAAAAACAATTTTTGGGGTGTTTTTTCACTGGAGTTAGTGCACATAGGAACAATACAATATTTTCTAACCATTTTGTTTGTCCACTATAAGCAAAACAAATTATTTAAAGCGAAACCGCGAGAGACAACGAGCCTATGTAGGTATCGGCAAGTACTGACGAAATAGCAGTGTCACGAGATGACGTCACACGTCCGTGCGGCCGCTTCGCCGGAGTTTGATGCGAAGGCCATACTTTGACGTTTAATATCTCGGTCATTTTTGAAGATACGAAAAAAATAAAAACAGATTTTTTATTCTTGAAGTACCTAGTTTTTAAATATGCTCATAACAAAAATCATTGGTGTGACTCATTATAGCTACAAGCAAAACTCTTTACAATATTTTAATGAAGATTATTAGATATTTGGCTTGCTTTTAGTTTCGTTCGTGGTTATGAAAATGGTGTTATGCGAATCGGTTTTAATCGAAAACTTACATCTTCAAGTGAGAGTAGAGGAAATCTAAGCTTTCTTTGGAATAGTTTAAAGTTAGGTATCACTGTTCAAAAAAAACATTTTGGTGAATGAATTTTCGAAAATACATTCCTCGGGAACAATCTAACCACACGTGATCATTTATAAAACTTCATAAACAGTTCTTTAACAAAGATAGAGATGTATTACAACCAAATCTTACATAAAAAATTATAGTGACATCATCAAGAAATAGAAGAATATTTTCAAGATAAAGTGGAGTTATGTGTTTGTGGAATCTTGTTGAGTTCTGTGCAGTGTCGTTATAGAAGTTTAGTTGAAGTGTCTCGCTTTCCAGTCGGTGTGTCGTTTGTTTTTTATCTTAAGTCTTGTTCCTTCATTTACCCCCGGTTTCTGAGTACATTTAGCGGTAGTTTATCTATTCCATAGCGTTTTTTTTAAGTTTAAACGCTATTGAATAGATAAACTACCGCTAAATGTACCTCAGAAACCGGGGGTTAGTTGTGTTGTGCATGAGGGTGATGTAAAGTGATCTCTGTATTTATTTAACAAAGAGTTTTACACTAAAGAGCTTGTTTCGTTTATGAGTCACGGCCTCACGGGTGAACCTCGCACTTGCATTGGCTATTTAGGGCTTGTTGATGATTGTACCAAGGATGCACCGATTTTGATTGTGACTATTGATAATATTTTAACTGCAATAATGTCTACATAAGTCTATAGTATATCTTACCGCACGTCTTGCAGGCTTTCATATTTTATCCTGAATTTTCTTAAACAGCGGCATATGGCAGGGTTTTTCGTATTTCTATCCTGAATATTGATAAGCCTTATGACATTATAAGAGCTATATAGAAACGTTGAAATGGATAGGTCGGTAAATCCCTTAAAATGTATTGCAGAGCGTTTGACAAGAGGAAACTTTATTCTATTTGGATATAAAATGAGATGGAACCAATGATTTGTATCGCTAGGAAATAAATGCTGACGATAAACAGATACGATTAAAGAAATAAATAGGTTTTGAAATGTAAGACAAAGAAAAGAAACATAAAAGCTTTTCAATAGTTGAAATAGTATGAACAAAGAATTGATTAGAAAGATTGATAGAAACTAGACTATAATTGAGATCAATATTTGTAGTTTAGTTAGAAAATGAATGAACAGGTGATCGTTTCGTCTGGAAAGATGCTGAAAGTCTCTTGATACACGAAAACTTGGACTTGTTGTTTAAAAGAAAAAAAAAACCTAAATTATAACTTTAAGGAAATGACAATGTTGATAATACAGAACGGCAAACGAAATGGATTATAAAATGACAATATTTTATGTGAACTTTAAGAGCAAACGTGTCTAGAGTTAAAAAGACGAGGCGGAGGAGAAAATATTGACGATAATATTATCCGAAATACAAATCATTATACAGAATTTAGGAAAAGCGATAAAGAAATGCTAAATGCAATACATAACGAGCGTTATTTTTGATAGATAGGTAAATAGTACATCTATAAAAAGCCTTATCAATGATTATCAAGTAGTTTAAGGAAGCAAAACTGTCTGTTGAACAAGATAGAGAAGATATTATTTAAGACAACGTTATATGAAATATGGCTACAAATTATTCCAAAGCTAATGATTAAATATTTCAGGAAAAGCGATATAAAAATGTTAAATACATACATAAAGAGCGTTACAATTTGAAAAATAGATACTTAGTACATCTATTTAAAGCTTTATCAAAGATTATCAAGTAGTTTAAGGAAGTGACAAAACAAGACAAAGAGGAAATTATTGAAGATAACATTATATGAAATAGATACACAGTATCCTTCAGTTAAGGATTAAACATTTCAGGAAAATTTATTTATAAATGTTAAATAACATACAGATACAAATCAGCGTAACATTCGAAAGATAATGTACTACAAATATTTGCAAAGATATGTTTGTATTCCTAACGATACAAATAAACAGATAAATAAAATAAGTACATAGTACTATAAAAAGCCTTATCAAAGATTGAAAGTACGAGTAAATGAATGTTAAAGAGGTAAAGATAGCACTGAGAGAATCCTTGCGACATACAATAGTACTCGAAGCACGAACTGAATTAAGATTTATTGCGTTCAAGGAAAAGTGACTAACATTGCACCATGTTTCACAAGATGAATTCATTTAAAGTAAGATGGCGTTTACACTTTATAATCTAAATAGACGTACATTGAAGAAAAAGACAGTAAAACTTATGCTCTAGGCTAGAGTTTTTGTTTATTACGTTCACGAAGTTTCGGAAAATGGAAAATAGGAAGAAGAGCTAGTTTTTATAAAAACGGATTTTGGGTGTTTTATTACAACTTCTACATATATTTTGTGATTGGCAATCATTTCAGTTAAAACCAGCATAGGTCCAAAGTGGAAATAGTGTTATTAAACAACTTGAATAAAAAAAAACAAAATAAAGATATAAATATATTATTATGTTTGAACATACAGGGCAAACGGTATCGGATGAGAATAAGAATAAGTATTCTATACTATAAAATGCATTTGCAAACGTCATTATGAAGATACATATTTACACAGATGGTTATAATACAACGACAAGAGATGAAACAAATGTAGGAACACAAAAGAAAATTGTTTATTTTATTAAGTTTACACGGTCATGCGTCACGGTGAATCGGCATATAATATGGCAAATAGTATACGACAAATACCAGCAATAACAAGCAAGGTCTTTAAATAGGAAATAATATAATAGGTATTAAGACAAAAGATAAGAAAAGGAGTTGCAAAATATATTTACAAACGGTAATAGGAAAGGTATAATTTACAAACTACGAATAATTAGAACATTGAAATATAGGAGAAGAAATATAGCAATAAAAATAGGTGGTGATAGTCTTTGAAACATTCAAATATATAGATCGTAGGCGATGATGACTAAATATTGATATTATAGGCATAATTATTAAGAGGTATATTTTACAAACTACGAATATTTATAACGTAGGTAACGAAATATAGTAGGACAAATATATCAATGTGATGATAGTCTTTGAAACGTTTAGATGTAAGTACACAATATAGGCATTTAAGAATAAAATATTCTAGGCGATGTTGACTAAAGAACTATAATTATTGAAACGCTTAGGCAGGGGAAAAATGACGAAATTGAAACTAGAGTTGTAAAACATTACGCAATTGTATCTGTGTACATGAATCATAGTTTACAAACGGTAATAGGAGAGGTATAATTTACAAACTACGAACTTATGGGATATATTGAAATATAGGAGAACAAAAACGAGAAATGACTCAGGTGATAGTTTGAAACGATTAAATAAAAATACATAATATAAATATTTAAGAATTGAAGATCGTAGGCGATGATGAGTAAATGAATATACATTTTACTGAAGCGCGTAGGCAGGGAAGACATGGCGAAATCGAAGCTAGGGTTGTAAAACATTGTGCAATTGCACATATGTATGTTATGAACTATACTTTGTCGAGGGTAATAGGAAAGGTATAATTTACAAACTATATATACATAGAAATATTGGAATATGTGAGAAGATGTAGCAATGAAAATAGCTGGTGAAAGACTTTGAAACGTTTAAGTATAGGTACACAATTCAAATATTTAAAATTGTAGGCGATGATGACTAAAGATCTATAAATCTTATTGATACGCGTGGGTATGGGAGAGATGACAAAATTGAAGTTAGGGTTGTGAAACATTACGCAATTGTATCCAAATTTGCCAAATGGCAATAGGAGAGGTATAATGTACAAAATACGAATTCATAGGATATATTGAAATATCGGAGAAGAAAAACTAGAAATGACTTAGGTGATAGAGTTAGAAACGGTTAAATTATAGTACATTATATAGATATTAAAGAATAGAAAAACGTAGGCGATGATGACTAAAGATCTATAAATCTTATTGAAACACGTAGGTAGGGGAGAGATGACGAAATTGAAGCTAGGGTTGTAAAACATTGCGCAATTGTACCTGAATCATGACGTTATATTTAGAAACGTAGTAATTGCTAAAATTGGGAGCCTAGTAATTGATGACGACATAATAAGTAATGATGGGAAATATTGCGAAATAATGACTAATGATGGCAAAGAGCTTAAGTCTGCGGAAAATTTTGAAAATACGAGCGTAATTTATAATAATGTGTTTAAGGAAAAAAACTACTGTACGAATACAGTCTTGGGTTTTCGTAATTTTACGAGTAGTAAACGTTGCGTTAGTTTACCTAGAACATTGAAATTGAAATCTGTTTTTATGATTATTTTAAAAGCGTTGTATATTTAAAAATAGTCCAGGATATAGAATAGTATATTATTGTTAAGATTTGTATTCGGTGGAACATAGAGAGGGTCTAGGCAAGAATTTTATTTTAATAAATAATAAAGGAGTCAGCGTTTTAAGTACGAATAGGTAACATTAGGAAATGATGATGACTAGGTATATTCGAAATATCTTTTGATGAAGGATTAAAATACGATGACGATTTCAATACATCTAAAAAGAGTATGAAACTTATTAAATTTTGAATTTGGTTATAGCTTAGAGGTTTCATATGAAACGAATGGTCGAAAAACTAATAGGTCTATGTGATTATTTTTTAATAATATAATACTTACAATATAGTAGAAACAATGTAAAGCGTAGTCGTTTACAATTAGGTGCTAATTTAGACCATACATGTTTTGTGGTGTAAATAAATAAGGTTTTCCAGAAGTGAAATAAGGGATGTGATAAATGTATTATAAAGACATCAACGCGGTTTAGTTAGACGATACGAGATTTTACTTCATGCTTCCATTTAAAACGTTTTATAAAAAAAACTAATGAGTTTGAAAATTACAGTTATTAATAATTTATAGGAATACAAGGTCTCTTATTAATTTATAGACTAATTAAAACGGTTATATTTATGTAATTAATACGTTTAACGGAAATGTGCGATTGAAGCTAGTTATTGATTGAGCTGAAATTAATTTAGACGATGAGGTATTTCAAGAAAATGTTTTTATAAAAACACTTTGGTAGCATTTTGTATAACTAGAGATTAGGAAATATAGCAAGAATTACAATAATACTGAAGTATTATTTCGTAATTTCAAATTATAATATTTCTGTTTGACATAAAAGGGTTTACCAGGTTAACAACGACTTTCGAAACTTGTATTAGTTTAAGAAAAGTTAATTTATTTCTCAAAAAATGTTGAAAGAATAAACAACATAATCTCTTATTTCACTCTACCGAATATGCTATACCTATGACGTCATAATGTCGGTATTTCTATACTAGAAAAGCGTTTTTGACAGTTGACAAAGAGAAGCTGATTTGACTAGTAAATAGCCTACTCAACTTTTTAAAGTTATTACTATATACGTATTAAAAACTAGACATGAATGAAAGAGGTAGTGAGAAGTATATTATTATTCAGGCTTGATCTTTTATGTTATTTAAAATTATAATTGACATTTTTTAAGTGTTAGAATAACCTTGAATATTTAAACACGTATAATTTATTATATACTATTATTATTATTATATAGTTTTAATACCAAGAGGTTTTTAATTATAATATTTCATAATGAGATGGAAAAAGTTATATATTCAATTAAGATTATACATAAATGTAGATTATATTATCCGATTAATATATATTTTTACCAGAATCCTTTAAATAATTGGCTAGGTTTAAAAATTGTGTAATTCAAAATCTACACGGAAGTCGTTTCAATCGTCAGAATAATTAATAATTATAATATTTATTATTATTCTTTTGTTCGTTTACATACAATGAATTTAAAATATATATTTTTTCGTTTATTTTTACGACTAAGGTTTATTATTTGTTATATTATAACAACGTACCACAGTGTGCCTTATTAGCGAGTTTTCATAATGGGTTCTTCTTTTTTAGAGATTAGACTTTACGGACAAAGAAACATAGTATATTCTATTATACCATTAGTGTAGGATTCTTTTAAGAACGTCTAAAAACGTATTTTATAGGTTGACTCATAATAAATATTTCGTTGGAAACTGTACATACAAAAGATAAACAGTCTTTCATAATAAGTAGGTTTAACTGTGCATTTTAAAAATCGTATCTTTTATTTAGCTTAGTAAACATAAACATTGACAAGATATTAAAAATGGTTAATTGCTAAAATATAATAATTCATACTATCGAATATATTATATTCATTAAACAGATGTCGTAGAGAATCGATCGATTTTTATTATATCTTTGAATCGCAGTACACAGCAGTTAGAAAACCCAGTAGGATGCGTAACAGAAATAAATAAATTTATAATGTGTATAAAATATTTAATTATTTTTCGAAAAACTAGGAATCATCGCATAACAGCAGTTCAGTAGGTCTAGGTCATACATAGCTTGATAAAGGATTTAAAGCAAATAAGAGTTAGGATACGCTATAGGTAAAAATAATGGTTGAAAGAAACTACATAACAGTGTGTTGGTATTATTTAGGTGTAGACAGTCATGAGATCTATTACAATTTCTAAATGATTGAACACGTTAAGTTAGAAGAACAGCTATCTATAGGAAAAGTTAGGTTAAGAAAACAACTATGATACTATATACTACTGATAGAACACCGTTTAAGAGACTTAAATTTAAGTTATTTAGGTTGCGGAAATGGTCAACATTTTTTCTGAATATAGGTCTTGAAATAAACTTATCGTTTGAAGCATAAATGATATACAGTATGTTTTTTGTGTCTACGTTTTCTTGCTAGTAAAATTAATTAGGTTTATCAATTTAAATTGAAACTGTAAATGAAATTGTAGGACATCGTTTGGTTGATTCAGTGCGAGTCTGTAGCACGAGTGTTAGTGTACAATTCATTAATTATAGCGAAAATTTTGCGTGTGATAACTGAAGGTTGAAGTAAAATTACAAATATTTTAAGTCTATGAACAAAAACCTTAATAGGTTAAAAAGAAACAAATGTTATAATATATGGTAATATGTATAAGTCAAAATAAAGTTCTTTAATGCGTTTAGATATAAGAATATCTCTTTTTTAAAGAGTAGGTAGAAATATAACAAGTTGGTTGAGCGAGGACCCGTTTTATTTATGTATTATTTACTAAAGAACGTTAGGACGTTAAGTAAAAAGTAAGTTTATGGAAAAACACAAAAATATTATTAAGTTTTGAATTATCAACAGGATGATTGGTTGATTGAATGCAACAAAGATTGCTTGAAAATTCGTTCTTTATTTTATGAGAATTACTCGTAGCGTATAGTTAAGTAATAAGTTAGTTACGTGAAACGAAACGCATAAATTGTATTAAGTTATGAAGAGACTGGCCTAGGATCAGCAGGATGACTGGTTGGTTTAATGCAGTTTGTTTGAAAATTCGTTATTTATTCTATTAGAAGTACTCGTACCGTTTAGGTTGTAATTATTAAAGTCTAGAGTTTAATTAAACTGAAGAATTGATTGACTTGTTTGCGGTTTTTGAAGGATGTAGCAATTTAAACTTATACGAGTTTCAACTGTTTATACACGTTAGGGAATAATTTATAACAATTAAGTTATTAAATTACTTCATTATGACCAAATTAAAAAATCAAATAGGTAGGATTACAGTAAGAACTGGTTAAGGCGTTTAGATACTACAAATCAAGGTAGGACAATTGATTGATTGATTGAGTGCAACAATGGTTGCGTAAAAGTGTTCGTGATAGGCATTATTTTTATATGCAATTAAGGTCTTAAGGCAAAATTATCAAGTGGTAAAGAGTTTATTCGAATTAAAAGAATTAGTTAGGTAGGATTACAGTCAATACTTACCAAAGTATTTAGACACGTTCAATAAACCAGATAGCTATGGTAAAAAAATATTAAAACTGGAAGGGAGAACATTGGTTGGTTAAATGAGAAATCGTTTATGATGAGCGTTACTTATTATGCTGAGGCAGCTATTATCGAGTGATTAAGAATTGAACGAAATTTTAATAAATAGGCAAGTTTGACTGCAGTTAGTACATACTGAAGACGTTCAGTTAGAAAACAAAGCGGTTAGGTAAAAAGCTATGAAAACGGTCAGGGCGAGTGGTTGGTTGATTGCAACGATGGTTGCGAGAAGGTGCTTGTGTTAGAGCGTTCTTATATTTGATGAGAGCAGTTAAGGAGCTTCTAACATTCATTTATATTGAAAATAAAGAGTTTAGTGAAATTGAAGGAGTTTCAAAGGGTGTTACAGAACCTAGTGCTAAATGTTGAGTTGTTTATAAATATAGAAAATTAGGAATACTGGTAGGACAACGAGTGGTTGTTTGAGTGCAGCAGTGGTTGCGTGATAGTCCTTGTGTTAAAGCGTTGTGATAAGGAGTTAAAGTCGTAGGTAAAGTTTATTTAATGGTGAACAGCATAGTTCAAATAATCGAGTGAGATTGCAGTGGTTATTGTTTAGGTATTAATTAATTAGAAGTTTACGGATATAATAAAATACCTTTGTTAGGACAACGGTTGGTTGACAAATTGGTTGGTTGAGTGCAACAATATTTGCGTGAAAGTGCTTGTGTTAGCGCTGTTATACGTAGTTGAGGACTAAGATTTGATTTATATCAAGACATTGGTGACATTGAAATAATTTGTAAGGTGTATTACAGAGCCTTGTGGTAAATGTTTAGGCGTTAAGCTATTAGGAATGAGGAGTGCAAAAATGATTGCCTGAAATTGTTTTGTGTTGAAGCGTTGTTAGTGGAGTTAAAGTCTCAGATTGAGGTTATTTGGTGGTAAAAAAGTTAGTTAAAAAGGCAAGGAGGAACCTACAATAGTCCTACCTATACCTATATAACATTTTGTTACAACTTAAGAGAGTTACCTTGTGCTTAGGCGTTATACATTAGAAGTGATACGATAAATCGGAAAAGTTATGAAAACTGGTAGGACAACGATTGTTTGGTTGAGAGCAACAATAATTGCGTGAAGAAGTGCTTGTGTTAAAGCGTTAAAGTCCAGGATTAAGATTATTTGGAGGCAAAAATGCAGGAGGGGACCTACAAAGGACCTACCTATAAAATTATTATTTTTATAAAATGTTGTATGATTGAAGGAATTACTGAATTGTATTACATTGTGTTTAGGCGTTCAGACATTACACAGTCGATACGATAATTACCGAAAACAATGAAAACTGCCAGGACAACGAGTGGTTGGTTGAGTGCAACTATGGTTGCGTGAAAGTGCTTGATTTAAAGCGTTCTTAAATAGAGTTGAAAGTTCTAGGTAAAGTAAATAACTTACTGAAATTGGTAAGAGTAGAGTGCAGTGGCTGACGTAGCTAAGAACTATAGAAAAGAACGATAGTATCGATTCTGGGAGAATATTTGCTAACTTGCAGAAACTGGAAGAACAATCATTGGTTGGTTGAGAGTGTAAATATGCTTGCGTGAAAGCATTCAGGTTGTAGTGGGTCAGGAACATTTGGTGGAGAACAACAAACTGAAATAGACCAGTTGGTAGAAAAGCGTTATAAGAATTTAAAGATGATTATTGAGATGGTTAATATATTACTTAGCTCGTATTATAGCCAAGAAATATTATAGAACAAAGATTGAGTTGATGGTCGAGTTGGTCGATTGAGTGCAACAATGATTGCAAGAAAGCATGATATGCTTTATGTATTATGGCTGTCTATGGTTCAAAATATGTTTTATAAAATATAGGTCTGATGGGATTATTTGCGTTGAGGGAGAAGATCGAAGAGCGTTAGGATGATATAATGAACGTTATAAAGGCGATATAAGTGGAATATCAGCTAGTCTGTTGTAGGTAGTGGGACGTTTGATTGAGGGAGTGCGACTATAGTCGTGTGCTAGCGTTTAAGAGTTGTGGAGCGTGAAATACTCAGGTTGACATCTTTATGAGGTGAAGAGAAACTCAGTGAAGTTGATTTCTATGAAATTATAGACTAATGAACGTTGAGGCAATTTAAATTTACGGTTTGAAGTCAAAAAGCATCGAAAGATTACTAAAACGAGTGTGTTTATAAAAATATCTGATAGATATGAGTATTATGATAATTTTAGGGTCTAGAACACCGAAGTGCCTTAAAATTTATGAAACAAAATGAAAAATTGTGCAGATTGAAACGAAATGAAAATGAGCTTTTCAAAATGCTCTCAAGTAAAATTTAGAAATATATTCTGAAATTGATAATAGAGACAGATCTACTTTTACGTTGTTTGGTAATGTTTAAAAAATATATATAATTATAATATGTCATTTGATGACTATTTGATAAATTAAACGTTATTTAATATTAAGAATGTAGAGAAGTGGCGATGAAATAGACCCATAGTAAAAGCCATAAGGGCAATATGTAACATTAAAACTTTACTGTAGGTAAAAAAGCTCTTGAAGGGTTGATAAACACTTAGGTATAAGAAGAATTATATAGCATTTTATATAACGAAGACATAGAACAATAAATTTTGAATAATGATGCGGAACTTGAAATTCTGAATTTGCGTGCCAGTGACAAAGGTATAGACAATAAAAAAAATAAGCAGATTATAAAGACTGTAGCTTCAACGAATGTTAGGATGATCTTACTGCAATGATTCAAGAAATAAGTACTTAGCGTGTAAATTACAAGAAAATATACATACATTCAATCATATTATATAAATTTTCCTATAGAGTGAGGCAGGGAACAAAGAACAGGGCGACGTACTTAGGGCGATATTTATAAGTTTTAATAATATAATAATACAATTATAACGAGATTACAAAGATTTATTGATTATATAGTAATAAATCCAAAGTAATGGATATAATCATCTTAGGAATTGTTAGGTATTATGTATCTATACGTAAATTTAGTTCAAGTGAGTGAGATTCAAATTGCGTTTTTGGTATGGTAATTAAGATTGGACCATTAAGCAAGTATTATTCAATAGGTACTAATAGGTAGTCTAGGAAATGTAGAATGATTTTCTAAATGTTCAATTGCGTTGACAGGACGTAGAATAGGGAGGTTTGAATATGAAAATGACACGAGGAAAATGTTGGGATGTTTTTGGAAGTTAGGTTCAAAATGCGTAAAATGCAGACATTTTAATAAAATGCCATAGAGACGTAGGTAGGAGTGAGTACGTATGAAAATCAACTTTAAGAAAATTATAGGAGCGATATTAAAGAGTGAAATTTATTAAAAAGTGAGGTTCAAAATGCCTAAAATAGAGATATTTTAAAAGGCCAATGAAACCAACAGGACGTAGGTAGGAGGAACATGAAAATGTTGATGTTTTTAAACGCAGGGTTCGATACCCATAAAAGGTTATTGTGCGACTGAAGATTACGTTCATAAGATGCGATAGCTAGGATAGAATTGTGTTTTAACGTAAAATTAACAAACTAAGAAGTCTAGAACAAGCATAAGATGTTAGGATGCAAAGGTAAAGCGCAAATCGAAATTTATATATAACTATAAAACGAAAGAAAAATAACGACACGAGATTTACGTAGAAAAATCGAAAGAGGTAGGCAGGAATAAAATAAATGTAGATAGTAATGGGTACATAAACTAAAATAATATAGAAAACGTAACGTCAAACGGAAACGGAAACTTTAATGCTGAAACGATAATTCTAATAGCGAAATTATGAAACAATAAAGCTAGGGACATAATAGGAATTACGTTTAACTTATGAGACTATAGGATAACGAAAATTTTGTAAGACGTTGAAAACAAGACGAATAATTTTCTAGGGATACATGCTAATTACCAAATATAATTGAAACAAAGAGGAATATAATATAAAAATATATATTTTTCGTTAAACAACACATAATTTTTCTTGAAACTATAATATGTACTATAAGACTACATTTAGAGTTAAGTTTAGTATGAAGCCGTTATACATATACGTTATAGTTTAAGGACTATTAGTAATAAGTTTAGACTAAGACTATAGTATGTTAATATACGTACCTTAGTATAAGAACTACTTTTAAATTATAAGTATACACACACCAACCACATCATGATGCAACATGTTAGGTACAAAGAACCTTATTTTAGGAAATATAAGTTATAATTTTATAGGAAAATGAAAAACGTAGGAATCTGTAGGCAATTATAGAAACGTAGGGCGTATAGGACGGAAATGATGGTCAGGAAAAAAACGGCCTTAAGTTAGGAAAGGTTTTTGATAAATTATGCGAGAAATTGATTATAATGGTGATCATAAAATATATTATATAATAAATTACGTTGGTATAAATTACGTTGATTATTTAGTCATTAATAAACAATAATATAATTAGTATACTATTCCCAAAGCATAGATGTCATTCCAAAGAGTAATACATATCAATCTATAATAGCTTTATGTATTATAGGTTATATAATTATTAATACATACTATTAGGTATATTTTAAATTATTTATTTCAAACTTAATAATATTCGACAGGAGAAATATATTTTATAGCAGATAACTCAAATGCAGTTTCATATGTAAACTAAATAATTATATTTTTATTATTAAATGCTCTAAAAACAAAACAATTATGAGCATATATTTTTATGTGGTAGGATACATTGTGGAAAATAAAACTTAGTTAAACGTTAGCTTTCGCTAGTTTATAAAAGATCGACATAGCTGAAAAAATAATTACTTCTTTATGTCGCAGTACGATAAACAACAGATTCTGAATTGATAATTATAGTTATTAAACTTATATAAAAATGAATAATAATAGATAAATATTAAAAAAAAATGGATAGATAGAAATATAGTAGGTACGTTCAGAAATAGAAGTAATTCACTATGAAGACAGGAAAGAAAATAATTATCAGGCAAAGTAAAATAACATATTTTTTAAACCATGTTAGGAGTAACTAGTGCTGATTTAATATACAAGTATATTGAATTAAAAAAGATTATAAACTACATTTTGACGTATGAAGGAAAAATGCGTAAAACAAACTACCTATTAAAGACTTGTGTTGTTAGGTTTATTCATTCCTTTACAGTTTAAATATCATATAATATTAATATTTATAGATAATCTTTATATAGTAGGGAGGTAAAACGTTTAAATATATAAAGTCGAGAATTTAATTTTAATATATCATGACAAAGACAATAACTATTTGATAATTCTAATGTTAAGTATTAATTATTAATTTAAGTATAATTTAGGATATTAGTATATAAAAATATAACATAAGAGTATAACATATTATTATTATTAAGATCGAATTATTTAAATGAAGTAAGGAATATACATCGAACTATAATTACGAAACGAATAATAATATGAAAAATAGTCTACCAATATGATAATATTAAATTTATAATACATTTAGGTTATTACTTTAGCAGTGTATTTAGTATTATATTACACGAGAAAAAGGTATAGGTACAAGTATAAATATATAAATACTAATAAAGGTACAAGGTTAAAGGTATATTAGGAACATAGAATACAAAACATTTACACTGAGGATAGGTCGAAAGTCATTTATACAGATTTATAATATTAAAGGATACTAAAGTAATATATTAAAATAATTTAGTATACATATACTTATATGCAAAATAAGAAGACAATCATAGCAATATACTTAGGATTAGGGATTGATTATAATAATACGTTAGGTTGAAAGTATACAAGTTTTGTAGGATACAGTCACATTAAAAACGGAATCGTTAAATATATAGGTAAATATTAATAAAATATTACAGTTAAAATATTCAATTGCGATGGTCAACATATGTTTTATTTTATATGAGGAACATAGGATATGATTATGGCGATATAACTAGATTTAGGGACGTTCTATAAAAAATAGTGAAGTATAATATTTGAGAGTATACAAAATTCTTTTAAAGTTTATATTAGCTACGTGAGTTACAACGATAATTATTAAACACAGAATAGGTTAATTTCACGATTTTATTATATTTAAAAGATATGTTTTAAAGTGGAACTATTTGACAAGTAATTGAGGTGTATAATAACAAACGCTAGGTTAAATATATACGAGAATAGGATATAATTACATTAAGAAACATTTAGTTACAAGTACTACAGTTAGAATATGTATTAAGTAGGATAAATATGAAGCTAGGCTTGGTAGAAGTCCTTCTATAAATTACATTTAAATATAAATTTATGAGAATCAGAATTAGGGACGTATTAAAATGATGCAAATGTGTATTATTTTATAAAAAATATTAAATACACGATATTATTTTAAAGTTTAGTTCACTTTCAAGAGTTAGGTACAAAAATATTTATTAAATACAGAATAGGAAGCATATAGTTATTATATTATACAAATATTATAGGATATAATAAGATTACGAAACAGAATAGGTTAAAATATAGGTAAATATTATTTAAAGTATAAATAAGAAGAATGTAGGTTGCATTACAGAATATTATAGGTCTATAAATATAAACCTCCTCTTGGATAAGAAGGTTAAATACTGATAAAGGTACTAGGTTCGAAGTATTATTATGATGAATAGAGGATACAAGTTAATTTTTTATATGAATAGGAACACATAATGTAAAAAATACTAAAGTATATTTTTGGAGTAAATCTTAGTAATTATTTCGAAGTTTAGTTAATATTAATGAATTTAGACTAATTATTACGAGTTTATTACATATTTTTTTGGTTCCAAAGTAATATTATTTGACATATGTCTGAAATAATAATTATATACTAGGTAAATGTATACAGTAGTAGGTAATTATAGCGTACAGTAACACTAAAAAACAGAATAGGATCAAAAGTAGGTTTTAATAGAAAGCTCTACGATAAGATATTGAACAGGTAGCTTATACAAATTATATTAGTGTATTAGAAACGTAGGGTATAGTTATAGCGATATAACCAGAACTAGGGTTATTATATTAAAAATACTGAATTTTATAAAGAATATTATTTGAAAAAATAGGGTAAATATACGATTTAAATCCATGAGTTACATTACGCTAATTAATATACAAAGAGTAGGGTAATTATGACAGGTATAATATGATAATAATACATTTAAATAGACGTTTTAAAGTAAACTTATTTAATAGTTATCTGAAGGGAATAATAATGATAGGGTAGTTTATAAGTATACAAATATTATAGAATACAATTACGCAAAGAGACAAAATCAAGTAAATATAGATAGATGGTATTGAACATATTACAGCAACAATATTTGATACGTATAATTACGAGGAATTTAGGATACAAATACAATACAAATTGTAACTATAATTATTTGATAGCTAGCTATCGGAAGTGTAATACACAATAATAATATTTTGGGTTAAAAATAGTATTATAGGATGCAATTATTTTACAATAAAAATCAGTAAAGGTAAAATTATAGGTGTTATTAAAAATGTTATAGTAAAAATCGAAATATATAAAACTCCTATTGATTGAGCAAGTCTATGGAATATAATTCAACAGTTTCGTTTAGTTATATGAGTTAGACACAAGTTAGAATGATAATTAAATACAGAATAGGTCAATAAATTATCAAAATATGATTAGGAATTAATTATATTACTAGATCCATATTCTAAACAAGTATATTATTTTATCAAGCGAGTTAAATATGAAATATCATGAAACACAATGTAGGTTTATTATTATAGGAATACGATTATTATATATTATCAAAGAATGTGAAGTTAATACAAATTATGTGATAGCTATCAGAAGTGTTATAGTAATATCCTAGGTTGAGGAAATACAAATATTATAGGATTCTTTATAACGTTATATTATTAAGAGTTTTATAGAAAAATATACAGTATAGAGGTGCAATCGGAAAGTAATATATTTTTACTAGTCTACTTCATTATATAATATACATCAGCTTACGTTTAGGATTACCACCGAATAATATAATATAATATACGAGTCAACTTCATTATATAATATATTATCAGACGTTTAGGATTACTACCGTAGCAATATGTTAGGAATACGATATCTGAAAATTATTATAAAAAATATATGTTAGGTGTCATGTGCTAGGTTATAATAATATACAAATATTATCGGGTGAAATAATACCTCATAAATACAAAACATTTATAAGTCTGTTATTCACACATGTGCCTTATATAAAATATATATTTACAGTATTAGGACTAATAGGTATTTTTTTTATAGAAATAGTTAACGATACAAATAAACGTTTACAAAATATAATCGTCAGTTTAATACAAATAATATTATATTATTAAATAATATGGTATGAGATACATGAACAACTATTTGAGAGGTTTCAGGTAAAAATATAGGAATAAGTTAGGGTTAAAACAAGTATACATCATTATATCCGGATTATTTGTATAGGGTAGGATTATATTATACATTTAAAACGTATTTATGTGAATATATAAGGTGTATACTATTATATAATAATACAGGTTCAAAAGTTTATGAGTAATAGGTAATATTATTACACCCAAATATATGAAAGGTTTATTATAATAGCAATAAGTACAATATACCTAGCCTGTAACATATATTAAACTACATAAATTATGATTCATATTAAAATATATACATGAATATATAGAAACTATATGATACAAAACTATTTTTTATTTAAACGTACGCAGAATAATATTAGGGTATTTTAAATATCATATAACATATGAGAATCCCACTGTAGGATATAATTACACAAAAATACGCTTAGACATAATATACGAATATTTATATTAATTTATTAATGGAATATTACGAATATATTAGTATTATAATAAACTATTATAATTTATTTCTAATATAGTAAGGAAAATAGACGTAATACGGTTATCGAATAATAATAAACGTCTTAGTTATAAGATATAGTTATATAAGGTAAATATAGTATTAAGAATATCGATATATTATATTATTAAGGACAAAATTACGGCAACGAAAACAAAATAACAAAAGCAGAACAAATATGAAAGCTATATTTTAAATTTAAAATGGAAAAGGTATCACCATTACGAATATATCAATCATAATTGATAATTAATACGTTTTTAAAAGTATACTTTAGGTAGGGATGCTCCTGCATTGAATAGGGCTTTATAGTTCCACGCTTGTAGGATACGTATATGGATACTCTACATGCAAATACTTTAGAAACCAAACGCACACTACACATTACTTTCATAAAGGCACAACCCTAATCATTGTTTACAGCAAATACCATTAACTAGTATCGCTTAGGTGGAAAAGTGATTTCGCTTCTGCCCGATTTCTTTTTACGCAATGTTCAAATAGCATGAACACTTTCATTAAACTAATAGATTTTATTATTGGATGGATACTGTTTTGTCTGTGCTTCTGATTGTCCAAATGTAGCATGATTATAGAAAAAAACTATTGCGCACTTGGTTTTCAGTTAGTTCAAGTTTAATGTGGGTTTGGTTTAAAATGTCCTTGTCCGTTCGTGGCGTTTAAATCGTATTTTCCTTTCGCTTTATGGGGTCGATGTGAAGCTGTAAATATTTCTGTAAAACGTATATTTGCTTTTGTTACTAATATACATTTTTGATTATAATACAGTTGTCTAATGAATACATATTATTGTTCATTTTATTAATTGGGGTTTAAGCGTTTTCGCTTACTTTTACACAACATTTCGACACGTTCGTACACGGTACAAATTACGTTCTATTAGTATTAGCGGTAACGGCTTAGTTAAGGTTCTCTTCTGCTCAAACGTATTAGTTACTAAAATACTTAACTATGTATTATATTTTGTTTCTTTTTTAATATAATTTCAGGAGCTAAAGTTAACTTGTACACGTATTTATTGTCACCGCTTTTCCTGCAGACCCCGCGTAAGGTTCCGTCGTTAAACAACATGGCCGCCTGTCCCATCGACAAAACTATAAACACATAGTTTCACCAATTAATCGGGTCGTATCGTGGAGGACGCAGGATGGACCCTATATATTCATCAGTATTAATAGCACCTCCGTAACTTACAGAACATTTATTAGAATTCAAGGTATTAATGCAGATTATAATTTATCTTCATTTACTTAATTAAGGAATTCACTAACTTCATTGGGCACTTTTAAGTCCCCATATATTTGCCTTGTCGGTGCCCAATTCTGCTAAATTTTTTACGTTGTCGAAAAACGAATTTGAGGATTACCTAGCAGCGTATAAAAGACTAGGATTTGTAAAATATAGCTTAGATAATGTAATACTCATACGTAGTGAGGTTTACTAAAGCACATAACAATATTGAACACGACTGACTACGTTTCGACAGTAAAATTGTTAGCAGAATTAAGGATACGATCATTAAAACGAGAAAGTTATTAATGAATACAGTACCAACACTAATAGTTTTTATTTTGGATTAGCACTCATTTTTACGAAACACAGCATGTTTGATATATTAATATTCTCATAGACAGTTGTCTAATTGGCATCACTTAGTACTGGCCCTAGGGGACAGATATACTTTGTCTAGCGGAGATGCTTGTTAATGTTAGTGTTCATTTTACTAACTCACCTTTGCGTCGACGCGAATATATAATATACTTACTTAGCTCTTTATTTTCTCTATATAATCTCACGCGAGGAACTCGTTCCTAGATTTAACTATTGCAAACTTATTTGATTTTTCAGATCTTTTATTATTATGTTGGCGACGTCAGGCAGGCTATTTATCAGCGGAACTTAGGCAGCGATTAGTTACAAAAGTCTATGAACCAATCTTGGGAGCAGTAGCACTACAGGCGTATTCAATATATCTATCTATATGGGTATTATAATATATATTTACTAGCTTGTATATATTTGTATCGATTTGTTTCACATTATATTTCTGTATTAGGAGATAAATCATAATTGTTTTTTATTACATTTTAAAGGAAAAATAAAGATGTTATTGATTTGTTACTTTAGTGAGGGGTCAGACAATATTTCGGAAATATAATACGAATATTAGTTTATGTATTTTACAAAGATAAAGATCATGTAGGTTGATGATACAACCATTGAATTAGAGATGAGTTATATAAGAGTTCCAACATGTATTATTTAGATCTATTTAATGAATGTAGGAGTGAAAAGGAGCATAAAAATCGGGCGATGACTTAGGTTTATATATAACTATTATAATTAGGATACATTGTTATAATTATCACATTCAGTGTTTGACAACTTACTATTAACTAGGTAGAATCGGACAAAATATAATTACTTAGATTAAAATATATTATATTATAAATGTATCTATCGCAATTTACGTTAAAGTTAAGATGTCGCAAATATATTATAGTTATAAGTGTTAGGAAAGTAATATAATAAGCTTGTATTATTTGTTCGCAATTCTCCATGTAGGTAGGAAGTAGCCCCTGAACTTTAGAGTTGTATCAGGCCGTAGATTCAGGACGTCCAAACTTAGACTCCATAAAACGAATCTGGAAGAAGCCTAATTTGTTGGCAGGCTAGATTTAAACTCATAAACTCTCAGGCGTGGCTTACAATAATCTAGGTAATAATATAGTTAAGTTATAGGGATGTTAACTAAATATACAAGTATTTTTAAATAAGTGATAATGGCTGCTATGAATAATATGTTTATTTGCGATTTGTAAGGCTAGAAGTAATTTTAAATTGCTGTGTAGTTAAATAACCTTAGATTTAGTCAAGTCATTCGCTTCGGATTTCACGCCCTTGATAGCTAATAACTACTGAAAAAACTACGTAAAGGAACTCGATGCTCAAATAAAATATTCGCAAAATCTCTAAATCAGTAATTTGTAAACATTTTTTAATAAAATTCAACATATTTTTGTACTAAACGTAAGACTGTCTGAACAAAAGGCTCGTTTCTATTGTGCTTGTCCCCGAACAAACTTTTTAAACTTTGAACAATGTTAAAGATTAAATTTTTAAATATTTTGAAAAAGCCTGTAAAATCGTTGTTAATTTGAATAATAAAACATTAATAATCGAACTAGTGACTGATTTATTTGTTTGTGTTATTAAATGGTAACTTAACGCTTTCCTTGACATTTGCAGACGAAAATATAGACTAGAACTAGACTCAATTCATTATATTATTATGACACTAGTATTTTACGAAGTGCATAGAAATGTTTAATATAGTTATTATAAGCTAATATCAAATAGAGCTTACATCATTAAATAAATAGTAATTTTGTCCTCATTTGAGACTATAACTTATATTAGACTCGAGACTTCATAGATCTTCGACTTGACTTGAAGTGCTCTGAAAGGCGCTGCCATTGAAAGCTTTCTACACTTATAAACATCACCGTAGAATTTAAGCCTATACATAAATATTCAAAATTCTAACAAGAATAACGACTAAAACGTGGTTATTTTCAAGACGTATGTTTTTTTCTTTCGTTAAAATCTGCAGGAAAAATAGGTAAAATGTTTTGACATTTAGGTAGAACTTTTAGATAAAAATCAACAAAATCTAAGTTCTATAGACGACAAATACACTACAACTATAAATTTTGACTTACGACTATTTATTAGGTAGGTCACTGAACGTATCCAAACCTAACATTCCTATACTCTTTGCTATCCTTTTAGACATTTACGTAATAATGTTAATATTTAAATATGCAATTGTATATCGACTGACTGACACAACTTATAGGACTAGATGACAATCCTCTCAATTTTATTAAATAATAAAATATTATATAAAGTTTCGTATCCTCTCTTTTTGTTATAAAAGTGACTGACTGACTGAATACATTACTGTTTTTTTAATAATTTTACTTTTAACCTCTCTTGAAATTGCATTTGAGTGCCGGCCCCAGCGTAGGTCCCTGACTTAGGTCATGAAATTTTGTAATTAAAATTAAAAAATGTGATATCTACTGAGTTTCTTGCCGGTTCTTCTCAGTCGATAGTAGGTTCCGAACCGGTGGTAATTTTCAAAATAAATGAAATTGCAACAATTGAAATATAATATACATGTCAATTGAATAAAATGCTTTGAAATAAACGAAATATTTTTTAAACCTATTTGTTGTTTTATTCCTTATTCCTTGTGTAAGATGAACCTATTGAAGATGAGTCGATGGGTAGCTATCGAAATATAACTCGATCTTTCTTATTGTGCCCTAATGGTCATAAAATGTCTTTGTTGAGCAGCAAATGCTTTCATCAGTAGCATGGTGTGATAGAAAAATCGAGTTATTCTGATTTTAATGGCTAAATGTTTCCTGACTAGGAACTCGCCAAAATCGTTTTTTGGAGTTGTGTTCCAGAACGCAAACTGCTATTAGATTGCTAAATGATGAACTCTGAAGCAAGTTTCTTTCTCCAACTTACCGATTTCTGAAAAATAATATACTATACTTACCCAATACTACACTGATAAAGTCTTCAAGAGCATTTATTTTGGTACATAAGTAAGTATTACTTGAAAAGTTACACAACTCAGGAACTACTGGTTCAAATAGAAAAATATTTTTGAGTTGTACAGTCAATTCAGACAATCAATCGACGAAGGCTATTAGGCTATGACATCGTGCTATGGCTAATAGGAGTGGAGCTGTAAATCAAGTCCAGGCCGATGAAATTGCGGGCGGGCGGCTCGTAAGATATAAAATGAGGTAATGGTAAGTATTAAATCTCGAAAAAGACTAAAGAAGGATTACAGAACAATAATCTAAAGGGTAGTTCTCTCCTAGTGCTGATAACTGAGTTGATACGTAGCTGGAGAAATTCTAATCAGCGCCCCTGGCGGGTTTCATTAGAACAAATTTTACTAAATGATTTTTGGTGTCAAATTTTTTTAGGTAGGATACTAAGAGTGAATAGGAGCTGTAGAACTGAACTGCAACTGAAAAGTAGATAATATTTGAATTTACCCTATAGTAGGTCTTGAGTTCGACTCCCGAGTCTACTATTTTGCTCTACACTGTGTCAGGGTTCGACCCCTACACGAATTAAATCTTATTGATGCAAATATCAGCATAATAAACGCAGATAAAAATATTTTATGGAACCTATGAAACGCATTTCTAGGCAAGGTGTCTGATTTGTACCTACAATATAAGTTAAAGTATAAAGATTAAGCAGTTGTTGCTGTTGTTTATACTATTATCGACAGTGACCGGGCACTAGTCTATCATGATAAGTACCGCATAGGAAAATTCCCGTTGGCCTTACTTGTAGAAGTAAACAATCTAGCCAGTCCCAAAAAAATGAAACTTGAAACGTCGAACTATTATGATCTATCTATAATCACGTAAAGCTCGTTGAAGGGTTTAGAAAACGTTACTACTTATAAACAGGGAAAGGGCTTTTTTATTGTATAGACGTCATGTGGTTGATGGGGGACCCATTAGTTCAAATGCCGTGGCAACGCCATCTATTAGAATTATCACGTAGCTAGTACGATTAAGAAATATCAGATACTATTTAACCCAATGCTACTTTGATAGATGGCGCTGCTAGGTTGCAAAACAAAATATAGCACTCCCGATTAATCATATGATACAGTGACAGAATCTGCTACATAAATAAGTATATTATAATTTTAGATAGTTGTGAGCACTTTAAGGCTCCACAACGTCAGAACTCGGGTATAAAAAAAGTTACAGAGTTTCTAAATATGAAGAGGAAAACGCGTGTCTCAAGCTTGGAGTACTAGATGTCGCTGTAGCGTTATACAAAGCTAAATTTATCCAATCTTCCATGTTTAAATAATGCCTTGTAAGCATTTCTTTAATTACTTTAAATTTACGTGTCTCTGTGAAAACCATTGAACCGAGGATCGACTTTTAGGTCGAGCTACTTGATTATTTTCTTAAATTTGTTGAAATCTAGCCGTCTCTGTGATAAACTTAAGACTAAAAGTTTCGATTTCTAGGTCGAGCTAATTAGTTTTGAATTGAAGAGAAATTCTCAGTTGCTTCTATTTAAAATATTAATTTACCTACAAATACTTTTTGCTATGTCACACCACTAATACATTGCTTTAAATAAATGTGAATTAAGAACTATGAGTGTACCAAAATCTGTGTTTGTGTCGGTCCAAAGAACTTTATAATGATTTCAGTTAACCTTTTCACCGCCACGGACGTTAAGAGACGTAAAATTGAAAATCGCTCACGACGCCATCGACGTGATAGCACGTCAAAAATATCACTTTTTTATAGTTCAAAATAAACATACAACAATACGTTTCAAGTGTTTTCTTTCTCCTGTTATTATTACCTAAACATATTTATTACATTATTACACAAAGACATATAATAATTAGACAGTTGTACCTGAAAAAAAAACAAAGTAAATCATCATGCAAAATGTATAAATTTAGCGCGCAAATCCACGCCACAGACGTGAAGACGCGTCAACTAGTGATGTGCAAGGAAAAGGACTACAATCTAAACACTTTATGCAATATTTCGAAAACAAATTGAAATACTTCACTCCTTTCTGAAAAAAAAATTTTTTGTCTGATATGTTTTAAATTAGATTCAATACAAACCTAAATATGTAATAAAACTACCATATCTAGTGATAAACTCATGACTAAATAAGTGCAAATCGATCATTTTGTGGCAACTCTCGCGCATCTCTATTAGCGGAATCCCTTACAGTGCTTCGTACGCCACTGACGGAATCAGACGGCGCGCTCTGACGTCACCCGCGCTGCTGGACACTCGTAGTGTTGTTGCAATACGTTATTAATAATAGGTACATAAATTCTTGTGTATAATAAATTTTTCGTACACCATCTGCGCCACAAAAATGTCTTCAAGTCAAATGACGACAGAAGAGCTGTTGAGAGTGTTAGAAGGTGTAGAAGATGATGTTACATATTCTGAAGCAAAATCTTTAAGGAGTGACGATTTAGAGGTAAGTTATTGTTTGAATACATTAAACAAACAATAAAGGTATTATTAATGTTGTAGGACTAACAAAAAAACACAGTTATCATGCCAATACGTACTATCTATGTTTATTGTACCTTTTAGGTATAGTTACTACTTTTGTCGTTATTCAATATTAGAAATATGTTATCACTACATAGTATATTTGTATGCTTAAATCTTTAAAACTACGCAACAGATATTGATGCGTTTTTTTAATAGATAGAATGATTAAAAAGGAATGTTTTATGTATAATATTACATTCAAGAAATAGTGGAGAAATATTGTTATTAAATACCCGTGCTAAGCAGGAGCGGGTCACACTGGTACATCTCTAATATAAGGCGGCAAAATTTGAAATCGCAGCGCTGACCACGCCAGTGGCGTTTCTTAACGTCAAAAGGTGTCGTCACAACTGGGATTAGTGCTGTGACTTTTTGAATAAAATATTTGAATTAAGTACTTTTTTTATGCAAATTGTTCGTGTATATCATTGTTATTTTTGGGTAATGAGTACTGAGTAGTGTAAAGTTGACACATGGGAGAAATTCAATAAAATTTTGTGGTACTTTTATGCAATTTTTACTCATAATATAAGAACACGTAAAATTAATCGAAGTTTTATCGATATACACTTTTCCCGTGACTATTATTTTGTAGGTATAAACGAAGGAATTTATTGCTTGGCGTGGGGAACACCGATTTTCAATATTACTCTGGCGGTGAAAAGGTTAATGCTGCATTCAAACAGGTTACTGCGCATTTGACACACACCGTCAGGAACACAAATAAAACGTAGAATAAATGTGTAAAATTATTTATGTTGCATTATAATAATTAAAAATTGTCACAACAATTAATTGCCACGAGCCTACCTTACACAATTGCCACTTACGAAATACTTAGCCTAAGTACACTTACACTAACTTAGTCAACTTAAGTTACATCACATGTAGAACGAGATATCTTTTATAATAAGTAACAATAGCCGAGACTTTTAGAACCACTCGCTACGTTCCCATCAAAACTTGGGACCGCCATTTTAAATCTGTCAAAGCTTGTTTATTCCATTCTATACAACTAGACACAAGCGAATACTAAGAATATAATGCGTTTAATATAATAATGTAAATATTATCAAAAAAGACAACATGCTTTAATACGACGATCAAAAAGTTTATGATAGATAGGTGGCGTAGAGACGGCAAGACAGAGTAATGGATAGATTTATTCGCTCAACGATGATGCAGGTTCATTTAGATACATTTTCTGCCCAATTGCCCGTTCAAGTATCAACAAACAACAGTGTGTTTTTGGGGTTAGTACATTTCATAATTATTGCTATCCTTCTCATTCAATATCTTTTCTTTTGCTTTATAGGGATATCCATTACTATCCGTCTTGCCACACAATAGAGGCTAGTGACACCACTCAGACATTGTATACAAGTCGTGTGCAGAGATGAGGGGAACGTAGCGAGCGGTGACGCTCGGCGCACAGCTCGAGTCTTATCTTTTGTTTTTATTCTTCATGGTGAGACGCCGCCAGAAGCTGGTCTTCTCGGCGGGCGGCTGCTCCTCCCTCGCCTCCTCGGCGCGCGGCTCTCCGCGCAGCATGTCTAGGAACGTCGGGTCGTTCTTCCGAACATTCTTCTCGATTTTCACAGCTTCAGCGCTCAACTCCGCCTTCAGTTTCTCAGGGCTCGTATTCTCGACCTTAAACTCGTTAGGGTCTTCAACGAACGCCTGCTGAAGGTCGCGCATGATCTTTTTCCTTATGGTCTTCTTCATACTGAGGTGTCTCTCTAGAGTTTTGACATCGCCGTTGGCGTAGGTGCGGTAGTCGTCCTTTTTTTTCTTGGTCTTTTTTGTTTTGTCTTCGTTGTCGTCGAAGCTCTTGGTTTCATACTGCTGGTTGAGACCGAAGATGTCCCGGAGGTGGGGGATGGCTCGCTCCGACGTCATGGTGTGTGCTCGCGCGCCCGCCCGGTGTTGAGATCACAGACACCTCATCGTGAGATCTGAAATTGAGATAACACACAATGAGTATCACTGCTACTAACTTGCTGCTTAATAACGTGGTGTTTGAAGACAATGTGAAGTGTCATATTTGCACATAAAAAGAGCAGTAGTCATGATTAGACAATAGGCAGTATTGCTCACGTTTTTGTTCTAGTGTTGGGCAGATTTCTAAGCGCAGTAACGAGCGCGCTACGTACTGATATCAGTCTTGTTCCATTTCCCTCAATACTGATGCGAGGGGCTGAATGGAAAGAAAAGTAGACTGACTGACTTTTGTATGTTGTGTGACGAAGTTTGTCACAGTTGTTACAACTAGACTTAGCTAACAAATCTGTTCAATTTCTTCGGATCTCAAAGATTTGAAGTCTCTCTTCACAGTAATTGTTAAATGACTAAAACAAATGACCTTGTAAACATTTATCGATCTCAGTCAATATCGATGAGGCAGATGTTTTGATGATATCATCAAGCTTACTTCATAACTCATATACATAGATATAACGTATTATGCACTCAAAACAACATAAGTACATACAATTGGTGAATTGAAAGTGGATTTAATTTTGTCTGGGTGGTCTTTCCTAATCAGTTAAAGAATAAGTTTGAGTCATAAGTTTTAACAGTAGACTGGTATTGTACTTAGTCATATTAATTGTCTGCTTGAAGCAGAAGCAGAAAGTGATTCATTTCATGCACATTTTCAGAGACATATAGGTACTTTGATTGGTGACATACTAAGAAATTGGAAACATCCTCCTTTTTTTAAAGTCGGATTAAAAAAAGCGAATTTAATTAATTATGGTAAGGATCAATCGAAATTATGAGCGAAGTTTTGTTAAATTACGCCCAGTCCAATCGTTGCCAGTCAAATGCCCGGTTTCTGAGGCACATTTAGCGGTAGTTTATCTATTCAAACTGTCATATTTATATCAGCTTAAACGCTATTTAATAGATAGACTACCGTCAAATGTACCTCAGAAACCGGGCATAAGTCAACTATAAGTAAGTTAACCCAGGCATATCATAAGAAACAATACAAGCGATAAAGAACAAAGCCTCCACAGCGTAACGGACGCGCTATCAGAACACAAACCACTTCCCTTACCAACTAAAAACTTTAATTATCCTCCTACGTTGTGCTTTTATGAGCCTCATTATACACGATTATAATACCGGTGGGGTTCCCGTAAGCTGGCTTAACAGTATACAACTATAGACATTTATTATCTCCTTTTTTTTTGTCAGGAATATGCATTACTGCATGTCCCGCTCCAGGGAGGAAGCGGGGGTCTGTCGGGCTCTCCCGCCGGTTAGACGTTCGGTCTTTAAATTTGGGCATACCGACTAAAAACCTGACGGTGTTCCTTCAACTGTCACCATAAAGTGGCCAGGACGCGGTACCTCCAATTGGATACCCCGCGTCAGCCGGAGGCATGTATTACTTTAGGAAAATAAACGGATATTATTTACCATAGGTAAGAACCCTCAAACAAACTTAATAACTGAAAATTACGACACATCAATTTCTTACTCACTATATAATCATATTAACTTTTGACTCAAAGACAAAAACATCGCCATGTAAATGAATATTCCCATCCGAAAAAAGATCCATTTGCAACCGGAAATAGTTTTTCATAGATTTTCATTTAGCCGTCGGTGTTCCGTTCTTAAAACAATGTGGAACATTCGAAGTATTCTCGGATCATTAATAGTGCGGAAGTTTTGTGCTCGCATGTACTGTGGTACACTTAGTACAGTAGTGTACAGTAGTGTACAGCATCCGCGATGCATTGTTACAATATAATATAGAGCGCTCGAGTGCATCAGTTGCGAGACCCCGCCGTTCACTGCCAGGGATGGCGATTTGGCAACATATGCAGTTATATTTTGTTTTAAATTTTACTTGACTGCCGAGGTAATATATTTTACTGCTGATTATGAGGTCTCAGGGTCGATTCCTAGGTCGGATAAAGTGGTAGTGGTTTTGGGTTCTTATTTGTTTTAAGTATATAAATTATGCCCGGAGTTTGTTAACAAACCTGGTAAATGACAATAGGCTCGCTATTGCATGGGACTAATGATGTTAATAGTGAAAAGGACCTACATCTTCGGGTACATAAGGCGTGATATTATGTATGTTTAAATTTTACTTTTCTAGACTTTTGCAAACATGAAAACTACGGACACAAATTTCTTCCATACGGTTTTGTAGTGAGATTTTGGATACTTTCATGATAAATCTACTGCGTGAATTAAAATGATATTTGGCACATTATAAGTTTATACTCTGAATTAACATTATATATATTTACCTCGTTTAATCTTTCCACATCAACAATTTCGCGGTAAAATTTAAAGTACTATTCATTATAAGCCATTTGCTTTAAACTTGAAAGCAAAGTGACTAATATATCACTAAGTTTCATCTTTATCGTTCTAAATTCAGCTCATATATTTAGTTTATTCGATAATGGCGTTAAGTTTAGTATATACTGTCATGCATGAATAGCTAATATTTCATATTTGATAATGCGTTCGGAAACGTGTGGGGCCGTTTGTATTGGTTTATAACTGATCATTATAAGATTAGATGATAATAATAGCATACCTACCCAAAAAAACAAGTCATTTAACCTTTTTTCTCTGTCTACCTCTACGGGGAAAATGCGGTAAAAATAGGCTTTTGAATATATTCAAAAGTGCCGAAGTCCGCTATAGTATTTACCTGACATTCAAAAGGAGGAGGTTTTCAATTCGTCTGTAATATTGTTTGTTACCCCATTACCCAAACATATAAGTCCATTAAGAAGCCTTTACGTGAAAGAGTAATAATTACTACACAATGTTTCGCAATTACAATTTTAGTAGGATCCAATGAAATGATACAGAGAGATATATTTTACGTACGCCATATAGAATCCATTTACTATCAATTAAGCCGAACATAACAGCCTCAAACGACCGCGTAAGTCGCCATTTAAGCCCTAACGGGTTGAATTTATGATTTCAAATCCCATTTCAGCTAGACTCCGGGCCCAGGGGAAATTAAGGAAATCTATTGAGGACCTAAACCTAAGTTGTGAGCATTACGAGCCTCCCCAGACGAAGTAAATAACGATAAATTAGACCGACGAGGGTGTTTTCAGCCTAGAGAAATGGCCGAGTTGCTGTTTACTGAAAAATATGTCTATTTGCTTTTATGGGTGTTTGGCTATATGTTTTCGACTGCGCTCAGGCCTCTTTTAGGAACGAAATTCGCGGGGTAATAATGTTAATCCAGGTTTTACGATTAATCGATTCGATTCGACTTAATTTAAAAATCCAATTAGTCGTTTTTGTGTCAAGGAGTAACAAATCCTATTTATAATGCACTAACTTCTAACCGTCACTTCGGCCGTAAAAGTAGATCATATTTATTTATCTAGGTAATTAACTACGTGTCCCAAGTTTCGTGAATATCCTTTCGCTATATTAGTAGGAAGTAATTTCAACGAGTATGCGTTATGCATTCGCAAATGGCACATGCTCCAAGGAATTTATGTGTTCAGTTAAATTTGGCAGCCCTAAACCAAACAATGCGAAGCGTTTAGCGCTATTTCGTACATTTTACAGAGCTCTTGCACAAATTGTTCGAGAACACTTTCTTTACTTTCCACGCTAATTGTGGCAAAGTTACCACTCAACCGAAATACCTAACTCGGTCCAAATCTCCTGTATTTTAGCTGTTTAACACTAGGGCATTAGCCTAAATGTTTAGGTGTACTGATATTTGTATGAGCTACTTCCACGACCGGATAGCTCTGGTTATCGTCATCGTCATTTCATTTAATATTGTTTACGATTGAAAGAGATCAATTTGAACCGGAACGCACTGAATATACAGATATACTACAACTTCTAAGGTTTGTTTATTCGAAAACTCGGTGGAAGCATTTAAATACTTTGTTGCGATATACAAAGTTACTTTTAGTGGGTGCAGCTACCGACTTTTACTACATCCAATTTATTGTTTGACCAATTTTATGTGTTCATAAGTAATGGTTGTGTGTCAAACGATAAGTGCAGCCGCCACCCTCGTCGTAAATCCATAGTTTGTCAATACATCTCGCTAGCACTCGTAACAGCTGACATTAACATTGGCCGGGGTCAGTGCACTTTACCTAACTCTAGCCACACAAGCACACATGATCGTGGTCGCCATCTTGTGCGCGTGACGTCATCGCCACCGGTTACAATATTTTGTGTTGAGATTTTGTTTTTATTCGTTTTGTAATTCAAATTTCTCAACGGCTTTAAATGCGTTGTTGTTAAACTGCGTTATGAGAATGTGTAACTTGTGAGCTGCTCTGTTCTTAGATAATTGTTATCTTACAACAATGAAATTACGTGTTAAAATGGTTCAAAATATTATTTCGTTTTATTCATTAGTTTAATACCATGGTACAAATAACTGATTCAGCTTTATGTTATCCGACCCTCCGGCATCTGACCTCACGCGGTTTACCTTTTATGTTAATACAGCACCCAGGCTCCATGGCGGGAAATCCGCCCTCACAGGAAAAATATGCATTTGAAAATTGAACCTTTTCATACTTTTCATCGTAGAGCAACCGCTTCTCTATTTGCCAGCACTTTGTAGGATATTAAAAAAGTTATATTCCGTATTGTGCTCCTTTTTTCGCATTTTTATGTTGCGTTAGGATTCTTCGTACAATTTTATTGCTGCGTTGAAATTCGTTAACTTACAATTTGCTTTGTTTCAATTGAATGTTCGCTCATTTATTCCTTTGAAGATTTTACAAAACAAAAAAGCTTATTAAATCGATTTGTCTGTATCAGTTGAACCGGAAAGAAGGCATTTAATATGCGTAGTCCGTCGCTACGAAAGTGAACAGAGCGTCAAGTTGTTGACCTATTCGCGGACTAATCTCTTGTTAATCGCTAGTTACAATGTTCAACAATTTACAACCGCTGCGGCGAGTAAACACCGCGAATCGCTGACACGATTGTTACGCCATATTATGTAGCCCATAGACAAGTGGGCCACAGATTGTTTGTCTGACAGCCATCAGGGACCGCGTTCGAAATTGGAACGTTTTAAAATTTGCTTTTGTTTTCGTTCTACAATTTATTATTTTATTGAGTTTTTAATTGGAAGTTGGCTTCGTTCTGCTTTCAATCATCGTATTGATTAATCGCAAATAAGATTGCTACATAAATAAGTATGTTCCATTTGTTTTATATTGAATATTTATTAAGATGTAACCATGTAACTTGCATCGCAAAATTTAATCTCGGTACATGAACATAACTAAGTTAAATTCGCTCATAGCCGATATTATTTATTCATCTCTGAACATTAGGAAATTTCGTAACTGAAACTCTATACGCTGTGGATTTCGAATTATGTCTGGTTAATTGACTTTACTCGCTGTATACCTTTGCTAGAATCTAAGTTTGCCTGCAGTAATAATTTGCAGAGAGGTTTGCCATAGGTATATACAGGTATATCTTCGCTCATGCAATTTATTTGAAGATTAAGTATGTATATAGTCTATATAAGTATACAATTTTGCGCTTTTACGTCACAATACAAATTAATACTTAATTTTTGCAATTTCAGAATTTTAAAGAGAAGTCAAAATTTATGTGGCCTAAATTTTTTTCGAATTATTAGAATTAGAACAGAACCCGATCATTTCGGTGGGTTATATTGTATATTATCCGTAAAATGATCAGGTTCTGTCCACGCCCAATTTTGAACCTAAAATCCTTTACTTACTAAGAAATATTGCATGCATATTATGTATATTGCTTCATTGATAAATATATTTATAATTACATTATTATAACTCGTTAATGAAGTAAAGGAAAATAGGGATCGTAACCAGTGGCGGTCTCTGGTCTCTGCCTATGGGGACGAGGTGTATATTTTGTATGCGAGTATGTAATATAACACTATCGATCGAAAAATGCGTATTTCAACAAAATCTTTGAACACGCCTTGAAAACAGCATTGAAATACAATATCCAATACACTGCACTTGCACGAACAACTTTTACGACCTTGTGGGTTTTTACCCAGCTATACCTATTATCTTTGTATATTTGTATTTATACAAGTGCTTTCGTTATAAAGCCGTCCCCAGACGACAAACACGTTCAATGTTGTTGAAAGAACGGACAATGAGAGTATGTTAGGTGTAGCAAAATGTAGAAGTTGTTTTTTTTTTATATGGAGATGATTTTTTTATTGAATTGTGTCTATGGTTTGAGGAACTGAGCGGTGAACCTTTGAAGACGAGGTCTTAAAAACCACAGGTTTTCTTAAGTCTATTCGTAACTAATAATTTATTGTTGACATCTGTTAGACACTTCATAGATTAAGTACTTCATAGTTAGATACTTTATAAGCCGCGGGTCCTGACTGAGCGAGCAGCCTCGCGAGGCAATATCTCGGTCCCACTCATTTCGATCTGAAAGAAAAGAGACCTAGATATTGCCCCGCGAGGCTTCTCGGTTAGTCAGGACCCGGCTATCGAACAGAATCATTCGGGGACGTTTCTATCTCCATAGATCCGTCCGATCCGAGATATACTCTGGTCTGTCGTCAACAAAGTAGGTACAAGCTTTCTCTAGCTAATACAGTACACTACTATAGAATCAATCAACGTCACGTACTCCATACAAAGTTAAGTCTCACGGCTTTAAAAAACGGCCAAGTGCGAGTCGGACTCGTGCACGAAGGATTCCGTACTATCATCTATAATAGAAAATCACGATCTGTGAAATTTTGAAGCGTCTGTTACCGATTTTAATATTGAACAGAAATATACGAAAAAGACACGTTTATTGTATGGGGATTACCCCTTTACCGTATTTTTTAATTTTCAGTATTTTTTGGAAATGCGTGAAAATTTCAGCATTCTAGCTATCACGGTATATGAGATACAGCCTGGGGACAGGCAGACAGCGGAGGATGTAACAGGGTCCCGTTTTACCCTCTACGGAACCTTAAACCTTGTGAAATGACTACAAAGCAAAGAGTTGTTGTCGTGATGTCCAATATATTAATCTTGTTTAATTAATGAATGCACGGTGGCAGCAGCGTCGCGCCCTAATTGCGGCGTGCGTGCACCACGCCACCGCAAGTCGCCGGGAATCTGCAATTACTTTTATTTTCGTTGTTTTTTTACTTTTAATATTCACAATTGTATTTATAATACGCAATTTTTGCTTAATGATTTATTCATTTAGGTCAGGTAAAGACCCTTTTTTTAACCCATTGCGGTCCCCACTGCTGGGCAAGAGTCTGCTCTCAAACGAAGGAGGGTTAGGCCTTGAGTCTACCACACTTTGCATACCCTCAATAAATGTAGACAGACATTTATGGTAATCAAATATAGTAGGTGAGTTTGCCGCTAGTTCGGAAGGCAGCACCAATGAGAAGAGCTGGCAACAAACTTCTGGCTACTCTTTTAATCGCCAAAATATTTTTTTACAAATTTTCTCGTGTTCTTTCAGATTATCAGACCACTATTTGTAGGTACTGACGGAATTTTTGCGATCTAAATAATTGCCAACCTCATAAATGTATCGACATTGATAAATGAATATGCATGGGTGTATTCTAAAACGGCTTTCTTATTTTCTGAGGCTACTTATCCTTTAATATTAATCAAGAATAACTAATTCATTGGTGTCTTGAAATTGAACTACGAAATACTTTTGCAACGTGTAATCCAATTCAACAACACTACGAAACAAAGATTGCTAAAAATGAAGTAACAACATATCAAATTACATAAACTAATGTAATCTATGTTAGTTGTGACGTCATAGTTTTATTGTGACGTTATTTCATGCGTGTGTACTTCACCAGAGGGCGTGCGAGCAGCATAAGTTTCAGTTGGTAATTGAAGTAGTTGAAATAATTAAGAAATAATGGTATTACAGAGAGTCGCGTGAGAAGGGTAACCCCCGGTTTCTTAGGCAAATTTAGCGGTAGTTTATCTATCCAATAACTTTTTTCTATATGTGTTTAAATGCTATATAAACTACCGCTAAATTTTCCTCAGAAACCGAGGCTAGGTTTAAAGGTAGTGTTTTTATGAATCAATTAAAAATGGTGTTCGTACTTAAGGCTATACTCGTATTTTTTTAATATAGCATTTGATTGTCACCCTACGCTATGACGTCAGTTGATGCGTACAGGATGTTGCGTGTACGCATCCAAATCACTTTTATTTTCCCTTTTAGTACTTTTGTACTAAAAACATAAAAAACAATTGATCTTTGACGTTATATCTAGTTTTTAAATCCATACGTCAAGTGTACATGGCTAGAGGACTAAATCTAAATATAGGACTTTATGAGCAGCATTATTTATCCTCAGATCTTTACTACTCAAATTAATAATAATATACCTATTTCTAAAATAATTATTGCACAGTATTCGTACAAGATGCTTGATCATTTTGGCAAGTTATAGTGTTTACTTTTTCAAAAAAAAACCTTCTAAGTCGCAATTCGGCTACGCCGAAGAATGATACAGTAGTAATAAAGACATACACGGATTATATCCTATATGACAAGATGTATGGATGTGAATGAAGCAAGGGAAGTTTGCAAGGATCGTGTCAAGTGAACTTAGGTCTCTACCTAGTCTACCTACCGTTATGGAAAAAAGATAATATGGTAATAAGGTTATATGTATGTAATGTATGTTTTTACAAGTACTTTTTCGTTAAGGTATTGAATACATTCTAAGCTAAAGTTATCAATTCTACATAATTTATTCATGGATTCTATAGTTCGATTAATGTATTTTTCTCATCGGTACATCAGTTATATGTTTATTTACATACAATGGCGCAATTAGAGGTACAATAACATGTTATATTGACAATACAGTTTACACCCACGGGGATTACACAAATGCTGACAAAACATATCACTATCAGGCGTTTTTTTTTTTGTTAACCATTTCTGTACCACTGCAGGGCAAGGCTCTCCTCCCAAACGAGCGGGAGGGACTAGGCCTTGAGTCCAACACGATCGCCAAGCGCGGGTTGGCGACTTTTCATGCCCTTAATAAATGTATTACTAAAAGTATTTTGAGTTTGCAAAGAAACAGATGCGGCTAGAGGACTCTATTTTATAATGAAGTTACAGCGATGTGCCAGTTATTTTCGTATGTCTGAATATAGCAACAAGCCGCTGCGACCATAGAGAAGCACAAGTACTTAGAAGGCAAAATAACTCTATACTCCTTTATGTCTATTCTATTAGAAACTTGAAGTCAAGTCTAAATTCGTTAGCAGACAAGAATCTAGCCAGGCCATTGTACTGACTCCTATTTTAGTCAAAACGTCGAACTGTGCTCGCTTAGAATGTTTCAAATATATCTTTAGACTTAGACGATTTGAAAACCTTAGGAATGTGTCGTAAAGTCGGAAAGTAAGACTTGTAAAATATGCGTCATAAAATAAATAAATTAAAAAAAAAATGTTAGATAGCTAGACAATTTCTGAAAAAAATCTTATAGCAGGCTTTTTATGGTTTTGGAAGAATCTCTATTAGTCTAAAATGACAAAAAAAAATTGAAGTAGTGTTAAACTAAACGATCAGTAAAGCTGAAACTCAGTAAAATCTGTTTAATGTCAACTATTAAAGGTCAATTTAATTATAATACAAAAATATAAGAGGAGTAACATTAATTTATATATTTGATAATCGTTTAAGTAACAAAGTAGAGTCATTTAGGCCTCACGTAGACCACCCACATTCAAATAAAAAGAATTTAATTAAGCAACCTATTACATATTCCTGTATCAGTCTACAAACGTGTTTAATACAGTTTATAAAGTAATTACTTCAATGAATTCCGCAACCATTAACGATTAAAAACTTCCTCGAAAGAATTAAAAACTGTAATAAAACCTATTGTTTTGTACCTAGCGATGAACAATGTTCGAAACTGAGGCAAGGCCCCAATGACTTTTCGAAGTTAAGTGTGTATTAGATACAATTATCACTTGCTCTAACGGTGAAGGAAAACATCGTGATGAAACTTTGTGAATTTTATTTAATACATTACTGTCCCCAACCCGCACTTGTTCAGCGTGGTGGACTCAAAGCCTCATCGCTGCCGGCTCCGAAGGAGGGAGCAGTTCCTCCCGTCTTCGGACGAACCTTGGAAAAGTTGATAAGTAATTTTTTTGAGGGCATGCAAAGTCCCCAAGCTGCATATGGCCAGCGTGGTGTACTCAAGGCCTAATCGCTCCCGGCTCCCTCCTACGGGAGGAGACCTTTGCCAAACATTAGGACAGTAACGGGTTAAAAAAACTGTATAATGTTCAATGCATAATCACAAAAAAAATTGAGCTTGGTTGTTTATGGTTTTAGTTTGTAGGCGGATGTTTTGAAATCTGCGAATCAGATACTAAAAAAAATCTAGGGCACAGCAAGACGTCTGTCAGCATCGTGTACAGTAGGGTCGACGAGTAAATAAAAAACGCAATATCATATTAAAATTATCGCACTTTATTTCATGATAGATAGAAAAAGAAATTGCCATAGTGTGTCCCTGTAGCGTGACAGTGCTAATTTGACACATTATTTTAAGTTATTTGTACCTTGTACCTGTATTTTTAACTGGAAATGTAATTTCCAAAAGTGTCCCTTGGAGCTTACTACTTACCTAATTCTTTATTGATAATATACTGTCATGTTAAATAAAAATTCTCGGGAAATTACTACGCTACCCTAGTTTAGTATAAACTTTAATCAACTTAATTGCACTCTAGAGAATACGCGTCAGTTAGTTTGAAATTTGAACTCGTAGCCTGTAATTTGGCTATGCTCAAACTTGGTCAACGTCTCAACTGTCAAAGGAACATTGACCTCGATCAGTAAAAAGTTTTCTATACGTTTCAAAATTACCATGAGTATAAGCAAGTCTAAATAAAATATATTTTTAGAATAGTTGCCAGCCCTGGCGTTACTAATTGTTTGTTATCATCATATTGTGTAGCAATCTTGTTTTGAAACTAGGACTCTTTTGCCATTGCAATGCTGACAGCTAGCATACTCAACAATGATATACGTAGGCATTTTAAAATATTTTGCTGTAATAGACTAACCTCCTTATTCATAAACGCTAAGTAGCAGTCTTTCAACTATTGTATATTTTGTCTTTTCATGTTAACCTATTTAGAAAAGAAAACACAATCGAATATTACAAGTCAATCACGTTGAAGTTTGTTTTTATTCGTTAATGGATAACCCATTAGTAAATGTAGCCCTTGAAGACAAAATGGTAGATTTAAGGGATTTACCATTGAGTTTTAATTAAAGAAGTTAACTCTTCCTGCTTTGACACGAAACTGAGTAAGTGAGTAATAAAACCTAAACATTAAATGCTATCATTGACACAGTGGCAACACTGGTAATTAAAACAGCTGACGTAGGTATACAGTTAATTCGGTTATCAGATCTCTTTTCGTATTCATTATGCTTTGTGTGGCAACATTGCAAGGTTACGCCGATGTTCGGTGTTCAAAATTCAAATTGTTAACAATATTAGATTTTCATGCAAATCTAGAGGGTTTCCGGGCGCATTGTGTTTGGCGCGAAATATGTACATTATGATTTATTACTCAGATATAATGATATAAGAGGGAAATATCTTGTCCAAAGTGAATTACTGGATAATAAGATTTGTTTATAAACATTTAAATACATAAAATAATTTAACCTTACTAGTTCACAGCACACTGTCGAAAAGGCATATGAATAAGATTATGTTGAATATATTTATCGTATAAAGTATACCTTATACGTAGGAAAAAGACATGATCCTGCTGCTTTAAGCATAATTGTCGATAATGATTAGATAGTTATCCTAAAATATTGAGAGGACCACCCCGTTGCGCAAACATTAGTACTCGTAAAATTAATGCTATATAACATATTGCAAGACCGCTTCAAAATATGGGTACTTAAAATCGTATATAACACTCCAGTGAAATACAGGCGAGACATTATACACGACTAACATAAATCTTAAACGTACTTCACACTAATTTATCACTCCTTTCAGAAATTACTAGCGCAACACTAGCACCATTTATTCAAAATGGTCACCCATTCATTTAGTCCCATCTGTTTGTAGCATTACTTAACCAAACCCACCCACTCGCGTAATTAATGTCCAACCATATAGACATTAACAATTTTAAAACTTTAGCAATAGGACTAAAGGTCTTTGACAAAGACGCCATTTTAAAAAAAACATTTAACTTGACAGTTGTTTGAATTTTGAACTTTGTTTTTAAATATAATAAATCATTGTTGAATTTCACAGGGATTATTTAAAGTTCCGGGTAATTTCATCCGAAGGATAAAGCTAAAAGTTTAAATTTGTCTTTGATTTTGAAAATACTTTTATAATTGTATTTCTCGTTTTACATTTTGCTAATTCTATTAGTTGATACATTATTGAAAGTGCAACTTAGGAATACTTAAAAACTCTTTTATCATTTAAAAGGTACGTTACATCAGATACACATAATTATAGTATATTTTATGTCCAAAATGTCCATGTAGTAAACCTGAGTGCACAATTATTTATTAGTACTTTCCAGGCCAAGCTCGAAAGAACTAGTTAAAAAAATACTGGTTAAACTAGCGAGGAAAACTACAAAAGTCCGCTTGTTATAATAGCAGTGGTAAATAATATACTTGACTTTATTAAACAAATCAAAGCGAACTTTAAAAGTCAGCTTGTAATATACTCATAGAAAACGTACAATAAGTAAGTACATAGGGCCTATTCCCTTGGTTCTTATGACAAATTAATAAGTAAAGTGCTTTCCCCGATAAGTCGTCAAGCGCGGAGTTAAACCATTCATCTCGCTGTCTAAATGTCAACGGGAATCACAGGAAAAAAATCACCTTGAAGAGGGTCTTTGACCTCTAAATGATACATTTCAGGGTACGGGTTAAAGGTCAGAGAACTTTAATTATTGAAAGCAAAAGTTCAATTTTATTTTGGTATTTCTACTACACCAATCAATTTCTTGTATTATTTTTAGGACATGGCTTTAAGCATTCCATCCGAAACACGAAGATCTTAATGACAAAGCGACCACCCATCAAGAAACGACGTGGAAAGGTTGCTGAACTTTTACTGGTGAGCGCAATCCTAGTATTATAAATGCGAAAATTTGTGAGTACGGTGAGATGACTGAGATGGATGCACATATGTACATATGTATAAATAGTATATTTGTATGTTTGTAAACGCCTCAGTTAAATCTACTCGGTGTCACAGAAGGTCAGTGGAACTCACACGCACTATCTCTGGTTGTCAACCATTGTGATCATGATCACACGTGTCGCCTTGGGTTGCGCAACCAACGCAACCATTCAATGGTTGGTTAAGTAACTGGTTATTATCCAACAAACGGCGTGGGAATCGACACGGCTACTGTAACATGCAAGTACGTAGATTTAAGATGTTCTTCTTAAACGTCATGTCGGTCAAAGGTTTATTCCACTCACGTTTTGTTGGTTAAGGTTATGACTATACTGTACAAGGACATGGTCTTACGAATATATTCTCCTGTTTTATAAACACATATAACGTAACGCTTGTTTTACTAAAGGTTTAGGCATGAAAGTGTATGAAATATACCTATGTTTCGCCATTGACAATATTGGTCCAATGTAATAGGGGTGAGCCTATTTCTATATTATGCCAGACGCGTAACCTAAGTTCTGGCTACTATTAAGAATAATCCAATATAAATTAGAAAAAACAAATAGCATACTGCCTGAAGTGGAACCTTATGACCAGCAGTTGCATATACTAACACCCAGACATCAGTCAAATAAAGTTCGTCCGCGATCAAGCCCGATGTAACCCGGTGGAAACATCGGTTAACAAATAAGTCATCGTAATAAATCGTTTTAGTTCTATGTGTACAAGTCGCGGTAATTTATCACCTCAAATTACATTTGTTTTATCCCATGACTATCTCACTGTTGAGCAAATGATTTCTTCCGAACGAGGGAAGGCTTGAGCCTTGAGTCCGACACGCTGACCAATTGCAGGTTGGTTGACTTTGAATGCCCTTAAGAAATTACAAAAAAAAATACTTATATTGAACAGTAGAACACTATCTGGTTTGTATCTAACCTCAAATGCCTCTACTGTGATGTAGAGATAAATGTCGTGAGAAATCCGTCATACGTTTATCCTACTTGGTTCATTATGGTTAAGAGCTAATAAGGTTAGCAAATGAAAATATGACGCTATTCAAACATCTGTGTATGCACTTGACTATTTATAACAAACCAAGAACTTTACAATTTAAGTTTTGTATAGCCGTAGTGCAGTGGTTATGGTGGTCGCCACGCCACTTCTAGTTTGTCATGGGGTTAGTTAGTAATACTTTATGTACGTTGTTTGTATCGTTGTAAAAGTCCCTGTGACACAAGAGCTATTCTTAGAGAAGGAGTTGCCTTTTTAGAATTTGCTAATTAGCTGTATTGACGACACAGAAACGCCTACGGTCCAGTTTCACCGGGGTAAAACTTTTCCCCGTCTATTAGTGAAAACCGCATGAAAATCCGTTCAGTAGACTTTGATTTCATTGCGAACAGACAGATAGGTTTATAATATTATGAATTACTAATAAAAGCTTCTGAAATACAACCTTAAAATTATGTTAATGAACCATTAGCCACCCAAGCACGATGATCTGTTTATGTCACACTAATTACGATCAAAGCATCCCACTTAAGTAATTACGTAATTATCTTGAAGATTGATTGATTGGCAAGCGAGTGTTACATGCCCAAATTAAACTTAATACATTATACGAGATAACATCAAATATTAAGCGTTAATTAACTGAGGCTCAATCAGCGATGTAATATCGGAGCTTATAATAGGTGGCGCCACCAGAGCACAACATAAACAATGCTTTTTATTTAGTCTGTGGTAGTTTGCTTTTTTTATTGGTAGTACTGAAAAATGTATTGTAGGCTGATATTACTTTTACTTCTTTGTTTTTTATCATAAATCTTTATTTTCTGGACAATTCGACAAGATATGTTTTTTATTTTACATTGGATTAGGCATTTGTCTTATGCAAATTGTACATGCTTTTTTTAAAAACAATGAATTACGACAAAAACATGGCACCTACGTCCTAAATACTTTATATACTAACTTCTGAAGTAATTCATTAATTTAAACACGAAAAGTTCCGTACTAATTAAAAAAGGCACATAAAAACGCGTTTGTTGCATCGGAGCCCCCTGAAATATTTATCAACCGAAATACATCATCTGTAAACAGCAGTGTTTACACTTCGTGTACGGTACCCTAAAAAACAAACGACAACTACAGAGTACTAATATGAGAGTAGTATGTCATGGAATCAGTGGCGCCTCTATCGGCAGAAATTAACACTAAGATCCCCTATTAACGCATAGTTTAATGCTTTGGTAAACATGGCGGAAGATGTCCCGAGGGAATTAATATGCTAATGATTAATATCAATTACATTCGGGTTATCTTAAGGGCTGCAGGTGTATGTTTGTTGTCTTTCAAGTATGTTTGTATAGGATATTGTAAGCAATCTTGTGTATGCAAATTATTCTAAGATTGTTTGTAGAGGTAATCTTTCATAGACCATTTCACAATATAAACGGTTGTATTTTGTTACTAACACAAATTATTGAAACGGAATAAATGATTTATTATTGATACATTCCGCTACGTTCGATCGCCCGATATGTTCCACTTGGAGATAAAAACAAAATTAATAACCGAATACTCCTAGGAAAGACTTGTTTCTCATCGTTTTAGTTTACGCATTTAATTTCAATTCTTTGTGATTCGCTTCGATGAAAATTAAAAACGAGCCCATTTTTTTACGAAACCTATATTTTTTCTAACTCTAGAAATCGTGTTATTTGTGCATGCTCTTCAAATTACGTATGCATGCATCCTATACTTAGTCGCATGCTTGTTTCCGCATGAATACGCTGTAAGTGTACGCTATGATTACGTATTCGAAGCACGGAGCGGCGTATCTTTCACGCATCTCTATACGCTATAAATATATAGAATAAGTCAGAGATGTCGTCACGTGGGAGTATATTCTGTATTTGCCGACGATTGCCAAAAAAAAATAAGGTCAATGGCAACCCTAGGTAAAAAAAATTATTACATCTCAGTGATAAACGCAGCAGGCTAAAGTCTAAAATCGCGAAAAAATACAATTTGCAGTTAGTTAGACTTATTAAAAAAAATTCAACGCTTGAAACAAAGACATGAATTTTATTACTCTCTCTTGTTAATCAAGTTACTATAGACTACTTGAGAGAGCCACCACAAAGCAAGATTCATAAAGATCTTGAATTTCGCCCTCTGGAGTACACAACTATATAAGACAATTTCACTTGTAACAATTTTAGGCTTGCTGCACACTTGTGTCGATCGGGTAGCTTTTTCGTTCCAGATCGTCAAAATTTGTTGTTATTCATTCGCGGCGATGTCGAGTGGCATTTTTCCCGAACGTTCATCTACACCAGGGGTTCCCTACCTTTTCTTAGCCCGGGACCACTTTTATATTATTCTTGTTAACAGGGACCACTATGTAAGTATATTAAAAATAAAGTGTATTAAAAATCCTGAAAATTGTAAATTTTAAAGTCATCCGCGGACCGCTAGTTGGGAACCACTGATCTACACAAACTCGACTTTACCGCCCGGCTGTGCCGATTAATGCCGAACCGAATCTGTGTGTAGCAAGCCTTACAATAAAGTTTTCGGGAAAACGGCCAACAGTTTTTTATGGTTGAAACGTGTGGGACAAGTAAGAAACAATCTGTCACATGTAATGTATAGAGGTAGCTCTCGAGACAGTTACAAACTTGAAGGAGAAAACTTCTTGTTGTTTTCGAAGTTTGTTCTTGAAGCTTGTTTTCGAGATAGATTGACGTTTAATCTGTATGCTGCAGATAAACGTTGTAAAGTCTGTTTAAATTTAAATATTGTAGCTTGTAACCTGCGGCTGTGTGTGGGTGATAAGATATTTTGGAAAAGTTTGCTGTATAAATTTTACTTATATACGAAAAAAGACAGTAGTTTTCAAATATCCATTCTATTACATACATTCCCAAATTTCACATTTCTATAATAGCGGGATATCTTGTTTATATCAGAAAACAAGAAATTAAAAAAAACGGCAACATAAATGAAATAAAATCAACTTTTCCGATTTCTCTTTTCTGACTTTTTCGTTCCCGATTCCAGACGAATCGATTCGAATCAATGATTTCTTGACATGCACTTGACTAGGCTCTGGTACCGTCTAAACCATATAACCAGACACCAATCAAAGCACTAAGCTCTACCTATTTACCGTCAAGAAGAAACACAACCATTTCCTGACGGCTGATTTATGATCTGTCAATCGACCAAGCCGTGACGTCATCGGCGCGCGCGCATTCACAGTACAAAGTGATTGATGGACTTCCAATAGATGGGTGGAAAATATGATGTTTTTAGTAAAACGGATTAAAGCTGTTTACTTAATATAATGTGTTTAGTGGACTTTTCGTTTGGTAATGGTAAAGGCAAATTAATGAATTGGCTTTTATGTCTAATGGTAGTCATGGTTGTAGCCTTCGAGTTTCTTTGGAAAAGAATAAGAATCTTTTCGTAAATCTTGCTCTGAACAGCTAATTAGTGTCTGTATAACCAGTGAAGCTCTGGTCATTACTACAGGTACTTTTGTTGGGTTGTGAGATGACCAAAAATTACGAGGTTTTTACCGGGATTTTTTGCTTTTTCTCGTGGTTAATATTCGGGCAATTTATTTACTGTTGTTATTTATTTTTGTTAAAGGTGTGTTTGCTAAAGGTGCTGCCATCGCGAGCCTTAAACACCCGTAAATATGATAGTCGTTTATAAAACTCCATTATTATGCCAATAATTAAGAACACAATTAAGAATAAGTTGTGTAAAGTCCCACGTTAATCATTTGCAATTGATGAAGTAATAGTAATGTCGGCAATGTGATAATTGACTGCGATTCAATCAACACCTGCTGCATTAAGAATTATTGTACAACATGATTCCTTATGAAGACTCTACACTTATAGAACACCTTGATACGTAGGGATAAACTTACTTTAATCTACTGTGCGTCTGTCAATGTCAAAATTGACGTATCCAGCTAGAACATTTTAGTGGTCAATTCTCCTCAGTGAGAATTGAGTTAAAATCGGTTTATTTTGTTTTTACTCTGGTATTACTAGATCATTTATCCAAAACACGAATTATATTAAAGAAAATTCGAATTTAAAATTGATTACAAAATTCATAAAAAAAAATAATGATTAAATTTACCGCCAACATACGAAAAAATGGTGCAATCTGTTTCAAATGTAAAATCAATTCACTTCGAGAGGTAAGGAGCCAATATATTATCACATGCCAGCACTTTTATTGCAAAATAGCTTCTTATAATTAGTATTACATAAAAAGGATTTACAACGTGATAAATAAGTAACGGTATGTCGGTACTGGACACTTGAGAATGCTCTATAGAAACATTATCAGGTGCATAACACGACGTGAATAAGTGATTAAACAGAAAATGTTCTAGTACATACTTTTACTGTTTGTTTCTTCCCTATTAAAATTGTAGTAATGTGATATTTAAAGTAAAAATCCCTTGACGTTGAATATTTTTCGAAGATAATGTTAAAGTCTAGAAGTCAGTCAAGAATAATGTCGATCAAATATGTTTATAAAAAAATGTTGTGCTATCTCAAATTCTTGAACTTTTTACCAAGTTTTGATATCACATTAATCACATGAAGCTTACCATAAACCTTAAGATCTCGTAGAGTTGTGTAGTTATAATTACCTGTAAAATAAATAAGATTTTATTAATGAGAATATAATACATACACCTACTTATTACTAAAGAAATAAATAAGTGAAAACATCATATTATTATCGGAAACTTAAAATTTTACCAAGTAAAATAATCATTGAGTCTGAGTAGTAATTTAATTGATACACGTAGGAATTATTAAAAGCAAAATGGTCAACACACCTAATTCTAAAGTACCTAAAAAATATTAATAAATTAAAGTACCTGCGTCAAGTTAGTTTCTACAAAAAGATAAAGATCGAAATATTTCGCGGAATTAATTGTCAATTAACCTAAAACAACAGATTGGGTGAACGACCTCTGAACTTATTATTTAAGGGTTAAAATTGGGGTTAATTTAATAATAATGAGACATTTACAAAGTGGAGCTATTTCCAACAAGTGCTACGAGCTAGAAACATTGTTACAAAGTTATTATCATAATTGTCAGCTTTTCAGAAACTTCATAACTTTTAAACTCTCGCGTTGCATGTTTAATGTATAATAGAATACGGGATTAACGCGAACACGCATTTTACCTTAAAATGCCTAACGTTTCGGCGCAGGTTGCACTCGCCGTGGTCCCAGGCTGACTGGAGCAGCGATGACAGGACTTCGTGTATATGAGGAGAAAATGCTCCAGTCAGCCTGGGACCACGGCGAGTGCAACCTGCGCCGAAACGTTAGGCATTTTAAGGTAAAATCCGTGTTCGCGTTAATTCCCGTATTCTATTATACATTTTCAGAAACTTATTTAATTACTCAGAATTCATTATTTTTCGTTCATTTATCAATCCATTAAATAAAGATTCAGTTTTAACTAACGTTTTGGGAAAATTCCTGAGTTTCCCTAAAATTCGAAATATTGTGAAGATGGATGAATGTTTGTTACACTTTACGCAAAAATTACTGTATGGATTTTTATGAAATTTTATACACTGATAGCTTACGTCCTGAATTAACACATAGAATATTTTTTACGCGGACGAAGTCGCGGAGTGAAACTAGTTTTACATAACATTTGGCATACAATTTACACCCAAAAAATATACAGACGACCAACGTCATGAAAATTAATTTGTCTTTTTTCATTGACTTATATCACGTCTTTGTTGTTACTTTGTTAACAAAAGACAAATATTTTTTCCTATATAACTTTATAGTGAATTCGTGACTAAATAAATTACGAAACTCAAAAACATTGGTTTGCAAAAAAGTTTTTATTCCGACGTAAAATATAACAACAAAATTATAATAAGACTGTGTGTATGTCTCAAATATACTTTTTGTGTAGTTCTCTTTGATTGAACTTGAGGGTAAAATAAGTTGACAACCGTAAAATCATATATTAAACATAAAACTACGCCTTCTTCCCACAGGGGTAGGCAGTAGGCAGAAACCAGAGAACGTCACTTGGTATGATTCTTAGAAACTTCAAACTAGGTAGCTTTGCTTCATTCACATCCATAGATCTTGTCATACAGGACCGCATGTTTTATAATTATTATTAGATTTTAATGCCTTATTTAAGAGAATATGGCCGTAAAATCGACGCATTAAAAACTACAGATTAAAAAAATAATTGACTGTCATATATCATTCCGTTAAAGTGCCAAAATTACCGAATTATAAAGGAATTAGGGATATTATCTGCGTCTATACATAGACAACTTACTTATTAAAATTTTAATTCGATAATGAACCATTTAATAGCAAAAATACGGTAATAAATTATGTTTGTTTGCAATTTTAATCGATTTGAAATCAATGTTTAACGAGCTCTGTTCGCGATAAAGGTCTTGTATTACACACGAAACAATACTAAATCATTAAAAACTAAATTGGAGCTACAAAATTACTATGGACTAGGACTGACGCACTGAGGGTCCCGTAAAATTATTTATGAAAATGGCAACAAAACCACGTTTGTTGCTATGATCCCTGTTAACTATTTACTTTATTACATATTATGAGTATTAGCTGTTAAAAGGGCAACAGCAATACCTACATCATCTGTGAAAAATTTAACAGTATTACTTTACAGTCTATGCGATATCCTGGTGACAGACAGGAAAGTCTTAGTAATAAGACTCCCGTTTTGTTAAGGCGGTTCTGTACCCAAAGGGACACCTTTGGTAACCCTAAAAACCCTAAAAACAATGTAATCTTAAGTAATGTTATCGCAACAAAATCACAAAAAAACGAATCCCAAGATTTTTCCCGCTATTACGCCCAATGGTGTCATCAATATTTGACATTTCAATTTAAAAAAACGTAATGTCAAATCACTATACTTTATAAAGAAGCATCTTTACATTCTCTACATTAATGTGATGGCACGATTCTGCTTTGGCACGACTTTTTACATTCATTTTTACATAATGTCTGTATGTACGGATGTGCGACATTCGTCATGTCATCTTGGCCTCTCACTTCCTGGCTGGAGACGCACTGGCCAGTGCTAAGGGCCATAGTAACACTATCTGACACTTTATAAGAAATAAATATAATTTCCGTGTAATTTGTAGGTATTTTACGCGGTTTTATTAAGTTTTATATTTAGTAGCTAAGTAGGTATGCTTAGTACTTATTTATAACGCGACAGAAAATCAATAAGTTTGTCGATGTGACCACCAATATTACAGCTTCAGAATAAAATGATAAGTATGACATATTTTAAATAAAAAAAGGTGTTTTATTTTTGTATTAGGTACATAAATTATATGTTTATAGTTGTACATATTTTAAAATTTAAAGAAGATGTTAATTTTGTAGTGAAATTTGATGCAATGTGCAATAAATAATAATTATTTGAATTTAAGCTTGCACTACATTGTCTATAGCCGCTAAAATGGCATCTAAAAACTTTTATTATTAAATTCACTCCTAACTACACTATATTAGCTTCTTTTTACAACAAAACTAAATTTCAAACTAGATATCCAATCAGTATATCACAGACATTCAAAATAAGCTCCCTACAAACGACAAGGAGAGGACAACAAAAGCTTTGAAATACAATTGTAAATACACTTTCTACCGAATACAACAAAAGGTTTGTATTCAATACAAAAGCCGGTCTGTCTAGTATCTGTATATATCTAGAAAAACGTTTAAATACCATCTAGATCTAGTCAGATAACTGACGTTCTATTGAAGAGGAAAAAAGGCTAATCTTTATAGTGAAAGTTAGTAGCCATTTTCACTGCCATTATTATAGACTTGTTAGGCGTGAGGTACACTGAGTGTAATATGTTAGAGTATTATATTAATTTGTTGTGATTTTTGTATTAAATAATATGTTTTTATTCCATAGTATGACATAGAAAGAAATGTTATGAGGTGCAATTTTTTATCATAGTTAATTTTATTACGTGTTTGTTACCAAATTCGAATGATTACTGATATGATCATGAATAGACCTATATCTCAAATTACTTATTTTTAAATACATACAAATATAATATCACGCTTGTTATACACAAAATTGTGGGCGGAGGTATACGAAATACGAGCACCCGTATTTTGTTATTAGCAATGTTAGTCCCTAGGTTAGAGAGCGAGCCTATTGTCATAATATATATGGCACGTCACCGAACTTCGGGCAACTATTGTGAAAAACCTAATATAAATTAGAAAATTAAACAATTAAAATTGTTTTTTACCTTTTTTTATGATAACTAATATGGTTTTGCCAAACATTCTTAAAAGAACTACGTTAAAAAACTGACACCAACATGGCTAAGCCACTATCTATAGCATTTTGTATAAAGACTTTATTTATAACTCAGTGTGCTTCCATCTTTACCAGCATTATAGTTTTTATGCAATAATAATCAGTTTGTGAGCAGATCTGTTCATGCTGACACTTACTGCCATCTAGTGCCAACGAATTAACGCACGAGCTCGACTGCGTGAGATTATTTCACAACGATACATTTTTTATGCTTTTTATCCAACAATAGATAATAAAAGGCTTTTCATTTAATTATGGCGGCTATTTGAAACTATAAATTTAAGATAATTTAGTGATGATGAGTTATGAGTTATAAAATGTTTTGTTTTTGGGTTTAAATAACTTTGACACGGGTTTGACTAGTTATGTAAACCGATATAGGTACCTAATAAAAGAATATGAATATCTAATTCCTCAGTTTTGATCCTGTATGACAAGATCAAGAATAAAACAATAAAAGATTAAGATTCCCTAAGGACCCTAAGGACCCTAAGCCCTAAGCTAGGTCAAAGGCCTTACGGGCGGCGTGAACAACTAAGACCCTAGGATGACCACTAACTATACCTACGCTAAAATAAAATGAAAAAAATATTTGATTTTTAACTTTAGCCACTTTCGAAAGAAAGGAGTTTTGCTTGTCTACCTTGAATAAATAAAGGCAAAAGAAACCTAGCCATTCAGCCTAGGATGTGAAACTTTCAAGTGTAGAGCTCGGCAATAGTTGCCAATTGCGATAAATATCTTCAGGCCAAAGAACTGAAAAAGTAATGGGGTTTAAAAAATCGATAGCGAGCCTGTCTCTACGAAATAGGACGTTGATAAATAATGAATTTTGTCTAATTGAGCGTCGCAATTTGTTCTGAAATATTCAAGAACTTTGGTTAAAAGTAATTCTGAGAAAATTTTCGTAAGTACCTGTATATTTCGTGGCATATTTGCTTTTGATTGCCAGGAAAATACGGGCAATGGTGTCATTGATGATAAATTTGAAGCTTTAAAAATACTTTTACTCAAGGCCTAACCCATCCCTTATTCCGGGAGCAGACCCTTGTCAAGCAGTAGAACATGGATTTAATTTGTTATTGGGTATTTATTTTACATTTGTAATTTAAGGTAGGTACCTACAGTAATTGAAAAAAAGATCTCTATAGACATAAATTACAACTAGATTCCGTTATTTTGAAACTGCTAGTCACAAGTCTTTTCAAAGTCATATTCACCAAAGAAGTTATACTTATTATCATAATTTAATTACATCAGTTGTAAAATGCGACATCACGTCTTCGAACGTGAACATTTAGTTGCGCCACGTCGAACGAAAAAGCAGTCGCCATCTTCGATTTCCTAACAAGCTTCGAGACCAAGATGTTACAACTCAAACCTTTTTATTCCAATTTTCAATAGACTCACGACACTTCCAACCGTTATAACATGACCTTTGTACTATAGACTTTATCCCCTTATTATAAGATTCAAAATTAAATGACTAGTTAATGAGGAAATGTGAAGCAATCGGTGCACAGTTTCGGGATTACGTTTCGTTTTCTCGCTTGCAAGTAAATGTATTAACGTTCTATTTCACTGCATCTGTGCATGCCTTCACCTTACGCCGTGACAAGGTCATATCTTAACAAGTGGGTAATACAATATTCGGACGCCAATTGTTTAAAATTTTAATCTTTAAAGGAAAATTGATACACAATTATGTACTATATTCCTTTACATCTGTTTTTATTGAAAATTCCAGAGTCAATACCTACTTTGCTAATTAGGTATAGGTGCATACTTAGATTTATGAATAAGTTCTAATGTCTTGTAAAAGAAAACTCAAAAAACAATACACAAAATACTTATTTCATAGAAAATAAGGAACATTATTCGTAGGTAATGGCTCTTTACAAAACAAATTACTTAAAGGAAGACAAACTCGTCAAGTTAAGTGCTTAAAAACGCAAAACTAAGCGCTAATGGTTGAAAAAACTTGATAAATGTGTTAACGAAATATGTAATTGCATGAGTGCAAAAACTACTTAACATAAAGATATCGTAAACACTTCTTATAGAGCGTGAATCTTGCAAAAACTAGGCATTGAAATTGTTATTCTGAAGGTTACATTATAGCTGCAGAAGATACGTAAAAACGGCCATTTTCTTTTGTCAGTCTCAGTAGCCGCAACTAAAATAATACCAAGACGTTTTGATATACGAAATGCTTCAAGATATTTATTTAAAAAAGGTATTTTATCCTTAATTTATCAGAATACATAATAGACATAATATATATGCACATACGTTAATATATTTCTCGAAAAAATCGTATCATTTTCGCGCCAATAGAATGACAGAACGATAAAAGATGGGGGTCGGTTTGCAAGTTCGTCATAAAACCACAAGTGCATGTAAAACACTTTTCCCTTTACGTTTTCCTTTTAATGCCAAGGTAACGTTGACCTCTCTTGATAAATTAATATCTAGATGCTTAGATGCCACGATTTTACACTCAGTTTATTTGAAAATACTGTATTTTTTGTCAATTAATTTTAATTACTTTATTCTTAAAATAATTTAATTATTTGCTAGCTGCAAAATTTAAAAACTTCCTTTTTTATTCGTCTATAAACAATAGAATGTTGTGAAGTTCTTGATTTTAATATATTTAAGTTTGGTGCTAATTAGTCAACTGTCAAATTGTTTTAATTAAAGTTAATAAAGGAATAAGCTAGTTAGAATAATACATAATAATACTTCCATATCACTAAGAAGATTGTTTATAATTTTAACACTCATGATCAAGAAAATTTGTTATGACTTTATATTATGAATCGGTGATGCTTATGTTCTAGCTGTTCTAAGTTAAGTTTCTTAGTAGGTGTCTACTTATAAGACTCAGACTAGAAAAAAAAACAAATAAATTAAAAAAAAACAGCGAAATGGAAAGTGATAAATGGTCAAGGCAACGACATTATTATGCCAAAGTATATAATAGACAGTAAACAGAGAAACGTGTTCAGTTTAAAACCTCGATACTGTTTTCTACTTAACTAGAACAGATTGCATCTAAAAGTTCACTTATAGCCTGTAAACATTAGTGCTTTCGCTTTCCTACATATCTTGTTGCGGTTTCAGAACGGTGACCATAGACTAAATTGAGCTTTCTAAACCGACTGTTGTCTATGTGGTATTCGAGTAAATTGTTTAAACCCCATCAAAGATGGCCGTGTTAGTTTAAAGTTGTTACCAATTATGTTCGTGATAATGCTAAAATTCGACCATGACATTAATCGCCTTATTTTTGACTATTGATGTCATAGACTATGATTGAGCACGTATTTTTAAAGAACAATACTTTGCGATGACTAATCTAAATGCGCATTTATGTGATAGAGATCTGACATCCCCCTTGCAGTAGTGACAATTTTGGTGATTGTAAATCCCTCCTTAATCCAAGTAGATCGTATCATGATTATCACTGAACTTTTGGTTGGAAACTCGAGACAGTTCTAAACCAATCTATCTTACTTCATCTTACTTATATACGAGATTATATTCACGGATTCGCAGGCTTTTTTGTAAAATATTTAACTATCATCTGGCCAAATGTTACCCAAATCGATTCAGCCGTTTTGATGTTAAAGATGAAAACAAATACACTTTAATATAAACAATGATAATGTTAAGATTTCCTTGAATACTTTCCTTATACATATTTTTTATTGAAAAGCAGTCATGATTATAACAAACCATATTTTTCCGTTCTTTTAAGGATTATGCAGTTGCCATATTTTATCTCGATTTTAAATGAAACGTAAATAATGTTCCATCTAGGCCATATTATTGTGTAATTTCAATGTTAATTGGAAACGAATTCATTTGTTATTTAGCGCAGAGAAAGCCATTTGATTTGGCTTTCCATCGTTTATTGCAGTTCCGATTACTTTAAAGTAATTACGTTTAAGTAGGCAGCCTACTAGCCAATCGTAAATCATTGTTTTATTAAAAATAAAGTGATTCTTTTTAAAATGACAATTTAGTGTCGGTAGTTGTGACGCATTTACGCTAAGAGACTTCTCACAATATTAAACACAGTTAAATATTGAACGATGTCATAATATGCATTGTAAAATTACTAACATTAAAGAAACTAATTCAGGAACATTTTCACATCTCAATATGTGTCAGATAACCTAACTGCTAGATAAAATGACAGCAAATGCATCTGATAAACTCTCTTAAGCTTAGACGAAGGTTAAGAAACCGGTAATTAATAATTAAAAGAAATCCGGACCAAATCAGTCATAGATCTTAAATCTAGATCTCGCACTCGTGATTCGATATTCAAATTAAAGCTCAATGTTTTATTTATTCTTTTAATTTAACATGTCAAAAGAGACCCACTTACACGGCAACGACCTGCTATGTGCCAGCTTCCGATTCGAATTCAGATAAAGTTCTAAGTACCGGAATTAAAAACTTTTTACGACTTAAATGACAGTTAACCTAAAAAAAATTAACGCGTAAGCAACTTTTTCGTCATATTTTGACTTTAAAACGAGATCGACATTAAATGAAAATTATTTCTACTACGAGAATTGGCCTCTAACCTTGTGTCATGGGCCCACCACGGAAAAACCTTCTAAATCTACATAATATTTGAAAATTACTATAAACATCGTTGTACAGGTCATTGTAATTATTATTATGTCATGAATTCATAATAATATGGAACATGACCTTAAAACTACTATCATTTGAATCATTTAAATATCAGTAGTGAGTTTTGGGGACAAACTAAATACGTTCTAACGGTTAGATAATTAGCGTTCCAAAGTTTTCATTGTAATATAATAACAATGTTGCGAAAATGTAAATAGACTTCCTTGTTTGCTCTATGGAGGCCATAATGTAAAGACTAGTCATCAATGCCTTTCTGTAGTCGACCTGTCAATGTTGTATCTCCTTTCAGACTAAATTGTTTTTTTTTTTGGAAGACAATACATTTTAAAGATGGCGGCCATGAGCAACGGCTCACTGAAACGTCGTGCAACGCAAATATTAAAGGTTATCAAATATTGAAGATGATGGCTTTTCAAGTTTTCATGTGCAGTAGAATAATATGCTCGGCAGCAATAACTTACCATGCTTACAGTTTCTATTAAGAAGATACCTACTTATTAATTTTATGTCTTTAATAATAATTTCTGACGTAGAAATTGACGTCGTCGCGGTGCCTTTTTGCCTAACTATTACAAAGTCTGACGTATTTTGTTACTACAAAGTTACGTCAATAGATAGGGATCAAAGATATTATAAGAGAATGATGACGTTTTTCAAATTCAGGATTCTACACCAAAAGATGCAAAAAAATAGTATTACCTACCTACTGAAGTCAGTTTGTTTCTCTCTTTATCTGTTACGTTGTTACTGCTCAACTGATTTTAATAAAATTTAGTATGGCGATAGATGTCAGCTCCAGAGAGTTAGAAACGGCATGAAAAGTGTAGACGCGTATAGTCTCACGAGTCAGCTAGTAAATAATAAAGAAACTGTATCGCCTCTTTACAAGACCAACTTGACATCTAAAAAACGTTATTTTTGTTATTCGTTATCCAACACTATTATTGTTAAGGTGGTTTTATTGCTTACTAGCTGACCCGCGCAACTTCCCTTGCGTCACATAAGAGAGAATGGGTCAAAATTTTCCCCATTTTTGCAACATTTTTCATTGGTAGGTACTCTGCTCTTATTGGTCGTAGCGTGATGATATATAGCCTATAGCCTTCCTCGATAAATGGACTATCTAACACTGAAAGAATTTTTCAAATCGGACACTCCTGAGACTCAGTAGTTCCTGAGATTAGCGCGTTCAAACAAACAAACTCTTCAGCTTTATAATATTAGTATAGATTTTCCGAAAGCACATTAATTGCAGTAACTGAAATTGTCAATATTTTACTATTGATCAACGCAAATATTCAAATTGCTCTCTTGTAAAGGTTTTGTTAAACAAATATCACGTTGTTCTTGTAAAGATGCGGTATATTCTCTAAAACGTAGGTATAATAGGAAATAATAAGTTGATATTTATTTATTTATAGATCGTTCCTAATGTTGTGTGTCCAGCTGAAGCGGATCATGACCTTACGCTAACCGGTTATAGCAATGGCGAACGATTAATATTAATGGCGGATCACGCGAATCTTTTGTGTACACCTACCATTTATTTTACTACAACTTTAGCTAGACTATGGCAATTGTATAAAACTTTAAGAGAGTAGATACAGGCAGGCAGTAGGTATGTATGTAGTTATTTTTCCCGAAGTTTCGTTATAATTTTCGATAACAATATTTTATCTAAATCGTAATTCGTGGATAACACATTTCGTTTGAACTTAGCTTGAAAGTTGTAACCCACTTCAATTTAGTAAGAATTTTAAATCCAAAGTTTCCTTTTCGTCGAATTTAAGCCCCATGTTTCTTAATTATATTAAAATTCCCTCGCGATTCTCAAAAGATTTGTTCCAGGAATTACAATAAATATTAAAAGACAGTTCACGGACAAGTTATTAAACATTTACGAAGACGTTTTAATAAGCGATTGTAATTAAATATTACGAGTGTACGCATTATTTGGTTTACAACCGACATAATTAAATTTAAAATATGAGCTCAATAAAAAAGTTTCCGTAAGCCAGATCCGCTTACTCGTTGCACAATAACTACTTAATTAATACATATTTCTATGTACTTTTGTATGTATTTATTAACTAACATACTGTCTGTAGTATACCTACAGTTTACATGCATTTCTAGTGATAAGTGCTTAGTTTACAGCTAAAAATCCTTAAAACTAAATATACTGAGATTTGTATTTTTGTGTTTTTTCACGCTATTTCTAAAAGCCTAAATAATGGTCTACAAACTCTCCTTATTTCAATGATAGAAACAGCGAAGCCGTTCAAACAATGACCCCCGACAGACGTACAAACAGACAGACACAAAACTTGAACAGTTAAGTGTTTATAACTACAAGACAAGTAACTTTTTTTAAAGATGGATACTTAATTTTATTTATAAAACTGTACGAGATCTCAAAAAATATCGTTTTTATCACCGACCTCAATTTTGACACGAGTATTAAATTAAATAAATGATCTGGTTGCATATTAATTACGCTTCCTTTCTTCCTGCTTCATTATGGAAATTGTACAAGTTATTCATGATTGACCAATGCGAATGCATTCGATTATGTCATCCGCTTCGCTGATTTTGGTATATAAATCTACATATAACTAATTTGATTGCGTATTTTGTTTACGTTTGTCAAAAACCGGTAACTAACTCTGATTTTATATTAGATCTTCGCCTCCTAGACAATTAGGTTCAAAATTTCAACATTTCTTCTTCATTCAAAGTTACATTTAGGATTATGTTTTTCAGAGGACCCCATTTTTTTATTTCAGGCGACCCCATTTTATTTATGGCGTGTCAAAACAAGTGTGTGGAGTCACTACCCTTGCCCCAGAGCCCCGACCCCCTTGTTCCAAAATGGCGGAACTTTAGCATCTATACCCCCATTTATGTACAGATTAAGAAGCAAATTTGCGTTCTCCTAAAAAACACAAGCTAAGACCTAAAGAATTACATTTAATGGACTATCTAACATCAATTTAATTTCCAATAACAACTTAACTCTTCAACAAATTATTATTTCTCTTATCTAATTTACGAGCTTTTATTTTATAGAACTCTTTAAAAAAATATGTTAAAACTAATCACTCAAACGAGTTATGCTGATGAACTTACCTATATTTTTTATTCAATAATGTATCTTTTTCCCATTACATTGAGTAAAAAACATAATCTTTAATATATCGATTGCAATAAAAAGGTTTAAATTTTATATAATCTCTTACATTAAAATACAGTTAGCACAGACAGTTGGTATTAAATAATGTTTTAATAAAATATTTATTTCCTTACGTACTTCTTGTTTAACGACCAATAATTAAATAAAAATTACAAAATTTTGATATTCAATTTGGATGACTCCGCCATACACGGTGGTGCACAGATTAAAAAAGTGAACTCTATTTTGTCTTTGCTCCGTATTCTAAAAATAAAATTTAACTGGCCAGTCGGTCAAGTGCGGTGAGATGCGTGAGCATTGAGCAAGGGAGCAAAGACATTCACCTTGCAGTACTCGAAGGTTAGTCAAGTTAGGTCCAGACTATGGTCTTGATATACTGGTATATTGCCCTCATTTTAATAAGGATTCGACCTTACCGTGTAAAGAAACGTAAAATGTAGTCAAATTACAATAACAAGCATTAAGGTATGAGTCTACCTATTATGGTTTGAAAGCTTAACTGCTTACATATGAAACAAAATTCGATATCATGGGGATAGTGCAAATCTGCGTATCTATTTATTAGATTTTATTAGATAATACCGCGTATCTGCTATTCGATCAAATTTTACACGAAGTAGTTTAAACCTTTAATTTTCGTTATTTTAATGAGCTATTGGGTTTATTTTTACTAGAGATAGATAATTGATACATTTTATGACATATTTAACATATTTTTTTCGTAACAATTTCCCTTAAAATTACGATATTAAGAAGTATTCATTTCCTCGTGAGAAATTTGCCGTGACGAGCACAAATATTGCATGAAAGCAGAAACCAATATTAAGTTATTAATAAACTATAATTACTTTTACATTCATATCTCTATCAATAAATCTATGTAATATGATAATTACAAGATTAGGCCTCTTTATTTATAAAACTAATAGGCTTACATATTATCTTGGATTAGTATAATGTTTGTAACAAACACTTGAAAAATAATTTCAAATACGACGTAGCAAACTAGTTCTTGGAATATTTTAATACTAGTTATTATCTAATCCTAATCTCTAATTTATACAAAGCGGCTTTTGCCCACGGCTTCGTCCATTTTAAGAGATTTGCAATGATATAATTATTTCTCCTTAATTGTTACTCAAAAATCATGTAGCATTGCATCGATGAAATAATTCTTAAAATCGGATCTGATATTTAGAAAACGACTCTCTACGTACCTACCTACTTCTTTAGTTGACTATAATAATGAATTAATTATTAGGACTGAAGCTTACATTTTCAGTTAACTTCATATTTTTTGACGTTTTGTCACGCAATGTGGTGATAATGTCAAAAATCCTCCGTAGCGCAGTGGTTAAGGTGTACGCCCCGCGACTATCATTGCGACGGTAGGTCATGAGTGTTCGTTTCCCACACATAGCAATTATTTGTGCGATCCACAAATAGTTGTTTCAGGTCTGGTGATCTGGTTGTACTTTATGTCAGTTAACTGTATGTTTGTAAGTCCTCGCGACTCCAGAATGAGAGTTGAGACAGAATGATTCGCCGATAATTGGCCATGGATAATATTACCATTAGTAAAAAAAAACACTTGTGAATGAATGAATGAAAAACTCTTTATTTTACTTAAAGTAAACACGAACAACATAAAATAAACTTAAAATAAAAGTACAATTGGCGGCCTTATCGCACAGTGGCAATCTCTTCCAGGCACTTGTGATTGTCAAAAGTAAAAAATTGCCGCCCATTTTAAAGGTATAGAGTAAGAAGAACTGGCATGAAACTATGCCAATCATCATATGAGATGGACACGTGCTACAAAGCGAAGATAAAAATAACCTCATGTTATCGCAACTCACGTGTGTTACCGTGATAATTGATTGAGGAATTTAATTACCTCCCTCAGTACGTGAGTATTTCATAAACTCTACAATTTGGTGCTACAGTCAGCTCAGATTTAAATGATAACAAACTGATTTTCTTAGTAGATGGTTTATCAGTCATGTCCAATATTTATAAGTGAATGCAGTAGTAAAAAATGTACAGGATGAATGTCGGTGGCATTTAATTTTACGCATTTGCCATATAGCAATAGAAAAATCGTACAAAATCACTGAAATTGTTACTGGTGGATCAAGTATTTATAGAATAATTTCGATCTTTTGATACACAATGTACAGGAAAATGTAGCAAATAAAAAAATCGGCTTTTCTTAGTTTAGAAATTTCCACGTGAAGTAAATAGTAACTACAATGTTAAAATGAAATTTAATTTATTTCAAAGCAATGAACTTGTGGCGTAAATATGGTATACCCACAGTTAATGTTATTTTTAGTCATAAAATGGTAAATATAAACATTTAGATATTGTCAAGTATATAGTTTATAGTTCGATTAGTATTTGATATCAAAACAACTTTATAAATCAAGTGTTATCTAATTTATCTTACATAAAAATAACTCATGAGATAGCTAATATATGATAGTATATTATTTTGATAGAGCAGTTGTACAAATCACGTAATAGACAAACTCTTATATTTCGAAGTTTGTTCTACTTAAATATAAATGTTATTTTGGACCTAGAGCATTGTCAATCTTTCAAAATATATGTTATTATTGATTATATTGATTTATTTATTATGATTTTAATATACACAGTATTTTAATATACTCCAAATGTTACAATTCAGGGAAAATTTATGTTTACTTAATTAGGTAATTTACTTGGATAAAAATCCACTACGGATACCTAACTTATCATATTAATAGTCATTCAAAATAAAACCACATTTGAGTACAAAAATATCAAAACAAATATATCAAATCGAAAAAAATACAAACAAATCGATACAGATACAGATTCAAATGGATTTAATAAAAGTCTCTCGGCAGCTGCTCAAGACTGGTTGGTTGAAAGGCGCCATGACGCGCCCGCCGGCTGACATAATGCGGCCTTCGAAATATTGCCACCTCAATAAAATTGCCAGCCTTGCCAGCTATTATCTTTTAGTTTGGTCTCGAAAACTTTGATTGCGATCGTAAACACATTAAAAAGGACACTCGTTTTCACCAAATATGGTTGCCTGATATTAATATAATTGACTTTTAGAATTTGTTATTGTGGAACAATAGATATGAGTTAATCGTTCTAATATTAATGTTGTAATAAAATAGTCCTTATCGTGAGAAATGGCAGCTGCTGTAATATTTTGACACTGATATTAACTACCGATTTCGTTCAAAATTAATATTTTATAAACTCTACCAAAATATAATATAGTCTTTTGATAAGTCTCTCAAAATATTTTGTAAAAACACGTAACTTTATTCAAAAAAGTCGTATACTTAGTCTAAATATGACGAAGCTCATTTAAACCCAGTTTCTGTTACATAAGTTATGTATACAGATGATCGGTGTATAATTTGCGAGAATTATCTCAGAACTGGTTGCTAACTGGTTTGCTCCATGAACCAGTCACCTGATACCACTTACACTGCACTTGGGATACATTTGAACGTGCACGGAATACAAACTTAATATAAACTAGCTTATACGTCTTGGTCTGCGTGAAAAGATTTCCCGGGGTATAAAGTACCCTATGTGTTTATTTATGTTATTAACTATCTCTATACTAAATTTACCAGTTGTGCTCACATGTCAGTAAACGATCTGTAGGTTAAGCAAACCTAGGCGCGGTCATTCCGTAGTGGTATTTGAACGGGGCGTCTCTGTGCTTTGGAGGACACGTAAAAAGTTGGTCCCGGTTTTTGTCAATTAAGGCCTTCGGGTGGCTTGAACAACTTCGACACTAGATTGATCACTAATCATACGATAAGTAGAAGACTTAACATAAAAATTATTTCAGTAGTTTTGATGTGATTGACTTACAAATATCTATCTAAACATCTAAACTTTTGCATTTACATTGGTAAGAAGTAAAGATAGATCTGAAGATAAAAATATAATATCTAAGTGGTCGCCCAGTCAAGTTTCTATAAGTAGGTGTTTTAAGTTGCTAGTTGTGAACTAGTTTTACTTTAAGTGGTGTAATCTTAAGCTATTTTTAAACCTAGAATAATTATAATTATAAATATGCTTAAGTATAAGATTTTTTATTCTCGAATGGATAGTGGATAATCTGGTGTCGTAGGCATCTAAAGAACGTCCGCGCTAAGGGTGCTTTACCCATAATTAGTTAACCGACCGATGAGCGCGAGTGCCCAGCGGTGTCGCAGTACAGGCTAACCAAAAAAAATAGGAGGCCTCCTGGCCGATATTCGGCTACGGCAGCCAGTTTTATTGAAACTAGCCAATTGTGCAGAACTTTGTTTATTATAGTATCAACGTGTGTGTTCAAAATACAGATACGCTCTCTATTCTCTATTCAGAGCCTGGTGACGCGATTTATGTATATAGTACCAGCCATGTTTCGATGTAAGGCTACATAATATCTCTTAGCTATCCATCAAGTTTAATGTCATTTATAAATAGGTACACATCCTTTAATCATTAAATGATGTAATGGTGTTTTAATTGACATTTAGTTATGGCAGCATGATACAGTATGGCGTAAGACGGCCATTGTCGCGAACAGTCATGATTATAATTGCGAATCACTTAGCGCTACGTGTTGTCTATTTTAGGAACTGTTTTACTATAAATATAGACGTATGCTGTTGAGTTATTATCTTACGAATCTGTTTTTACATTTTGTCTTTCAAATATAAATACAAAAACATAATTTATCCCATGGGAAATTTCTCATGGGAAAAGGCAGAACTCTAGCTACTAAGGATTAATGATAACTATTAGTTTTACTATTTATTTTTGTGGAAAACAAACACGTGAATTTTCTCAAAAAATACCATTTTAAACATAAGATGTGTGACATATTTCTTGAGTAGGTACATGCAAAGTCCCAAACTGTTCTTGGCCAGCATAGTGGGCTGAAGGCCTAACCCCTCCTTCGTTCGGTAGCTGACTGACCTTGCCCAGCATTGGGACAGCCACAGGTTAGGAAACAAAATAACCTAATTTAAGTCTTAGTAGAGAAATGTTTTATTTTTTATCAGGAGCGTTTTAAAAGTACCTTAACAGATTTTAACTCAACGTCGTCGGATAATTTAATGATGCAACCAATCAACTATTGATGGAACAGTTTAATTATGTAGTTATAATTACTACAAAGAGTTTAATAATACTAATATACAGCCATGGGCAGCTGAGATCACCATTCTCAATAGATTCTCTTCGTGATGACAATGGCCTTCCTTGAAACAAGCGTACTTGAACAGGATCAAAATGACCTATCAAGTAATAAAACTCATTGCCCAACAGATTTTCATGTTTTGAAAACAATTGATAGGAAATGAAAATATAATTGATATAATTTTATAATTGAAGATAATTTGCTGTCCACGAAAAAAATAAAACCTTTATCTTTACATAAGTAATAATTAATTTATCAGAAAACTAATACTTCTACGAAAGCACGTATAGTTAATTAATACCAATTATAGACAAAGTTTGTTTTTCACTAATTCCACGCACACGATGGCGTACACACTAAAAATGGTTGAACTTATTTGGCGATGAAAATTTGTACTTACCTAATTCATTAGAGGTTACTTTACAGGTAATTCTAGCTTTCAACTTAAATAAAAAAGAGTGAATAACTACAGGTTATTACCTTGATAAAACTACCTGTAAACCAGAACCTCAAATTAATTGCATTTTACCTACCAAAGCTGAGCTTAAGAATAAAAAATATCGTGCGAAAAATGGTAAGTTTTAATGAATCTATAAGCAGGTTTAGCTAGTTTAATTATTATGAAAATGTTACTGTTAACTAATAATCGCAAGTGCAGTTAGAAATATTGCCATTTGTTTATTACGTCGTACACTTGGGGCCCGCGAGTGGCTTTTTATAATATCTGCGCAATAACAAACTGCTGATGACTTGATGAGGTCATTGGCCTCGCCGACTCTAATAATATCTAGCTAATCAAGCATAAATATCAATGTTTTCGATCTCATTTAACAAAAATATCATACTACAATTTGAATACATTAATTCTAAAATCATCAGTTTTATATTAAAACTAAGCATTTTAATCAATTAAAAAGTAGAAAAACAAAATGGTGGTCCCCATTTTGAATCTGCAAATGTCTGCAATGGCGGCAGATTCGTTCGGAAACTTTAAATAAAAACTGCAAGGCACATTCGAAAAGGTCATTAATTGTCTATTACAAGTTTTTAAACTGTTCGTGGTTCGAATTTGCTGAACGTGTTTTTTAATCACGATCCGTACGACACGCTTCCGCAGTGAAACATCAACTTTATAAAATGAAAACATTATTGAAATTTAATAATATTGTGCTTAATTTTGATTGAAAGGTGCGCGCGTTTCCTGATGCTACCAAATTGTTTCAGGGAATTTGTAAACAACAATATTTAGGACACAAGCTGTTATGTAAGATGATATTTTCTCTTAAATTAAAGTGCGAAATGATAACAACACTTTATAAATAAAGCCTGTACAGGTATAAATATAAGCTTGGAAGCAGTTTTAGAAAACCGTTTGACGTAATAAAATAAGTAAGTTCATAGAAACCATGCTTCCAAGTTCATGCCAATCTATCAATAAGAACTTTAAACAACATAGTTTTAGAAACTTAACAAACAGTTCTCTCAGTTTAAGAAACCCCTTTTGACGTAATAAAATATGTACGTTCTTGGAAACCGTGATTCCAAGTTCATAACAATCTATCAATAAGAACCTTAAACAATATAGTTTCAGAAACTTAACAAACAAATTTCAGAATACCAAGTTTCAGTGAACAACTATGTTTATTGGTTTACCATTATGAAATGTCCGGTGACCCGTATTCCACATAAAAGATTCATTACGGAGGAACGCGTGACCGTTCTGACGCGATAAAGAGGAAACATTTTCGTATACGGTGTGATACCGCCCAATTTGTACGGAATTGAGGAAAATTGTACACATTGAATGGCATGTTGTGGCTTTTTTTATTAAATGTCAACATATTAGAGTCTGGCACTGTATAAATATATATATGTCGTCGTCGTCGTCGTTGCGGGTTCATAATTGATATTATGATATGACGGAGGGGTGTGGGTTCTCTGGGTTTTCATCCTCCATCATCATAGGTACTCATTGTGATAAACCTATTCATCGACTGTGGGCGTCGTGGTGTAGTGTCAGATAGATAATAAGTCACACTCGTACAATTGAACACTTTATAATTACAAGTAGGTACAGTAAACACCAGTTATAACGTAATTATTCGTAATACAGAATGCGCGATGGTTCAGTGTCGTCCACGCGCCATTCCCGCCAAAACAGAAGAGAATCACATCTGTCAAATTCGAACAACGCGCGCCACTAACTCCATCGAACGCCACTAGATGGCGTTGGCTTCCTGTATACGACCTCATTCTGACCAAAGAGTCTTTATACTCTTTTCATATTCCGACACGGCCATCCTGCTTGCACACGTCCTCGTGTGATGGTCACTCTGTGAACAATATATCTCACGACAGAACAATGTCACACTCGGCCACTCCTGACCAAACTCTACAATTACTGGGTCCATCTCATAACTCTACTAAGAGCTTTACTTGAATATTAAATTAAATCTCAATTTACGAACAAACATTTGGAAACAGTAGTCAAAATAGTTTCATTAACAACAGTCAGCATGAGTCATGTACCAAAGCCGTTTGAATCAACCTTTACAGCTTTACAGCTACTGTACAAATACTTAGTTGACAGTTATCCCCGAGTAAAGTTTCTAACACCACGGCTCTCCAGCCGACGAGCAATCACATTGCTCACACGTGCATCCCTCTTGGACTACACACTACGGTCTCCACAGACCACGACTTTCTCCAAAGTCCAACCACTCAATACGGCCTCTCAAGACCACGACCTCCGTCAGTGTTAAACGCTAACCGCGCACCCACGGACTACTTGAGTTGCCTCAAGAGATACCGATTTCCACCAGGCTACGAATACGTATTAACAACTGATACGGTCGAACACAATACGGCCGAAAGAAACCTTCACTCGTTTGAATACCTTCACCACAAACTCATCAGTCTCATTATCATCAAAATCTATATCGACTGGTACATGACCTCTGACCAACATATCTATCCACAATCTCAATAATTTCAAAAGGCTCTTTGAACTTGTTATCTAATACTTTTCTAAAACAACCGTGCATAATTCTATGCTCAACTTAGTCAACTTAATCCTTAACTCATCTGTAGTCAATCCAGTAAACCCATCATGAAAAACTCTTAATTCATTCAACATTGAAGTGAATTACTACCATCATTATTACTGACCAAATTAACACGTTAGACTCTCGTTTAATAAAATTCACTGGCAGTCATTACCAAAACATAGACTACACAATTATTTTGTAAGTAGGTAATTATCGTTCAAAACAGGGGATAAATTTCAAAAGGATCGACCTCTTAATAACCACACAACATAAAATATGTTCTGTACTGAACACTCGTCTAACATCTTTGACCAATACTAGTCATTGCAACAACATTATTAGAACATTTACCAGTAAACGTAGGAAAACTTCATATTACCAACAAGCGTTCAGTCACGGAACCATAAGTAAAACGTAACGATTCACCTTTACGTTCGTAAGTCCTCGATGGTGGTTGTATGACTCGTACATCAATGCATCGCCGCTCTTTCCGCTTCCCGTCGTCACCCGGCTGCCGCCTTCATCGTCGCCGCCGCTACCACCTCTAGCGTTGCTACCGCGCCGTCACCGTGGCCGCCACCTCAGCCATCAACGTAGCCGCCAACGCAGCCGCCAGCGTAGCCGCCACCGCAGCCGCCAGCGCAGCCACCAGCGCAGCCACCAGCGCAGCCGCCACTGCAGCCGCCAGCGCAGTCGCCACCGATGCCGCCGCCGTCGCCGACGCCGCTGTCGCTGCCGTCGCTGCAGCCGCCGCGCCGCGCCGCTCGTTCACCGGACGGCTATGTGGCGAGGCTTGCCACATTTGTAGCACATCAAGGCTGCTGGTTGTTGCGGCGCTTGATCCGACGATGATGTAAATGCTCGATGTTCGCTGGTCTATAGGTTTACTTCATGATCTTGCGTCTGTTTCTCGCTTCTCCGAGTCAATCGTAGGCAGATCTTCATTTGTTTTTGAGGTTATTGTTGTTTTTCTTCTAACATTGCAGCTCAAACATAATTATCTCACCAGACGTCCGTTTCTTTTCTTGTACTATCTGACACCGATCCCACTTCTGATGTCGTCGTCGTCGTCGTTGCGGGTTCATAATTGATATTATGATATGACGGAGGGGTGTGGGTTCTCTGGGTTTTCATCCTCCATCATCATAGGTACTCATTGTAATAAACCTATTCATCGACTGTGGGCGTCGTGGTGTAGTGTCAGATAGATAATAAGTCACACTCGTACAATTGAACACTTTATAATTACAAGTAGGTACAGTAAACACCAGTTATAACGTAATTATTCGTAATACAGAATGCGCGATGGTTCAGTGTCGTCCACGCGCCATTCCCGCCAAAACAGAAGAGAATCACATCTGTCAAATTCGAACAACGCGCGCCACTAACTCCATCGAACGCCACTAGATGGCGTTGGCTTCCTGTATACGACCTCATTCTGACCAAAGAGTCTTTATACTCTTTTCATATTCCGACATATATATATATATATATGAGCTTAAGAATATCTCGCATTGCGGGAAAATTACGCTCAGTAGAAAAAAGTTAGTAGTAGTAAAATGTTATAAAAATATTAATAAAATTGTTTATAGTAGGTACAGAAACAATTAATATTTTTTATAACATTATACTCGATTTTTTTTATATTTTAACCTTGTTCATATTCTCTATTTAGTATAAAACACTTTTCGTTTCTTTGATAGATGCACAGCTCTAGAAAATTTAAGTAAAATTTACCAAAGTCTTACCCAAAAAAACAATCAATAGTGCTCATAATTTTAGCAATAATTGTATTTACTAAATAAAGTTTCCCTCGTATCCCATCAAGGTGTACAGAGGGGAAAATTTCAGTCTTTAAAGCTAGTAATATCACAAGTACGAACCTAGGAAGAAGAAGAAAGTGCACCACACTCAGTATCAGCTATTCGCGCAATGACATGGACCTGCAACAATATGACACATTCGTTAACATCAAGTAGAAAACATTACAAGTGATTCACCATCTATTGCAATAATCCTTACATTTTATAGAACACAGTCATCGTTGACATACTGTAGCTGTCATTCTTTATACATAACTAGATTTTGCTAACAACTTCGTCCGTAAGAAAAGGTTTCCTTAAGTAAAAAGTATCCTATGTGTTAAAAACTACGTGTGTCGTTGTGCCGAAATCCGTTCAGGAGATCTTGAAAGAACATCGAAAAATGATTTTTATTTGACTGATTAGCGCTCCTAGCGCATTCCACACGAACTACTATTTTAAATCATTTTAAATGTCAATATATAGTGTAACCCTCTTATTCATAAAAATATATTATAATGAAGTTATGAAAGGCTTATAAAGTGTTTTGTTCTTTCACTCCTTAGCGAAATGAAAAAATGAAAATATATTATACTTAGTAGTTTTTTAACTAAAATAGGTTTATAGTGTATTTATGAATAAGAGGGTACGACTATATATAAAACTGCTAAAACTCGAAAAAACTAAAAGCAAATATCAGCAACTAATACTCTTGCCTCATCTCAATGACAGTTTAAAACTATTACTTTATCTAAGCGAAGCGGAAGCATTACCATCCATCTTTTTTAACTGGCAACACTGGGAAACGACGTGTATTCATAATTGTTTAATATTTGAGTGATTAATCCATCGCGAGTTAGGAAGAATTACTTTTTACTTTCTTTGTTGATGACTTGCATAATAATGTGAGAAAAATAACGTAGAACCGACACCATTTCTCTCACGTTCGAACACGAGTTATGTTCCACAGACATGCGCGAACGAATGACAGCTGTAGCCCGACAACTTTGTTGAGAGCCTTGGCATGCAGATTTTTCTAGATTGTAATATTTTAGATTTCGAGTCTAGATGATAATAATGTAGTTGTATGAAAAAAGCCATCGCCAGCTGCTTAAGCCTTCGGATCACTGATGTTCGAAATTCTGAATTTTCGTGCCTCTGCAAGCCGTGAGCCTTGCATACAAGTCTGTCTACTAAGTTGTCGGACTACAGTAGCAAGTCATTAGAATGATACAGCTGTTGGTCATTCGTCCGTTGGTCATTCTATGTGACATGGTTTTAGTCTTGAACTTGACGTTTTTCATTTACTTTCAGATTGCTACATTATTACGTTTAGCTTTTGCTGCTAGGTAGAGCCTAGCAAGCAATGCTGGAGGTTTAGCCAAGATTTTGACAGAAAATCTTATTATTAAATCCCTTTCCTTTTACGCTATGTATTACATTCTTACACGTTCTTACTAGACTAACCTCTGTCCTATCAGAAAATCAGAGGTTTAATGGTAAAAGTATTCACTTTGATATGAAAAAAATATATATTCGACTTCAAAAAGCAAAGTTTCAAACAAAGTCTGTTGTTTCATGCATCTTCAGAGCATAATTAGCAGTAATTCTTAGAATTCTCAGACTAATTAATTGTTAACGCTGACGCTTCGGCGGCGCTCGTCCTCACTCGGTGATTGTTAGAACTTCTGTCAAGGTTTCTAACCAGCCGACTGACTCGCGAACGCACATCCTTATACATTGAGTTTAGAAAAACACCGGTAAACTGCAAGTCTCCTTTTTTACACCGGTTTATAACCGTTTTAGTCAGATTAACTGCCCAGTAATACGTATTTTCTACACTTTGTACTATCGAGTAGTTACTGTACTGTAGAGAGCATTTGACGTTTAAAATTATTTGATAAAAAAAAATCTCTTAGAATACCCTAGGGGCGCTGGTCAGCTTTTCATACAAACAAAGTAAGCTAGCTGATTCACAATTGTTAATTATATTAAGAAATCGCTTGTTCATGTAAAAAGGAAACTTCTTTCTTGTTTCGAAACTAGAATAATCTATTCGCAGGCCATTGCAAACGTACTAACTACTTCGTATTTGAAGGAATCGAAGGAACAGGACTATATTAAAGAGTGAGCGAGAAGGTCTAATGAAATCTCCCAAATGTACTATAAAATGTACTTGATAAAAAGTTCTTAAATGGTGCAACTACTATATTTAAGCAACGACTTTTTATTTGCACAAACATTGGACAGTCGATCTGTTTAAATTTTAGACGTAATTTCTCAACCGAAGCGGTGAAAGGCGTTGCAAGGCCGCGTACACAATAGACTGAATTATGGCCGATACAAATAAGTACAGAACAGACAGACCACCGGAAAGAGCCTCCATTCATATAAACCGAGGCTTTGTTCTCAACTCTTCGAATAGAAATGGAAGCCAATCTAGATTTCGTCCGGTTATTCGATAAAATTTGTATTAAACTGTTCTCGAACTTTCAATAAGGATTAGGTTTAAACTGAGTATTATTAATGAGTAGCGGAATAGTTTTCGCAGGTACGCAGGGGTAGGGATTTCCTACGAAATATGTTGATAGCTAGCCGGTTAATGATAGTCTATAATAGTAAAATTATATTATGTACTAAAGGCCGCCCGCCGGTGACATCGTACGCCTGGAAACCCTTCCATGACGTTATTCCCGTATAAATCCCGATCCCTCGGGAACTCCAGGATAAAACGTAGCCAATGTGTTGTTCTGGGACTTCAGCTACCTACATACCAAATTTCATTGAAATAGGTTCAATAGTATTTGCGTGAAAGAGTAACAAACATCTCTACATACTTATAATGAGTATACTTATATTAGTGAATCTAAGTTGACAACTTCTTGAAAGCCACTATGCTGTACTTGCATTGTTTTCTCTCTTATATTATTGAGAATAACATGAAAAGTAACAAAACGCATACTGGTTGACGTTGATGCATCGGATGGCTTATAACTATAGCCAATTTTTGCTATTTATTTAAGTATATCAACATCTAATTATAACATTTCTCTTAAACGGTATGCTTCAAGTAAATACCCCTAAGCAAAACCAGCTTGTTGAAGACAAAGTGACTAAGCACTTTTGCACTAAATTATCACTTAGTTTCAAGGCTAATCTCGGACATGATTAACATAATAATATTATTTATAAACTCGATCAAGTGATCCACGTTTTTTCTACAACTAGTTTAACTCGTATATTTGCGTAAATAAAAACAACAATAAGGTGAAGATGAGAATCGAAAATACGTATTCGTTATTAAATCCACACATTACAAGTAAATTGGACTTTCACAATGATTCCTAATCAAAATACCAAATAATCTTTTTGTAATTTCAATCAATGTAAAGATTTGTCAAATAATTTAAGTAGTAGTAACTTTAAAGCAATTTTTAACTTTAAAAACGATATTATTTAAAAAAAAACTACCTAAAACTTAATCGTGTATTGATTTTTTTTGAACGTCTAATATGCGTAGTTCCGGAAAAATCCGTAAGATGGCGCAAAAACTAGGATGTTATAGAAATACTATATTTTTTCATAGAACACATTATTTTTAATAAGAGAAGCGCAGATAATAACGTCTTGTGCCTTGACCCGAGGCCGTGTTGCGGTTACAGAAGCGAGGAACGTAATAGTGCTCTCTAGAACTGCTTATAAATAAAAGTCTGTTTTGAAATCTAACTGTATGTAATAATATCAAATTATTATTATTAAACGTGTAATGTATGGATCCATTAGAAGACCCGCGCTGTTCTACTCATTTATTATGTGGAAAAAATATTTCTAAAACATAATAATGCGCTTAAAGCTCAATGTTTCCCATGCATACCTATATAAGTTATATATAGTGACAAATTATCTTAGAATTCTTAGCGCTTTGCCTGAGAAATCGCATATAATATATAACAGTTTAACATAGCGGTATAAAATTCATAATATGTCTTACCTTGCAGTGGGACAGAAAAGTGTTAAAAAAATGTGTTATAAGTTCAGTGTGTGACGGCAAATGTTATAATTATTTATTGAACTACATACCCAAAATGCAACAAGTAAAAGTACAGTAAGCAATAAAATATCTCTCAATAAATACGTAATCAATTGCGATGTATATCATATAATAAAATACGTAAAACAACCGTTATTTCCTTAAGATCAATATCTCCCGTTACGGCTAAATTACACAAACACATTTTATTATTAACGACATGTATTACGACTACGATTTAAAGATAAATATTGGATAAAGCTAACTGCCAGATAAGCTATCAGGAAAAACGGATAAAAACCTGGCTATGCCTCAAGTGAACTAAAAACTACGACAATTCATTAATTGGCCGGTATTCATCTATTGCAGAATAAAGGTGGCATTAGGTAGAATTATTGCCCTTTCGATCGTGATTCAAAAGGCCTATGCGGGCCTACTACCATTACGACTAATATATAGATAAACATATTATTATGTATTTAATTGATTACACTGATCAATGCTTATCCTGCTTATATTAATTTCTTTCATGTTGACACGTCACGTAAAAAGTAACAAGGAACTTAAGCTTATACAATGTTTAATTAACATTTTAGTAGAAAAACGATAATTAAACTAATAATAAGAGTAATACAAGAAGTATGGATGTGAATGAAGCAGAAAAAGTTTCTATCGATCGTAGCAAGTGGCGTTTTTTGGTTTTTGCACTCCCCCGTAACACAGTCTTACTTTTTTACTTTTCAAAATAGATTAAATGATAAAACACTTAATAACTAACATGACCTTTCACCACGTTTATTAGTAAGACTATCTACGCGCATATTTATTTTATGTCACCGTTTCGTATTTTCGTTGGTATCAATTGATTGCCTAATAAAATGTTTCAGTCTGTAATAATTACAATTTGAACCTTATTTACGAACAAAATTACGCAGCCTAAGCATTTTAGATGACCTTTCTACGAGTACAAGTTATTTTTTCTTTAACCCAGTCAAGTACCAAATTGTAGACCTCAAAGATCTCAATCAGTGATCGTTTGTCGCTAGAACAGAATTAACAGCACTTCTCTTCAAAGTGTCATGCTCTGATAGAACAACTTATCTAGTTTAAATCTAGCCACAACGGTTATTAATTTGTCGCTAGAAGTTTTATCATTTATTTTAAGTTCTTAGCACTGTTTGAGGTCTGTTGCTAACTGTGAAAATGGTACGGACAGAAAATAAATGTTTATTTAAAGGGTTCCAGAATTTGAAGTACTTTTAAGTAAACTTGTCGCAGGATTGAGGAGTGCGATATAGACAATGAGAGGTACATACTTAGGAGTATGTGGAATACGGCTGCGCATGATAATGAAAGTTCAAATGCTATAAATATTGTCTAGAATCTAAACAATATCTATACTAGACTTCAGATTATACATTTGTCTAACTGCACTTGATGAGCATAAGTGTGCGTTCGCGCAGCGGAATGTTGTTGAATTTAAAGATATTAATTATGCAGATATTTAGTGTATGACGTCGTATAATTGTGTATGGTAAAAAAAAAATTGTGTACGCAGCCATTGTGGAGAAATTCACCAAAAACTGATTCCGCTGGGCGAACGTTGTCCTGGCGGAACTTATTTTAATCCATAGACTTTAGAAGAAAAGAGGTGTGTCCAAAAATTAGTGTGTATTTGTGTGTAATTGTGTATGTATGAATAAAATGAGTGCATGCATAAACTTCGGAGAAATTCAAGTTTCCGCTACGCGAACGTTTGGCCATTAGCTAGTTTTCATATAAAGCGCTTACATAGAGAGCTGTAGATTTTTACATACGTTGTTTTGAATTTGTTTATATTTGTTTAAAAAACAGATTTAGAAAAAATCGTAGGGCTTAAAAGATAAAAATATAAACGTAAAATACACTTAATAGGTCTTAGTTCTTAAAGTATGCACTTTGGGGTCTAGATTTTCACGTTTATACAAACCTTGTAAGTATCTGAAACATGTTGCCAAGTATCAATGATGTTCCGTTAGTAATTAAAGAGTTAAAGGACAATTTTACCATGAATAGATCACTGTTTACAAAACAGTCAAATATCACGACGTTCTAAAGGAATTGCATGGTAAAATGTATGCCAAAAATTAGTTTATTCATTCAACTATTCACATGCAAAATTTCATGTCATTAAATTTAGTAATTAAAGAAATCAATTAAAATACTGACGAAGCATCGAAAACCTACATAACCCGACCAAGTTCGGATAGCTACAAAAAAGCGTCCATGCAATATATTTAGGTAACATCCCAAAATTTACCGTATAATATCGGTATTGAATTGGTATAGGTGATAACACAGTTGTTGTTTCGATATAATTTAAAGGTCATTTATTTTTGTACACCAAATTGTTGTTCAATTGTTCTGATTTTTCAGCTCCAGAATTGACTGGAATAATTCCGGAGTTCCGATAGGTATTCACATTTTTTAAAAGTTAATATTTTGATTTAATTATATTCTTGTGAACGCACGTAATTTAACGTCTGTGGAATATTCCACAAACTGCTAGTCGAACAGGACGCGCGCGGCTTCCCGCTTGAAACGGTACTTCCATCCTTGAAGAAAAGAGAGAGAGAGAATATGTAATATACTTAATAAAAATTTTTTTTGTACATGGATATTTAAATAGAAAAGTACTTGTTAATTGAAGATTTGTTTTTATCGTAGATAGTTGGGTTATTATTAAAAAAATATTTTTAATTCAAGAAATGCAATTGTTTTATTTTTTCCTAACGCTTGTGTACGGAACTGTACCATATTAGTAAATACTATATTGGAAGGTTAAGAACGTCTCTTAGATATATGGCTGGGCCGCTTTTTTGTAGCTATCCGAACTTGGTCGGGTTATGTAGGTTTTCGATGCTTCGTCAGTATTTTAATTGATTTCTTTAATTACTAAATTTAATGACATGAAATTTTGCATGTGAATAGTTGAATGAATAAACTAATTTTTGGCATACATTTTACCATGCAATTCCTTTAGAACGTCGTGATATTTGACTGTTTTGTAAACAGTGATCTATTCATGGTAAAATTGTCCTTTAACTCTTTAATTACTAACGGAACATCATTGATACTTGGCAACATGTTTCAGATACTTACAAGGTTTGTATAAACGTGAAAATCTAGACCCCAAAGTGCATACTTTAAGAACTAAGACCTATTAAGTGTATTTTACGTTTATATTTTTATCTTTTAAGCCCTACGATTTTTTCTAAATCTGTTTTTTAAACAAATATAAACAAATTCAAAACAACGTATGTAAAAATCTACAGCTCTCTATGTAAGCGCTTTATATGAAAACTAGCTAATGGCCAAACGTTCGCGTAGCGGAAACTTGAATTTCTCCGAAGTTTATGCATGCACTCATTTTATTCATACATACACAATTACACACAAATACACACTAATTTTTGGACACACCTCTTTTCTTCTAAAGTCTATGGATTAAAATAAGTTCCGCCAGGACAACGTTCGCCCAGCGGAATCAGTTTTTGGTGAATTTCTCCACAATGGCTGCGTACACAATTTTTTTTTTACCATACACAATTATACGACGTCATACACTAAATATCTGCATAATTAATATCTTTAAATTCAACAACATTCCGCTGCGCGAACGCACACTGTTTATTTTTCCAATCGCTTATTTAAGATTCAGATTTTATACCTAAAAATAGCAATTCAATGCTGCCTAATGACAGAATTCCCCACCTCCAATATACAGATAAATCATTTTCAAAATTCGTTTTTTCAATTAGAAAGCTTGCCAATTAGAGTGGGGTTGAAAGAGGGATGGTCATACAACCCCTATGTGACGTGTGATTTACCGTGACACATGAGATTGAAGCTGTCCGAGATACATCTGCTGATTTCATGTCTGAAAGGATTTTCGCACTGACAGTGTAACACCATTTGGATTTGTGCATACATGAATGTGATTTGTTTGCAAATGTGATTGCTACGTTATCCCCTGTGGAAACTGTAATGTCCAGATTGGATCGTGTAAAATAAAATGCGTATTTTTAGAACATGAATAGAGCAATCCAAAAAAAATTTCATTGTTTCTTGATAACTTTGCGAATAATAGCAGACCGCATCTCTATTTTATTCTTATGCTAATTCTTCGAAATGATTTTATAGCGTGATATTGATATATTAAAAAACCTAATAATCGAAGTTCAATGTTAAGTTATCACGACTTTTATTGCGCCTCTAGGCAATACATTACAATCTTGTGCAACAAAGCGAATTTGTTCTAATACAATAATCTCAATATGGTCTTGAGGTCAAAATACACTAATAGATCACGGATTATTACGTAACATTAATGTTTTTTACATAAACGCATTCTCTCTACCATTGTGTAGAAAGAGTCATCGCTAACGAAAGTGACTCCACAATAAGCTTGTCGTAACTTTACATAAATTCTCCCATGCACTAATTACTCTCAAACAGCATAATATTATATTGCGTTCTCTTAAGTTTTTCAACTAAAGTAATTGTTTAAAGTCTCGCTTCAACCTTCCCACGGTGTTTAAACGAAGGATAACCACTTTCTGCATCGTTTGATTCACCAGTGAGAGCACTCTATTGTACCTGCCTTATAAAGACTGTCGTGAGCCCGTATTATTTGTCTACAAGCCAGCAATTTTATCTAATAGTTACAATTACAGTGAACTCCTACCTCAGCCCTACCATCCGTCACGATTTAAAATAAAACATTCTGACTTAAGCTCGTGAACACGGCGCCCTACTTTTTCTCCTAATCCAACCTCACTGTACACTTTACCCAGACATTAATCATCCTTATCCCATTTAAAATAGAGCCTTAATTCCAAAACAAAATATCGTGGAAACAGAAGTTTTAACTACAACAATTTGTATTACAATGGAGTGCTCCAGGGGACGATGCTCGGCCCACTACTAAAAGCGTTTGTAAATAACGATTGTACATTTGTCAGTTAATGCCGGAGGTTGTATGCACCTGATCCCGACGTAATGTAGCTTACATAAGTAATTCACGTTATTTCCTGTACGTAACAGGTTCTGGAGTTTAGAAAGTGAAGAGGCGAATGGATGTAATTAGACAATATTGGGTGAGAAAGGTTGCCTTTGTGTTAGCTTCTACCAACTTTAAAACAAGCTGTTTCAATTGACTACAGTGTTACTGCACTTTCAAAGTTTATTTATACAGTTACGTAACGACAATATTGTTTGAAAAAGCTTCTCACAGATTTATATCATCCATTTAACCGCAACTGGGGATATTTTTAAAGCAGAATATACGACAACTGTCACATATTTTAGGTTGAAAGTCTCAGACTTAGATAAGATATATCTGGACGTAGAAGTAAGTTAGATTTACAGCCCAATTTGGAGCATGGCTCACGTACGACCGCGGCAGAATAGAGCAGACTACGTGCCATAAGCGTTCACGCGATACGTTACCATAATGACACAGATCATAAAAATGAAAACACATCAACAATTTAGGCTAATTTCTGATGCATCGTAAAAATACATATGAGTGTAACAGTCATTCCTAACGAAGTGATTGATAAATAACGACAATGATATCAAACAATGTAATACATTAATTCCATGCAATTTTTACCTCTATACGTTTCTCGTTAAGGATGAAAGTCCCATATTGTGTAAGAAATAATAACGCACAGAATAGAGTTTCTAAACTGAAATGTCTTGAATAACGTGCTCCAGCGAAGTGTGACTATTTCGCAAACTGTTTGTTAATGCTATCAAGTACTTGTTCGACCTTATTTTTGTTTATACAAATGTGTAAAAGTGAGTATTCATGTCACCTTGCCTCACACCTGTGTGTTGGGAGGCGAGGAAAAGGAAAAAGTTGATCATTTGGATCGTTACCGGAGTAAATTGAGGAAACTCGTTACGCTCTATGGTGTTGAAGAAATAAGTTTGTGTCTTTATTTTTGTTTGTACGAGATCTTCACATATAAAGTTAAGTTGTTTTCGTCTGCACATTTCTTGCAGCTTCTTCTTATCGTATGGTTAGTGCTCAACCTAGTGTCAAAGTGGTTAAGCCGCCGAAGGCCATCAACGTGGTTTAAAGACTGTTGCAGCGAAAGAACAATAATATAATCGGTGTGCATCGTATCAAGACAGTCTTCAAGTAATATAAATCAGTCTACGTCTAGCCGTTGTCTATTCAATTCGATTGTTTAAAGAAGGTTAACTTGATAATTTATTACGGCATTAAAAAACAACATTTATCATAGTCCAAATATTATTTGATACAAATCTTTGGTTTATATGTTATCAGATCTATAGATTGAGGTTATATAATTATTGCATAGCCAGTTGCGCTCACCGGGCTGACAACGATCAGTGGGTAAAGCAACTGTTGGCGCGGTTATTATATAGATGGGTGACCGCATAGTGGTATTTGAGCTGGGCGTCTCCGTGCTTCGGAGGGCACGTAAAAAGTCGGTCTCGGTTGTTGTCTACTAAGATAACAGTCGTTAAGTCATGTCAAAGGCCTTTCGGGCGGCTTGAACAGCTTTGACACTAGGTTGACCACTAACCATACGATAAGAAGAAGAAGAATTGCCTTTTCAATAATTCATGAAAGAAACATGAAGTCCAAATAGCGAATGTAATAGTTTGTAAGAGTTTATTACAACATTTGCATTAAAGCGAAAGATAAAAATGAAAGTGAATAATTTCTTTTAGCATCTTAACATTCTTGCATAGCGAGTGCTCTCATGTTTTTAACCAAAGTATTTTAAAACCGTTTTTTATTCTTTTGAACATTGCTTTTTTATACGAGTTTAAACGCTATTGAATAGATAAAGTACCGCTAAATGTACCTCAGAAACTGGGGGTTCGTTCAAAATAAACTCGATTGAAGAATCAGATTCGGTCGGGAGTAAGCCAAGTGGTTATGTATAAATCCTAATTTATCATATTATTATGATTAGAAATCTCGACGTCAAATAGTTTACTGTAGGCGTTTAATCGTAAATGCGTTTGTCGTAACGATATCATAATCCTGGCAGGTGTTACATAAATAATACTTAGGCTATTATAATCTGTGGCTCTATATAGTCTATCAATAATATATTATAACCATTCATCTTTTCTTACAATCTGATTGGATAAGTATCTTGAAACCAGTTTAATATCCTTAATTTATATAATGTACTTTGTAGATTTGAGAGAATAGCCAATTTGTCTCGCGCGCAAAAAGTCGAGGTTTAAAAGTTCCAACTAAACATCAATGACCTTTTTGAAGTTATGAGTGTATTAGAAATAACTATAACTTGTTCTAACAATAGACGAAATGTTAAAGAACCTTTCGTGTCTGAGTACTTAAGAAACATTATTGAATGAATGCAACAATTGTTACCCGCACTTTGCCAAAGTAGTAGACTAAAGGCTCTTTCCGGAAGCAGACAGTTAGTTGTCCATTAAGACAATAAAAAATATTATTATTATATTTTTTTAAAGACTATTCTTCTAATATTGACTTTCATTCAAAAAGGACGGAAATTATCTTTAACCAATATCACCTTTTTCTTCAACAATAGATTGAAAAACAACTCCATTCATTTGATATAGCAGTCTTTCTGACCTCATATCGTCAAACGTACGTCCATCTTGGTTCAAAAGAATCATTGCTATTGTAGCCCAGTCGGCATGAACTTTGCCACGGCGAGGCGATCAAGGAAAACCAGTCAACATTAATATAAGCCTTCGTGCTATGTTGCTGATATTGATCAAACTAATTCTTTTTTATTGTTGTTTTTCTACACTAATATAGTGCAATATTACCCTCTTATTCATAAGCACACTATAAACCTATTTTAGTTAAAAAACTACTATAATATGTTCTCTTTTTCATTTCACTAAGGAGTGAAAGAAACAAAACTCTTTATAAGCCTTTCATAACTTCATATTTTTTATGAGTAAGAGGGTTAGTGTTTAAAGCGAGAAATTGTTATGGTAATTAGCGCTTTTAATTTTGATTCAGAACGACTAGGAATTTATATTAAACTTGCTTTAGGCTACTGGTTAAATATTTCGGTCCGCTCTTTTGAATCTGACAATTATATAATAAATCTGTCAATTTGTCCAGAATTGTGTTGTATTGTAATTACATTTTGTTGAATTGTATATCGTCGCTGTTATCAAACCCATGGCTAGTATAAACCAATTCTGTTATTCAATTACATCGTGATTGAACAACAAAAGAGGAATTATGTACGGGAAGACTGAATGTCCGGAATATTATATTATTATTATTAATTCACATTTTAACGTTCTGGGGCAATAAACAGAGATCTACTCCCATGATTTGAAATCAAACCATTTATTTACAAATCTAAGAAATATTAGAACAAATTTTGACACGTAACTTGAAGGTAGAACCAGTAAGAAAATTTGTCAAAAAATTCTATGCCTGAATTACGTGGGCCACTACTTATATTTTGAGCCTAACTATGAAAAACGGTAAATATGTGAGTGAAAACTACTTTATCGTGTTCTCGGGTATTCTTATGCATGATCTAGATAGATTTTTATCCGATCGAAATATTTTTTAAATATTTTTTTTTCTTTCCCGAAGACCCCTCAAAAACCGGGTGTTTAAAAGCATAACCTGTTTCTTGTGCCGATGAAAAATCAAGGTTAATGCTATTTATTCTTGACGTTTTGGAACTAAATAAAGTCATTTGATGTCAAACTGTAGTGTATGGCGAGAAACTAATTTATTCGATTATTTTCGTGCACATAACAGCCGGTTGTTTAACAAGCTAGATTAGAGCGGGTATTGTCATTATGGCACTCGACTTGTAGGATTTTGTGGTTTTTCCATATTTTAAACCAGTCTTTCGGTAATCTTTTGATTGTAAATCAATAAGAATTAACCATTCTACATTTTTCTAAAGACATTTTGGGCCGTGACAAAGTTTTTATAAAAAATCAAGGGACTTCTTGTTTCGAAGTGTTTCGAGCGCGAAAAACTTTTTCTGGATTTGGTTCATCTTAAAGCATCCATAAAAGCGACTGACGTTTACTTTTCGGCTCATGCGCATAGATCCTAGATCTGTGGTCTGTCACGATTTGATACATGTATTTTGAAGCAAAACGATAGAATTTTCAAGCATTTGTTCGCACTAATCGGCGCGAGTACCTTTGCGAATTCATGTAGAAAAAAAATTGGCTCATTTAGAAAAAAACTTCTAAACGGAAATGTTCTCTCCAAATATTTTATATCTAAGAGTGGAAATAATGTATAGGATTGTATCGATCTATTGATGTGTCAGGAAACGGAAATGCATAATTAATTTTCGCACAGCATCGATTTTTCCAGACACACCTGGTGACCTTGGACGACCTTCAGGAATTTCATTGGTGAGGGAAAAATAATCATGATAGAACTCTACATATTAGCGTTTTAAATTTTCAAAAGATCGGACTTTATCACCAAAATAATAAATAAATCGATATAGACACGACTGTTTCTATAAGTCACGTCGAAAGTCGTAAAAAATATTTGCACGAAATTTGTTAACATCCTAATACCATTTTCCCGCACACTTACAATTTTCGATCGACGATATTGAAAATATTTTCAGCGCAGATTTCAAAACTTTCTTAGGAATGTAGTAGTCAAAAAGGTCAAACTTTACGATGAAAAAACCGAATGGGGTCTAAAACAATCAGATTCGTCAAGGCTCAAAATATAAGTAGTGACCTAAGTATTTTCGCACGATTTTGTTACTCCATTTAAGAGACTCTTTATAAACTTCTTATTATAATTAAAGAACTTCTACACAAATATATTTTCCTCTCATTCATTCTTTAAACGAGTAGGAGAAACAATACACTTTATACGTTCCTAAACTTCACTGATTAGAAGTTAGTAAAGTTATATTTATTTCCCGTCACGTCTTAGTCTTAAGTTCAGTTGTCATGTTCCGTTGCAGCAGTGGAGACAACCTTGCGTGTTCTATTGTTTTAGAACCGGTTCGATGTCGTGTTGCGAACTCGCGTGTACTGCTTATAAGGTTATGATTTGGCAAAACTGCTTCTAAAGCAGCTTGATTTGTTATATTTGTCTCATTTCTGATGATTTTTAACCCTTTAAAAGGTTGACATGCCAGAATAAACGTTGGGAATGAATATGTTTATTTATCCATACTTAATATTATAAATGCGAAAGTAACTCTGTCTGTATGTCTGTTACTCAATCACGCCTAAACTACTTAACCAATTTGCATGAAATTTGGTGTGGAAATATTTCTGATACCCGAGAAAGGACATAGACATATACTTTTTACCCCGGGAAAATGACGAATTTACATGGGAAAATTCAGGTGGCACATTGTTTTTGAACTTATAACAACTTTGATTGTAAGCTCTGGGACTTAATATTTTGCTAATATCTTCATAAAAATTTATTATAGTATGTACTTATTTTGCTATAAACTTACGCAGAGTTAGAAAAATCAAGTTAAAAATTCGAAAGCTTACGACAAAAAATAAATGATTTGACGTAGAGCATTGCAATAACTAAACGTTGCGCTCCAATGGCGCTAAATTAATAATATTAGAAAAACTAGATTGACTACCTAGTTTTCTTTAAACTCGTAGAATTATATTAATTACTATAAAATTGAAATTTGAAAATACCTGAGTAGCTCGTGGCCATCTCTTAGGTCAAGTTACACTTGCCGAGGTTTTCTTATGGATAGATGACCGTATTAAGCACACCAAGTCCTATGTGTTTCGGAAGAAAATTTAGCGAATATTTTGAAGTGATGACTGATGAAACAGGCCTTAGCCCTAAAATCAGTATCATTGGACATGTCACACTCGGTCATTTGATTCCAAACTATGCAATATATTTAAGGCTTTATATAGAAATGACGTCACAGGTCTTAAATTACAAGTAAATAAGTAATGTAAATGCAATAAAAGTGCTTAGAAAACGAACGGAGAATGTGATCGTCGTTGTAATTCGACCCGATCATATCGAGCGCGAGTTACAGAAATCAGAGCAGCGTCGCGTTTCAACGAATTGAGTTACACGTGCATCATTTTACTTGTGTTTTTTACTTTAACCACAGGTATTTTATGTTTTTTGTACTGAAAACCAGAAAGTTAGGAATGCCAAAAATAGTTAAGACTATTCAGGTTTTTTTATCTGTGCTAATCACGAATGATGTTTTGAATATTATCGAACTTTTTTCCTATTTGCCATCAATGGTGTTCCACCACCAATGTTCATTCGGTAAACTATTTTTTAATAGTCCCACTTTTCGTAGTTATGTGTGTGTTAGAAATAATTATCACTTGCCCTAGCGGTGAAAGAAAACATCGCGATGAAAACTTGCATACCGAAGACATCTCTTGGTGGCATGCAAAGTCCCTTACCCGCACTTGGCAATCGTGGTGGACTCAAGGCCTTACCCCTCCCTCGTTCGAGAGGAGACCCTACCAGCAGTGGTACAGTAATAGGTTAAAAAATATATTTCTTTATCAGTTACCTGAGAAATATAAATACAACTACATTACTAAAGCTTGTTTACAATCAAAGCTTATTTTGCGTCCTCAAAATCTCGAATGATATCATTTTTTGTGACCTCTACCGTTAGCCAGCTTAGTCACGCCACGGTGGCGAACAAAATTTATTGCCTGAAGCGAGGACCGGCTAAATGACAATTTGTGAACCAGGTAATGTTTGCGGAAGACAAATCAACTGGAAATGACATTTTTGGACGCTTATTTTCATCAGGTAAATGCTAAAATTATTACAAGAGCTAAATAACGATATCCAAATCAGAAAAAAAAATTTAAAATGGCTGCCGTTTTTCATTTTTATGAATGGTATTCGTAAACATCTTGAACGTTGTCTGCGTTGCAATATAAACAATCAGTTTTGCTTGCAATTTTCACAATATTTTATAAAATTTCTTTGTTATTATTGTTTTAAGCATATTACAATGCGTTTCAGAAATACCTACGTCTTCGTCGTCCATGCGATGACGTTGACCCAAACCAACAATTAACTCATAATTATAACTTATATTAAACACATCTGCTACATATTAAAGACAAAAATAATCCATAATTTTACAGAACATACGTGTAAAATTATAATTATCTTCATAATCTTTTATTTTATCTGTAGAAGCATGCCATGAGCAAACTGCGCGGGAAAATAACCAACACTTAATTAGTTTTGTTTCATATTACCTAATGATAATTACAATACATATTTTCGTATAAATTCTCAGATCAGCGAAGATAGGATTAATTAAAATTGTTGGTTCGCGGCGTCCATTCCATACATTTTTATTCTACGTTGATCAATTTTTGGTTGACTGTAGGTAATCACATGAGAAATGGGTCAAAGTAAACAGTAGGGTGGCTTTCGTGACCGATCCGCCATGACAGCCCCATAGCGCATTAAAAATAATTATATTTAATCTATGGTCCACAAAAAATGGGCGGGAGTTTTATTTGGTTACGGACAGATGGATGCTACCGATAAGTTAATTAATTAAGTTTTTTTCGGTAATTAAATATAACGTGTGGAATAAAATTATAGTAAAATTGATTATGGGTCACCTGGTAACCCAATTACATAAGTAAGGATTGTAAATTGTAAGTAATAGGAGATAGAGACGCCATATTGTTACAAAAAAATGAAAATTTTAATCTCGACAATACTTTATTTATAAATTACGTGTAATACTTTTGCTTTATTAGCAAAATAAATGCATCAATTATACATAACGCATTGCGTTGGCGTTAAATCGCGAATCGATTAATCGCTTCACTGGGCGTACGGTATTGGACTTAATTTTTTATTTACATTCAAGTACCGTAACTATAGACGAGAATAGACAACAAAGAGACAGAAAGCAAAAAACAAGAAGAATATTTGAGCATTCTCAGGATTAAATCCTGATTTAAGCAGCTGACTCACTCTCGTATATCTGTTTAGCTTCGTATAGTCGATGAGTCATCGAGCGAATGTCCAACTGTATGCAACCACGTTATCGTTCCGCCCTTGTGTTGAAAACAATGTGAAGCGAACGCAAACCACCGCGTTAGGTAAAGTTAGCGTGGTGACTCGACGACCGGTTTGGTCGGAGACAACTTTGCTGTATAAATATCGATAACATGTTGGGAGTTAACGTTTCGCGTTTGTGCAACATTGTCTCCTTATGGGTTTGTTATGGGACTGTATTATCGTGAGTTCACTTATATCGTGGCTTAAGGCGCCAGTTGTCGTAAACCATTGGATTATGCTTTTGGGTGTAGTTAATGTTTCATATAACGCATTTTCGGCAAATTGAATTTTCACAGGAAGAAAATAATACACGAACTATCTGCAAGTTTTTACGTGTGTATAAAGTAAAATGAAATAGTTAGAATGATGTATTATTTGTAGCAAACCAAATAAATTATCTAAGACTAATCTTATTTTATTGCCAGTTAATATCCTAAACATGCTAGACGTGGGTGAATATAAAAACGTATTACCTTAGACGAAATACTGTTGTCTATCATTATTACGTAAAACTTGCTCTAAAACTTTTGACATGAAAAAGCTTAACTATATTCTTTGTTATAATTTTACTTTATTCATACAAAAAAATAGTTTATAAATTAATGAATTCTTAGTTTTGATATTATTCGTCTGATCATAGTAGGTAAACTTATAGTTTTAACAAATCTATACCAATGTTTATAATTAACGCGAATTTGGATCAGTGTTTTCCACAACACGCCAAAACTATTGAACAGCTTTTGAAGCAAGTTATTACCTCCACAGTTATTTTATAACATAAATACTATTTGCCCCCCGGAGAATAATCCTTTCACTTGGACGAAGTTGCGGACAAAAGCGTAAGTTTTAAGAATCCATCTACAAATCAAAATTATCGGAGGCAAATCGGTTTTAAATAATTAAACATATATCCATTCCCAATTTACCTGAACAACAAAATATCAAAACAAGACCATTTAAGGTTCGTTAAAGGTCCTTACAAAAAGTGGCACAAACAAAAATAATCTGAACACATCTTTAGCACGGACGGTTTGCAAAGAGAGTGCAGTGTGTAGGCGGACCGTGGCGTGGGGGCGTTATAAAGTTCACTGTATAATTAACAACGCCATGTAGGTAATAGTCTAGTTTATTATGTATTACTATAACTTATCATTGAGCTATATTATGTATAACATTACCGTATCTGTGAAGCACGCACTTTCAGTCACATCTATTTTTTTTTATATGTCAACTGTGTGCAAGTTTAAGTTTAAGGGGATATTCTAGTAATTGTCAAACTAAAAAATGCACTTAATCATTTTTGTAGCTTTTGAAATAAGTCGTGATCAATCTTAGACCAGAATAGTGTATTTAAAGTTGTTAAATAGCCTCTAGATTGATTTAATTTAATAAAGTGGTTCCATTTAAAGGAATCTGTACATAAATTAAATTCAACAACAAAGAAAAACTACCTACGAATGCATAATTTAATTAAAAATTCAAATTAAAAACAGAATCCCGCACAATACCATTTAAAATCGACCCTCTATAAAAATGACAGTACAAACACCCTCTTTCAATTCCATTTCAAATTAAGAACCCGCATGCCTAAATAAATACAGAATAACAGAATACCAAAAACAATATCGCATACGAGCCATAGAGTTTATAAAATCATTTTTTTTTCGAGACAAAATGGCGGTGACGTGTGTCGTGTGCATTTGTACAAATAGAGATGAGGTGACATGTCGTTTTGAAATACACACGTATTGTTTTGTTGGTATTTTATTTGATGAAGAATATTTGACGTCAACGAAGTAAATTATAGATTGTGTTAAGAAATGATGCTGTTGTTTCTACTTACAATAAACAAATAGATAGATGAAAGACATCTTTGAAAATAAGTATTAAAAATCGTTTTTAAATAAGATATGATTTTTTTTTAACAATTTAGAATACTAACGATTCTTAACTCTCGCGACTTGCACATACCTACTTATAATATTACAATGCAACGAGTATAATATGCGATTGACAATTAAAGGTTACGATATTTTATTTGTTTACTCGACGTTTCATATTAATATCCTACATTTTCGAAACGTTAATAATCTATTCTATGAAATATAAAAATCTACTTAATAGTTAATATAAGATGCTAAGAAAACAACAAGGTATAATAAAATACAATTAGTAAGGTATTTCCTAGACAGCTCATCAATAGTAAATAAATAAAATTCTTTTGTTTATGACTGTAATGGCGGAAATGATGAAAGATCTTGGACAGGAGCCCATTATTGTATAAATATACTCAGTATTAACGTTGTTTAGAACTTATAGTACACGGCATTTAACTATTTGTCCCTGAATATAGCAACGAACCGACAAAATACAAGACACATAGTCCAGAAGAGCTATAACGTATCTCAGCTGACAACGATTTGAAAGCCACTATGCTGTACATCGTTTTCACCCTTAGATTATAGTGGTTAACACGTTACGTAAAAGCAGCAATGTACTGAATAGTGATCATCATTATAGTAGTTGTCAACTGATATACCTGATAAGCTCGCTGGAGTGCTATGACGTAACTACTCGATTTCCTTCCGCCCTGTCATCTGCACCTCTTTCTTACATATTATTGTAATTTTAAGTCTTCTGTGCAGCTGTTTGTTGCTATATTCACACACATAAACTTCAATGATCTTTACTTAACCAGGATTAAATTTTGCTGTTCAATTGTTTCTTATGAACCTATCTAGTCCTGCGAGGTTTCTAAAATTTTACAAATAACCCCTGTAAACAAATAATGCGTCTGTCTTTAAGGGCTACAAATTAACAAGTTAATGTCATATTAACTTTGACTTTTTACAACGTTGGTAAACAAATAGGCCTGCGCATAACGGACTGACCTGTTATAAACAGGTACGATTTATGACGCGTTATACTTTTGCCGCACTCCGTGGTACCCCTTACAGTATGCAGAGATGTATAAATATCAGGTCTGTGTACCCCGAAGGTGTTTTTACTCTAGTTTAGTGTTATGAGATACAAAAGCCCACGGAAGCAAAAAATATTGAGATGCAGAATAATGATGAAAAATGTTACGTCACTACTATTAGAAAAAAAATGTTGAATGCCTATTATAACACTATTAATGTACATATGATTGTCAAATAGATTATTTACTTATTATACATATTATACAATTAAGTCTCCTCACCGCTAGTCTGATTAGGATAATCTCAAAATGTACAAAACAAATTTTCATATGGTTTTCATCAATAAGATAGAGCTGTTCCCGGGGAAGCTCTAATGCCTAATTAGCAGGATAAAGCCGAGCGGCCCGCTTTTATATTAGATACATACATACAATTTCTTCAAAAAACTTAACAGACCTTTTTTGCTGCACAAAGTTCAAACAAATTTAAACAAAATTGTCAAGGAATTTATATTCTGCAGTCGGCAAACCACAAAACAAAAGCAAAGCTATTCCCCTTGACATCTTAAGTTATTTTAATCCAAGTTAGAGGAGGAACAGTAAACCTGTAAAGAATGCAACATTATTTTTCATAAAGTACCTCCTTGCTCGCTGGGGCTGCACAAGCCGCTTAAAGGCTTCCTGAGGGGTGGGCGCGCAATCCTGCGCTTTTTATCGCTACGTTCTATGAGACTTACGTTGAACCATAAAGTTGAATATAAACAAAAACTATACCGGTATCCTTTGCTGGTAGAAAATAGTCCCTATTATACCTACCTACTGTTTTTCATTGTTTAACGTGGGCAATCGCATTAGCAGGGCCTAGGATTTTCAACGCATTATTATTTTTTGTAGTCTATAAAAAGATTAAAAATACCGCTGTATTGATTTGATTTTGATTTTCCAATAAAAAGCCTGATTTATATCTGGCTATGGCCTAAGTAAGGATGTAGTCCCTTTAGTGTAGTCTTTACACCACGAAATAACAAAACACGACCTAAGACAAACTCAAAAATCTTTCAAAAAGACTTCAACAAATTAACTTACCTTCCTTAATAACTATTTCAATTTTGCCTCAAAAACAAGAGCTGCCTATATTTTAATAATCTGAGAGTGACATAGCTCCCTGTATCAAACTGAGTGCGATCTTTAACACGGATCTGTCACTTCGGTGTCGTTCAGAAACGGTACCCTCCCACATAGTATTGTTTATGACAGACGGTTTTTGCGATATGTACGTGTTTGTATTAACGGAAACTTTCCTTTCGTATTACGTTGTTATTAAGTTTAAAGTAACATGTTATTTTGAACTTTTAAAGGATAATTTTTCGTTTTAGTGTCCCGTACAAAAACAACGGGACCCTTTTACGAAGATTCCGCTGACTTTCTATCTGTTTGTCTGTCTGTCACCAGACTGTATCTCATGGACCGTCAAATTTTTTTTCAGATGATGTATTTCTTTTGCCGCTTTAATAACAAATACTAACTAAAAAATAAAAAAACAGAATATAATAAACATTTAAGGGGGCTCCTATACAACAAACGTATTTTTTATAACATAATGTAACCCCTTCGTTTAGGGAGGGACAGTATTCGGACAAATTCATTGATTAAGTATCTTCAACATCATCATCATATCGGTCCACTGCTGGACTCCTACGTCATCATAGGATGTCACAACGACCAGGCCTGAGCCAGCTTTTATGCCCCCAAAAAATTATATAGTTAAAAAATAGCTGATACAGGGAATTTCCTGCTAGCCAGATTACAGGCTCATCTTTTTTAAACCGGGGAACGTCCTTATTCCATTTCAGACCAGCTAAATTACTTTTAAAATCTGCAATTATTAAAGTATCCACTCACGAAAATAACTCCTACTTCAGTCCGTATCACAGGATACAATACACTCAGCAGAGCGTGTTCTCAAAGGAGTCTCCCGTCAAAAGAGATCTAGTATCTAAAAGTGTACAAAAGCCTTTAAAAACATACTACATAAATTATGCATAGAACTTCAGACTGTCAGACGAGGGGAGCCGCAGACAAAGCTTGTATTACAGACCATAAAACGTAATGTATACGTACTTGTCTTTTCATTGTCTGTTCGGTGTTTACTTGTCTGAAAACTAATTAAAATTCAGGGATAAATTCAGGGATGTTATGGAGTTCCGAAATTATCGGATATTCCAAAACCTATTTGATATTACACTTTCAAATAACTTCGAATAAAGGGACAGTGTCTTAATCGATAAATTATACAATAATAAAATCTAAGATAGATGAACGAAACTAACGGATAATCCGAATTATTTTAGTATGTCGTATCCGAAACAAATAAAAAGTTATTAATTTTATGTCCTTATCTTATCCGGGATCCAAATTTTCAACATCTCTATTAAATATCTTGGTTTAAACTATGATTTATGACTATTTTTATTTAAACGCGATCTTTTATCTGGTTTCACTTGACGTTATGGCACAAGTTACGTACGAGTTCCACATATTATTTAATAATAGGTGGAGCTTCACATTGCAGTGGTAAAACAGGTTCCTTAGATCGTCTCTTTAAACAATTCAGGTTTCAATTAAGATCCGAAAATCATACGTGTTTCTGGTATTAACCTTTAAAAAATCAAAATCTGCTTGGGAAGGAAGATCGTAGAATATTGCTTCTTACTAAAACTGATATTAACTACAAGAAGCTAACACAAAATTAGGCAAAATCCTTAAACTTGTCTTCAAACAAATTCAAATCAACTTATCAATATTTCGACGTATCAATTACTGTCTGGCCCCTGTTATCCGGAAAGATTAGATATTCTAAATTGTTTTAGGACCGTTATAACGTCATTTTAGTATACTTAACTGTTTAAGCTTCCGTTTATATTACAAGTTTGTTACGACCGACAATGTAGAAACCTTTTGAGGAATAATGTTTTTTTTTTGCCTTTCTACTGGAAAGTGGCAGTAATCTTATCAACGTATTATATCAACTTTTGAATACAACTCATTTAAACTAATACCTAATATGAATAGCATGGCTCGTAAAGTTATCAAAAATAACATGTCCAAAAAAGAACTACCTAATCTAAAGTTTTTTTTGCTTGTAAATAAACTTTTTTACAACGAATCTGTATGAAACTGTCACAAAAAAATTGTCCTATTTGTTTTATTTGAATTCGTCGAAGTCAACTGACTGTCTGTCTGATATATATAACTTAGTTTTTTTTAGTTTATTCAAAGTCATTTTCACTTTGAGTGTCAATATTAAAATTTTACTTCTTAAACCCACCCGAAGCCGTAGTTGATAAATGAAATACTAATACATGTCCACACGTCTAAGTTTCTAATTTAATTAGTCCGAGTTCTTAGAACTTTGATTAAAATTTATTAAATCTTATCTCTTGAATTAATGTTGAACGTGTTCGGAATAAAATCAAATAACTTACTTATCAATTACTTACATATTTTAACATTATACTGTCTGATTAATTTACTTAAGAAACTCTTACTTGTTTTATAAAAGAGAAAGGGATTGAGGCATGTCTGATTAAGATTTTTTTTTCAATTAGATTTACTAAACTGAACAAAACATTAAATAATATATTTAACTTCACGATCAATTGTGTTTGTTCTTCTTGAAGTGAATTAAAACATGCTAGCTACGTAGAGCTTGTAAATAAACAATCCATAAAAATGTACCTCCCTTAACTTCATACAGATAAATATTTAGAAATATCATAAAATAAGTAATATGAAAAGCCTACCGTTTTAGATTGAAATAAAAAAAATATATTTATTTAGAAAAAAATCAGTAGTATTTGTAAAATGTCAGAGTAAAACATAGACAACGTTAAAAAAATTGGTCGGCCATTTGCAATTAACTGTCATTTTCTTAAAAAAATAAGTGACAGATTACATTTCTAACACATTTTCCTATATCTTTAAGCTTACTAAATAAATATAAAGCTACGAATAAGACGGTTATTCTCGTTTTTCGTATTAGATGACGTATGCTTCCGACTGCTTGCTATGCGTCGTATGTCGTGCATTACCATAGACTATAGTGTCATTCGGCCCGCCCGCGCCTGTGTCAACGAACTAATTGGCAAACAAAGACATGGTAATGACACGAGGCGACTGCAACACTATTTAAGACTTTTAATCAACTATATTCTTGATTAAAACCAGCAATAAGAATAATCGTAACAAGAGAAGAGAAAATACAGCATAAAAAGAGAGACTACGAATTGTGACACAAAATTAGAAAATTGTATTAAAGTTCTAAGAAGTTTGTCTTATAGTGTCCTACAGCGCAACTATTGAACCCATTTTGATGAAATTTAGCATTGATTAATTAAAAGTCCGGGTTTAAACAGAGCCTTAAATACTACCTAAAAATAAGCCGGAAAATATCAAGAAAAATGTTTTGAAAAGCAAATTGTGAAAATAAATTTAACCCTTTATTGTCCGGCAGCTGGGTAAGGGTATCTTGAATCTATAAATAGTAACACGTCTGAAAAATAGACACGAATAAGAAGAGGAGGAATTATCATCAAAGATAATTCTTGTAGAAATTATAAAACTAGCTAATAACTAATTTCGATATGACTACATAAAAAGGCACTTCTAAACCTATAAAAAAACACCGTCTTCATAATCCTACGCAAAGTTTATAAACCTTTGATACTGAAAATTTATTTGACAATGAGTCAATTTCATCTGAAATATGTACCGTGACTACAGGAAATGATCTATAAAGATGTCTATTTGTTAACGGATAAACTAATCACGGCTAAAATATGGCAAGACACGGGAAATCACAGAAAGTAATAATTATTAAACGACATATTTTTTTCTCATTAGATTACTATAGACTGACAACTTAGTAGAGAGTAGTATAGAGCCTTGTTTGCAAGTTTCGCGTATGGCAGAGATACACTAACTCAAAATTTTCTTACCCTCTATTTTACCCCCTTAGGGGTGGATTACTAAAGATCCTTTCTTAGAGAGTGCCAACATCATAAAAGCCACCTCTTATCCAAATTTCATTTTTTTAACTTCTTTAGTTTAGACTGTGCGTTGTCCATCAGTCAATTAGTTGTGCGATACACAAATAGTCCGTTGTTTGTATGTTTGTAAAAATCTTCACGACATAAGAGCAATTCTTAGTGCGGGAGTTGTCTTTATAAAAACTTTTATAACATATTTATGAAAGAACACATAAAAATGTTGACATAATATGTAGAACCGCGTAACAATTACCGTACCGATATTTTAGCACAAACATAAAATAAATAATAATCGTTCCACTTACTCTAATTGTTTTCTCAACTTAGCTACCACAATTGCATAACACATTTGCTTGCCAAACTGCAAATTACTGACCATAAAATGACTATGAATACAAAAAGTTAATGTTATAACTTTTAAACACATAAATATAACATTAAAAATAATATTTTCATTACAATAATGAGTTATTAAAACTACAATCCTGATATAGCAATAGCCATACAACGTTTAAAAACTTCAAACGTTACAAAATAGAAAAAAACACGAATAATTATAACAAAATTAGCAAATGTGTACTGAAAAATGGTGCCTTCACGAAACTGAATTGAACAAGTCATATTAATATTATGTTTAATACGTAAATACTAAGTTTTATTTTTATTATTAGTTATATTCAAAGAGAACAAAATCCTTTCGCCGAACTCTGTCTTAAATGAGCGGCGAAACAGCTGATGCAAAAAAGCAACAAGCCTTTAAACAAGACGCTAACTTTTTTAATACTATAGTTTTTTTTTAAATAGGTTTCTTATAAATAGTGTCCTAAATAACGAACAATAATATAGATTGTAACACTAAGCCGCTCGCCCTGTTTCATTCACCTTTCGAAAGGCCTAAGCTAAGCCTTCAAAGCCCAGAGCTTTCACTTTTCCAACTAAAGTAATACCAAACGATACTTACATAAATAAAAATCCAAAGTTCTCTTAGAAAATTGTAAAACACAGCACGGTTTTTTCTTTATTAAAAAAATTCAACTGTTTTTTTTTTCGACACTATTGGTACGCGAGAGACGTGCACTCAGTACGAGGTTTGAGAGAGGACTGAGGGACGCCCTCTCTGTGAGGGAAGCGGGGCTGAGCGCCTCCGTACCGAGGTCGGGCCTCTCGCGATACTTACTTAGTTTTGGCGTACATTGACGCTTTAGTGTGGAAAGATGATTTTGGAACTAAGAATTGAGAAGTGTTATAACCTACGTCTACCAATTTATTATATACTATATAATCTGCTTTAATGATACATTAATAAAAAAATATTAACAACAAAGTTTAATTGTCTCAATAACAATAAGCAACTAATTGCACCACCACAAAAACATACATTCGAAACATACCTAATCACCAACGACACACAACACAACATTTCACACACTCACCTAACAAACCCGTCAATGTACAGCCATTCAAA